>NC_049205.1:11707661-12047244 GCF_013347855.1 Anguilla anguilla | reverse complement strand
CAAATAGAAATTCTTTGTATCGTATCTGACTGACTGTGTTTTTTGGTGCAATATGGTTAGCATTAAGACTTTATTGTGATGGGAAAAATTTAAAACCAAACTAAAACCAAAGTCTACTTTCAAACTTTCAACTGAATGATCTCCCCTTAGCTCCTCAAAAGTCATATTGCAGGTGAAATCCAAATAGTTTCAAACCGAGCTTCATATTTCTATAGGGCAGAAGTCTACCTCCGGCATGACCGGAGAGCTATATTTGGGTGAGGTTGGGTCACATTAAAATTCAGACATGCACCCCTCAAGTAGCGATCAAATCTAGCTTGAGCAGATAGCCCTGATACGTGGCCATGTTTCAATCCAGGCCGACTGCTGATAACTGAAGGGTTCCGGAAATTAACCAGGACTCATGATCAGACCTAGGAATGTTTTTTTAACTACTCTTAAAAGTTTTTTGGAAAAAAAAAACAAAAAAAAAAAACAGAGAGCGAGAGAGATACCTTTTCTGCCTTTGATATATTAAAGCGCCAATACATTGAAGGACCCTTGAGAGTTATCGAATGGCATCTTGGACAGACAATCAAAATGGTAGTCGCATTCAGATGTGTAGGGGTGGTGAATGCTACGCAAAGCAACATGGAGGGCAAAAAACACAAAGTGAGTAGTTGGAGCACATGCATGATATGAAAGGAAGAGATGGGGGGGGGGGGGGGGCACCATCACACATCAACCTACATGCCTGGCAAAAGAAGTTGTGTGGGAATAAAAGGCAGCGAAGATAACTGTGACAGCACTATCACAGTGATAGAAAAACAAGGAGACACAATAGAGAGATTGACATTAAAGCTGTCTGTTCCCGGCCACAAATTCTCTTCTCTGTGACAACGGTGGGTCGGAAATGACACCGATAAATAAAAGGACTTATTACTTAAAGAACTGGTTTTATTTTATGGTAGCTTAAGCCTTCGGAAAAAATTGTTGTGGCCCGATAGTAAAACAAGCCCAAATAACTACATAAATAAATAAGGGTGAAATTAAATCAACAGAGGGGTATAAAGCATTTCAGCCAAAAGATCAATAACCCTGTACCTGGAACAGATTTATATGTTGGATAAACTTTACCCTCACTTCAGTCTTCTTGTTGCTCCCCTCGAATTACAGAAGCAACCCGACTTAAATAGGATCTGCCTAGTTTAATCTTACAGACTGTAGCCAACTGTGTGTCCTTTGCTAGTTGAACAAAGTAATTCTGATACTTTTTTTATTTTAAATAATTTTCCTCCACGTGCACACACAGGAACATGGTGTACCTTGATATTGATCGTGAATGAGGTTCTGAAAATCCAATTTCTATAGCAGGCTTTTGTTATTTTTCGCTGTTCATCACTTTTGTCTGTAGAGTTTGTTTAAAGGTGAAAAATATCATGCATGTAGTAGCAGCTTGTACTGCTTGTTCCATGGGGGGAATCAGGGTGTACTTTTTACCAGGTCTGTACTGACTCAACCCTTTTTCATGTTCTGAAGACACCTATAACATTCAGACATGAAGATACTAGTAATTGTTGCCTGAACAAGCAGCAGTCAAATACTCAAAAAATGGCTATGGAAGTAGATCTAGAGCATAACTAAGGCATGTTCAGTCCTGACTGTGTGATTTTGTTAACTTAGGCTTATGAGCCTGAGAAACTAGCTAACTTTATGTAGCTGGCTAGTGAAGAAAATGTATAATAAATAATTTTGCAGAAAAAACGATATTTTTACTGAACCTTTATCTTCATCGTGTAGAATAAGACACGGCATATACGTGTGAGATGATAAGGGCAATGAGATTTTACTGTTAATTAAATTAAAAAGGAAAGTAATACAATGAGATATATATATAGTTCAACAACAGCAACAAAGCAAGAAGAGTATGAATGAAACATGCTATTTTGGCTTTTTCTTTGAGAATACTGGTGGAACATCTGTCTTGTTGAATGGATCCCTTGAGTGGAAATTGTTTTAAAAGCACACTTGCGCTTTCTGTGTGCAGTGCAATCATGCATAATTGATACCTGGTCTTGAGGAAGAAGTTGGATAGCCTACTGGGTCAAATGCATCCCGGGTCCCACTTTTAGGCCCGAGGGCTTTCTCATTCTAACTCACCTAAAAAAAAAACATTATATACAGAAAGTGTGTGTGGACCTTAGGGGCTTGGTCAGCATTCTTTAGCTTTAACTTTGCTTTGCTTGCTTCTTTGACTTTTGCTCTTTCTAACTTACACGGTGTTAAACACACACGCCTTACCAAACATCTAAAAGTCCCTTCATTTTCTTTAGCACTGTGCAACTCATCTGTTGTGTACACCCTGCTTTTCAAAAACCGAAGAGGATTTAAAAAGGGACACACACCACCTCGTCCTTTTTTAAAATATTTTTTTTAAAAGCTCCCATACTGTGGGATGGCATTAAATTCATGCAGTATTCACAAACGTAACACTTCTGGTTTGCACCTCTTTAACATATAATTTGCTGCAACGATAGGAGTGTGAACCTAAAGAGACCTCCTGGGTGTTGATTGACAAGGTCTATCTATTGCCGTCAGTCTCACAAAAATACCAGGGGGAGGCAGGGACCTCTCTCGCAAGGCCCATGCCGTTTCCATCAATGCCTTCCTCTATCTTTAAGGTCATAGGCGATTTACATCTCTCTATGGGAATACACTTTGCTCTCTATAGGTGTAACACGTTTTTAATGATATTCCACAATATCCTACATTACGTACATTCACGCCACTGCCCAACTCTGCCCAATTTATTTTTATTGTGCTCATTTTTTTTTTTCATTCGTCAGGCCGAATGGACCAATCATATCAATAGTATAATAGCAATACTATAAATGGGGCAGTATATCAATGATGTAATGGCGTCATTAAATTATGACTTCATTGCTGTAGGACTTCACTGGAAAATTAATTAGTTGAATTGTGGACAGTGGTTCCACATCATTTGCTTTCTATAAATGTATGTGATATATTTGTGTTGTTCGCATGCTCGCAGATTAAACAGTTACTGATTGTGTTCAATAAATGTAATCTGGTTCAGTACTTTCAATAGAAGCTCACTTTCATTTTTTTTTTTTTTGTTCTGGTCTTATATTGCAATTTCAAATGTGGTTGGTTTTCATGCATGCCATTTGAAAAGGCTCTATATTGCACAATATATACAAATTATGATTATAAATTAATCTTAGCTATAATTGAAAATTTTAGAAGTGTCTTGCTCCATTTTCCCAAGGCCCTGTGCTCAAATGTGGAGTTAAACAGCCTTAAATAGAACACTACCCAAATAGGAAAGGATTGGACCGATTTGGAATTTGTGCAAAGTCTGCAAACAAGGGACGTGGCGCCTTAAGTCAATTTCTGGATACCTCACGCCAGTTTCCTCAACTGCACTGGAATTCCACAACGTTGAATAAAACATATGTAGCCTTTATTGACAGCCGATTCAAAATTAAGAACTAAAGCTTGTTTGCTGAACAGGTTACTCTACATGATTGGAGTCCTGATCTATGTGGTCACTTCTGGCACTATGATCTTTACTTCACTCTAGTGTGTTTCTTTTGCACCTCTGCACCTTGAACTAATGCACTTGTTGTATGTCGCTCTGGATAAGAGCGTCTGCTAGATGCCTGTAATGTAATGTAAAGCATTTAACTTTTGCTTTTCTCAACCATGCCTAATGGGAAATGAAGCATTGGTTATTTCAAACAACACTTCCAGGCCAGGAAAGTAAGGGGCAGGCAAACACACATAAATGCTTTCCATCAGTATAAATGACATAACTTTAGTATGCCATTTTTTATTTTAATGTTAGTATTGTATTTATTTCTAAATCCGGAATGCAGCAGGTCATTCTCCTTCAAATCTGACAATCTGAGATGGAAGCGCTCTACTTTCCTGCTTGCCTTAATGGTATCGAAAGAATGTAAGTAGTTCTGAATGAGAGCATCTGTCAATAATTCTAATTCATCTATGCAGTATTAATAGAATTTCCAAGGTTGATGTTCATCTGCTGTCAGTTCATTTTGACATTGTAAAAAAAACTTAAATTCACCCCTTACATCCCCAGCCATACCTCTACACTTATCCCAAACTTAACCACTTGATTCCTACCCCTAAATGTAACTCCCTGGACCCCTAGCCATATACCTACCCTGACTCCTGCCTCTAAATTTAATCCCATTTGGCCCCAAGCCATATCCCAACCCATATTCCTGAACTTTGATTTATTTATTTATTTTTAAAATTAAATTGTGTAGGTCTTCACAGAAGCTTCAAACACATTATTTAGTGTTAGGTAATTACCATAATCTTAAAGTATCACATAAAGTCATGCCAAACAATGTGTTTGAAGGAAGAAAGATACAAACATTTTTAACAGGTACTTAATTCTGTCATCACAATTTTTAAAAATACAAACTGTAGGATCTCTAATTGACAACTGTTTACCTGTAAATCTAATTTTCTGTATTTTATAATCAACGCTACAGTATGAGTGTTTGTACTGAAGCAACAGTGATAATTACTTTTGCCATTTGCAATGAGTAATTTATGTTCATCTGCATCTCAGTCAGTTAATGATGCACTTCTCTGATTCCCACAGATAAAAGTACAACAGCTGGTTCTCAGTGAAAGACAAATGCATTTCTCACTATCTTCAGGGTGAGAAAAAATCTTTTTGATGTCTTCCTAGCATCTCTTTTCTTTTTTTTTTTCTTTTCACCTCCTCTTCTCTTCTGGCTTTTTATCTCTTAATATCTCATCCGCAAGATGTTAGGCTTCTTTGATTTGCCAGATCCACAACAACCAGGTTAAAAAAAAGAAAAATTAAAAAAAACAGGTTTCAGTAAAAATCCCTAACAGAGCTTGGCAATAAGGCACATGGTGTTCAGTGGAAATGCTGTGAGGAGAGCTAGCTGTGGGAATGACTGCACTGTGATGGAGTGTGGTGAGCATTTGATCTTTGTGCGAAGTTGTGACTTGTGGTATCCAAATGGATGCCCTCTTGAGTCTCTGGCCAGGAATCACTCAAAAAATCATCTTATTTGTTGAATTGTTCAAATGAGAATAAAAATAACCACAGGATTTCCCAATCAAAAGAATTTGCTATCTAAGGAAGAAAATGCTCAGTAACAGATGTCTGTAACCAAGTCTGCCTGGTCTGTGTTCAAGTGTGCCATTTGGCTTATATAGGCGGTAAATGGTTTTTATGGTTTGCATCTCTCAGGCATACATCATGGTCAGCAGATGTCCAGCCATGATAAACTTTTTGCTGGGATTTGAAGAGTTTGGTCTTTGGTGGTGATGCTGATTGCGAAGGTTAGTGATGGGAGAACAAAAACATTATGGAGCTACACATACTATATATCAGGGACTCACTCATTTCAACCAACCGTTGTTTTATTGCCCAGAGAGAGAGAGAGAAAAAATCTTATATGCTCAAACAAGGCAGTGACTGGCAGGGTCCTTGTAGCACCCCGCATTACGGGCTTCATGCAACCTGACTCTCCCATTACCAGCCGCAGGCACACTAAGCGGAGGAGTGCTCAATTTACTCGCAATCAGTCAGCGCTCAGAACGCCACGCTGAGAGACTCTGCTTCGCTGGCGGTGAAATGCGCGTCTGCTCAAACGGCGCTCGCTGGTTTTACAGGCCTGTTCCCCGCATGGCACCCCTCACTGCCCACAAAGCTGGCAGCGGTGCCAGGTGCCCAATCTCTGTGTTTTTGCCATTGCGTGTGATCAGTTTCAATGAAATTCACGGACTTGTCTTGTCATATACATACATACATATACTCTGGACATAAATACATACAGAACACATCTCTGTATATGCTTTCATAAAGGAAAAATCAGATGGTCTGTTTACCAATTAGTCATTTTCCAGGAAGATTATTACAGGCCTCTATTGGTAGTATGGTCTCTCAGATTTACTTGTGAATACTCTTGAGTGAAGTCAACTCATCGTCATGTATTTGTTTATCTGAATGTAGATGATGAATAGTCACCATTTGAAGTTTACAGTATTTCTGCTCTTGGCAATGTTGCTAAACCACACAGAAGTTGACTTAAGTCACTGTGATTATAGCATTCCTTCATTTGCATAGTGAATTTAATGCAACTCTTTCTTTTCTTTCCTTTTTCATACATTTTCATTAAAAAGTGATGTGAGACTGTTTTCCTCATGATGTGAATGCTTCACTCTCTACTGCATATCTGGGACAGTAGGCATATAATATCATAATTGATTACATGAAGTCCATGTGTTAGAGAGAAACATGCATCTAACTGGATCTAATGAATGGAGCGTGTTTTTCAGTCTTCCCACTCAAGGGCTGTGTGTCTTAGTCCCATTTCTGACAGGAATAAACTCAACCCACACAAGATAATTGGTGAGGAATATTTTATATCATATCTGCATCACTCACAGAAAAATGTGTCACAAATGTGACTTCATAAAATACAATGTTATGGAATAAAATATAATTAACTACATGAGATCATTAGTTTTTATTACCTTGACTTTTAATTCTCCTGTTTTATATTTAGTAACATAGCTGTAGGGTAGAAATGATGAATCCATTCTATGCAGTTTTGCCCAAGGTACAACCCAAGATTGACAATCTACCTGAAAATCGACTGAAAATAAAATAGAACATAGAATAAGAGAATACAGCCGTGGGCTTCTAGTTCTCCTCTGAAAATGTGAGAATGAAAATGTGTTCCCTTGCAAAAGGGAAAAAAGCAGACATCCAAAACTGCAGGGTTAGCTAATGATGAATCATTGGCATTGCGATTTAAAAATGCATTTGCTAAGCGCTTCAAGGCTCTACATTTCTGTATGTCTCCAGATGATCTGGCATAATTAGATCAAATAATTTAGCCCCCAGTGGAATTCATTTCTTCAGCCCTTGCATGACGAATGCTGTTTTGAGCAAACATTTTTCACTTTCACATTTTCACATTTCTTTCATGGGCATGACTTCAGACTCACCCCCACTTAACCCCACACCACCCCCCCGCCACCCAATCCCACTTTAACTCCCGCTGCATTTTTTGGCAACTAGAACTGATCCTATTGATCCTAGTGATCCCTGGATTTGAGCTTATGGGCAACTAGAAGTGATCCTATTGAGCAACAGAATCAATATTAGACAGAAAGATATAGAGAGGCTTTGGTTGTTTGTATCTCTCCTCAAAGATGAGTAAACTTTCATACTGTAGTAGCTGTCTGTAATGTATTATTATTATTATTATTATTATATTATTATTATTATTATTATTCCATTTCATTGCATTTTGCATTGCAAAACCTTTGTACAAAGCTGATTGGTTATGGTCAGTCTTTCAACATTGCATTATAACGTTGTATAAGCTTTTTTAAAAATGTATATATATTTTAAAATGAAACACAAAGGACTTTGTGGTGAGCGTAAATCCATCCTCGATGGAGCGCAGAACTGTTCTTACAGAATCCAGTGAGAGCTTCGCATCGGGAACGCGCCATTAAACTTTTATCTCGACGGAACACAGGACATTAAACAGCGGCTAATTTTCCGGGGGCAGATTGCTGGCTTGCTGTCTGCTCTCATTTGGATGTGCCGCATCGTACCGCTCCTCCGTTTCCCTGCACGCCGCGCCGGCGCTCCGCGCGCCTCGCGGTCGGTTTTTATCGCCCTCGCACGCGACCGCCGCGTCTTAACCTCCTCGCGCCGCGCCGCGGTTCACCGTACGCTCCGCGCTCACGCGCGTACGTGTCTGCCCGAGGGGGAGACCTCATTCTTCATTCCGATGCTCGCTTCTGTCTCCTGGAATGAGGAAGGGAAGAATCAGCCTTCGCACGGTATGAAGATGTCACACTCTCGTTCTCCTATTGCCCACCTATGCAAACAGTCTACGGAATAGCCCAGATTTCCTTTTAATAAAGGAAAAGGTCACCTGTGGCGAGGAGCCCAAGCAGTGCTAAACAAATTTACACATTAAATAAATAAGGTGAAGCTATTCAATTATGTTCCTAAGCTCAAATTCTACATTTTTAATGCTGCATATGCCTGAGTGTCCAGCGTGCCACAGTGATTATGTCATAGTGATTCATTCTGTATTACCCATAAATCTTTTCATTGTTTATACCCCAGGATCTGAATTTCAATGGCGAAAGGATTTATTCCCCTGGTAACCCTGAGCTATGAACAGGGCAGGCAGACAGCTTACCTTTATTTGATAATCATCTTGAAACTGTTTTTGATTGATTTGCATGATTAACAAGCATGACAATTTCAATAAGGGTCACCCATTAGCAATCAATTCCTTCATGTCATTGAGTTACAATTGAGGGAAACATGGTTTTATAAGTTATCAAAGAGAGATACAAACACACGCACACTCATACACACACACACACAAGCGCACACGTGTGTGTGCATGCGTACATGTGTGCGTGTGTGTATGTGTGTGTGTGTGTGTGTGTGTGTGCATGTAATTGAAATGATCATCTAAGCTGATCTCTTTGGGTACTTCATGTTACATGATTTGAATATAACAGGTAATGATGGCACACAAATAAAATGAAAAAAGAGCAATCATCTACTAAGGGTGAGCCTTTAAAAATAAAAACAAGTGGAAGATTATGATTAGTTTCAAAAATAAATTCTGTTTCACTGTCCCTTTTGTTGGATGAGGCAGACTTCTGAGACCATTAGGTTGTGAAAGTAATGGATATGGTCACAGAGGGCAGGCCCAGACTGGACCGCCCAGGTGATTTGGCAGCTGGGGGGCTTCGGAGAGATTGCAAGCCCGACCGGCAGCAACAGGTCAGGGCAAGGATGCTGTCCCTTCCCTGAAGACCAGAGCAGCTTAGAGGAGGGGGGAGATATGGAATAAAACTGAAACAGCAGCAGCAAGGGTGAGTGACCTTTCTGAAACACTTTTGACCGTCGGCTTCAATTACATTTTTTTAGAGCTTGGGGCAGTACGGGAAATAATTCAAATGCTACTTCTAATTTTTAGAATTATTTTTATTTTTCATACCAGTTTCAAATTCCAACAGTTTGGCTGATCTCCCTGATGCAGTGCCCTCAATAGATTTGGGAGGAGGTCTCCTACTAGCATGTGTTCTCCAAAGCGAGTGCAGATAGCTACAACTCCCCTCCAGGCTGCAGCCCATGCAGTTTGCTGGTGAGATACATTTACTGAACTGGAGGACAGCACAATTTACACAGCGGGTGCAGACAGATAAAACCATTGTCAGCTCAGAGGCTGTAGTGATTAATGAGGTGGGAAAAACTCCGATGATTGAAACCCACCCTCCCTGGGCAAGGTTCATCTTTAATTTTATTTGATACGTGTCTACGAGACACCTGTGCAGTTTACATGCATTATTTAACTGCCTCTGTGTCCCTTCCTGCTACATTCATATTATTATTATTATTATTATTATTATTATGTGCATACTCATATAATTGTTTCCATACTACACATCCATACCCAAATGAACATAGACAATGTACATACACATACATATCTCTCTCATCTTCTATCATCAAGGTAATTTAATATAAATAACTTATGTACAGTATATCAGTTAGTATGATAACAACCCATTGCTGTTAATGTGTCCACTTTCTTAATGATTTTTTCCCCCTGCTAAACTACTGTATGTACCTGGACTAATATGGCTGTTTAAGGAGAACACTGAGAGCAGTGAATCGCTTCTGTAGGCTTCACATCGAGCATCCTCGTGCGACTGGCAGGCCGCCAACATGGTGGCTGCTTTCCTTCTCCCTCCTCGAAATGGCGGCGCGGTGCAGCCAATCGTGAGTCAGATATTGGCCCGGGCCCTGGCCTCGCTCCAGTGGTCCGCCCCTTCTTCTCCGTATCTGAAATTTTCTTTAGCAAGCTGACATCGCTTCACGCGTTTCCTGTTCGTCGTAACAAGGGTTTGTTCTGCCCAACTCCACATGAGTGAAAATTGGAAGGATATTCAAACAGAGATTCAGAATAAATGAGGTGCACTGCAAAGGTAACAAAAGAATAACAAATTCTCAAATTAATTAATTAATTAATTAATACAAATTATTTATTTATATATCTCAGACTCAAAGCAATTTACATGTGAATATGTGAAATGATCCATAATATTTGTAAGTTTGTGTCTAGGTTTACAAGAGATGTTGTGTTACATTATAATGCGCATGGTAACTATAATTTGTGGTGCTGAGACGAGCAATCAGAATCATATTTAAATAACTGGTAATGAGGCTTCTATAACAGCATACATATTTTGTATTTAATTCAAATGAAGTTTGGCCCACCTTAACCCCCATAATGCATCATCACAACACCTTGTATACAGTAGCATTAATTATCCCACGTCTCTTTCAGTGAAGGCCCGTTTTCTATTCACGTCAGACAGAATGTGCGCCTCAGCAATGCTCCGGGTAATGACCTGCACCTGTGTCTAATCAGCCCCTGCGATGAGTGTTTTCTAAATGAAGGTGTACGGCGTGGGAGAAGCCTTGTGCCTGGGCACTCAGCCTTTTTGGCCATCTGTTTACTATGTGCACTGAACAGAAAGTGTCCTATTGAATGCAATAGCAGAACCCTCGAGAGCACATTCTGCTATTGAGATTTCTCTCTTTTTTTAAAAATGTAATTACTTTATATTTTGACCACCTACAGTAACATCATTTTGGCATTCATGTTTGACATTTGATGTCACCCTGACTAAAAGTTTGTACTCATTCGAACCGTGTTTCTACGGAATTGTGTAATTGGTACTAATTGATTGTGTAATTGTTCTCAGAATGTGTAATTGATACTACACTACATGACCAAACGTATCTGGAGGACACCCCTTGGTCTGGGGCTGCTTTTCATTGTTTGGGTTAGGCCCCTTAGTTCCAGTGAAGGCAAATCTCATTCCAGACGATCCTGTGCTTCCAACTTTGAAGCAAAGGTTTGGGGAAGGCCCTTTCCTGTTTCAGCATGGCAATGCCCCGGGCACACACCGAGGTCCACATAGAAATGGTTTTGTTGAGAACAGTGTGGAAGAACATGACTGGCCTACAGAGACCCCTGACCTCAACCCCATCCAACATCTTTGGGATCAATTGAAAAGCCAACTGAGAGCCAGGCCTTATCACCCATTCTGTGCCTGACCTCACTAATGCTCTTCTGGCTGAATGGAAACAAATCCCTGCAGCAATGCTTCAATACCTAGTGTAAAGCCTTCCCAGAAGAGAGGAGATATAATTTTCGATGAGATATTTGATGAGCAAATACTGTGTCCACATACTGGGCCATGTAGTGTATGTGCCTTTTTATTTTAATTTGTGTGTGGGGGGGGGGGGTAGTTATAATGTTAACCGGTGCAATACCCTGTAAAGGAAATTAATAGCATACTTTCAATGGCAAGAATTCACTGAAGAAAAGATACATAAATCTAGGTGAGTACCTTGAAACAGTGTACCTGTGCACACCTAGACCATTCCTAAATCATGTGCAGTGATTTTATATAATCTAATCTTTCCCTATTGCTAATCTTGATTTTTTGAAAACGAGTTATATTATGATGCATTGCCTCAGAAATGATCGAGCATTGCAGGAGGACTGTTCCAAATTGGGTGTTCTTTCTGGAGAGCGGGTTTAATTTGTGACAGCACACTTTTTGATTTGAAGCGCAGCCAGCCAGATCACCAGTGCCAAAGCCACGCATGTGCGCCGCAGCTGCATTGCAGATGCCGAGCCTTTCTGACACGCGCAGCTTCATCGCTGCAGTCCAGGAGCCGCAATGGCACCCTGAATGTTTGGCCACAGTTCTGTTCACTGACTTTACATTGGGTCCAGGGCCCCCAGAGACGGCAAGTACTATGTTTGCAAATAAGATTTTATTATAATTGTTTTTATTTAATATTTTTATTTGTTTTTATTTTATGCACTGGTTGATTAAATGACTGCAGTGATGGAATGAGAAGCAACAAAGTTCCTCGCTTCACATTCAGGAGCAGAAATAAAACAGAAATTATTGCTTGAGGGAATGCAAAGTGACAATAGAGGACAATTGTGAGGGGCATAAACACTTGGATTAGGGTAGTCCTGAAACACATGGCAGCACATACAAACAAAATAAGAAGAAATAGTTAAGTAGGCATAATGTCAAATAAGATGAATAAAACACCTTTTGCTGCAGGTTGCATGAATGAATAAAACTTTCACGCATTCTGAATTTTTGAATCACCCCTGGGGTATGGTGCACCGCCCAGCCCTCATTTCCTTCAAACTCAGCAGACCGCAAGCAGAACTACACATCCCACACAGCCACTGCAGGTAGCTGGCAGGAGCCTGATTGACAGGAAGAGTTGCTATATAGGCAGGGCGTGGCGGGGAATACCCGGCTGGTCAAAGGCCTCTCACCTCCTCCTGCTGGACTCCTGTCTGCAGTCTGCACTGCCATAGGCAGAATTTCCTCTCAACTCTAAAAATCACTTTACTGCACCAAGAACAGATTCCCCCCATTTCACTTTTGTTCATTGTTCAAGCTGAATCTGAACAATCTGAATCTCCATCTATCTCTCTCTCTTTCTCTCTCTCTCTGAATGCTGACTGCTCATTGAACTTTAAGGAATAAATATCCCTTTTTACTCTTTTGTTGTTGAGTTGCAAAAAATTCTTAGGGTCAAAAAGTCAAAGCTTTTGCGGTTACTGTACTCCATAAAATGTAAAGCCACATCTATCAAGGATGGCAGAGTTAGCCAGGCTCAAAGGCGGCTGTCTTTAGGGAACATCTGTAGTGTTAGAACTGAAGGTCAGGCTTCCTAGCCAAGATGTCCATGTCTGGGATGTGAATATTAGTGTCAGGTCCAAGGAGCGGACAGCTTGTCAGATTCCCTGGCTATCGGACCTGAAGGACAGCCATATTTATTGCACATCGGCCAGCATCTATCTACGCTAGTTACCAACGATGGGTGAGTGGATTCAAAAATAAGTTCCATTTCATGCCAAATTTCTCCCCACAATGCATCTTTAAAAGATTAAATCTATGTACTTATAATCAAAAAAGCTTAAAGAACTGTTTAACTATATTATCTATAAACAGGAGGGGGTGATTATGCAGAATTTTTGATGGAGTATTTCTTTTACTTTTTTTAATGAAATCTTTCAGCCTTAAATTAAGCACTTAGCAAATGTGTTTCCAAATTTTCATAAGCCTGCATATTTTAATACTTGTAAGGCAGGCCTGTTCTCTCACCTGGTTTAAAATGCCTTTAAATCATTCTTAATGTGTACCTTTATTCATGCATATCATAAGTTCTGTCTAGGTCAGTTGTGTTAGTACTATTTCCGAGGAAATGAAATGATTGATTGATAACAGTATGGCAGCATCTGTTCCCCTCAATTCATCTACGCACATACATACACAGTGAGAGAGAGAGAGATAAAGAAAGATCAGTGACTAAAATGACTATCAGCTAAAACAGAAATCAGAAATGCACCATCTATTTTTGCCCCGCTATATTCATAAACTTGGCATGGAGGAAAAAAAAAAAAACTTGGTAAATCACCCAAAAAAAAAAAAAAAATCACAAAAACTGAATTGTGGACCACTATTAATTTAACCACCGTTGTTGAAAATATTGTGATCTTAATTAAATCATGTTCTATTTATTTATTTATTTATTTATTTATTTATTTATTTATTTATTCATTTATTTGTTCATAATCTAGCTTAATACCTGGTCTACTATGGGTACAAATTAGTCGCTGCCTTGTTTCAGTTTTGTTTGGCTATGAGAAACCGATTTAGTTAAAAGTCTGTTAGACCACAGGCATTCAGCCCCCTAACAAAAGCGTTTTTTTATTAGCTGAGAGATGTTCTGCCTGATGTCTGATGGCCTTGTAAAGCATGAGGTGCATTGCTAAGGGAGGAGGTATACAAGTTAAACAGTTAAAGGCATGTCCTAATTTGGTCTCTGTGGCAGTGAGGCTGTAGCAGCATTAGGTTAATGCATCTGTATGGCCGGTGTAACTCATGGAGAGAGCAGGCTAAAAAGTGGAACAAGATTGGCGAGTGGCTATTTGCAATTAGTCATGGGGGTGACGTGAAAATCCATAGGGAATAGGACTTGCTCCTCCTTTGGCTGGAATTGACCATGGATCGATGCAGGGGAAATTGGTCAGCTGAATTAGATGAGCAGATGCAGCTACGATTGGGTGAGGCAGAAACAGAGCATCTCTCTTCCTCTCTCTCTCTCTCTCACGACACATGCACATGCACACACACACACACACACACACATGCATAGGCCTACATGTTTAATTTACACATACTGTATGTTTTCAGGTCTTGGGGTTGAATCTTGGCTTGGCGCCTTTCAGAGTGGAGTTTGCATGTTCTCCCCGTGTTTGCATGGGTTTTCTCCAGGTACTCCGGTTTCTTCCCACAGTCCAAAAACATGCAGGTTAGGCTAATTAGCGACTCTAAATTGACCATCGGAGTGCGTGAGTGAGTGATGTGTGTGCGCACTGTGATAGATTGACGTTCTGTCCAAGGTGTATTCTTGCCTCTCACCCAATGCACGCTGGAATAGGCTCCAGCACCCCCCCACGACCCTGCCCAGGAATAAGGGGGTTATGTAACAGATGGATGGATGTATGTTTTAAAATGAAGAATTGCATTGCAGGAATTTCAAATATGTTTGGGGCAAGCCAATGAAAAAAAAATAATTTTTTTGTAGTTATGCTTTCTTGGAACATGTAGTTTAAAACAGTGCAAAACTCAGGGTAAATATGGAGCAAAGTACAGATGGATGAGCCCATATCTGCACAAGAAAAGGATGTGATGCAGTATTCTCACTCGTACTGTACATTTTTTCACTGTCTGATTTATAGCAGTGAATTTAAATGCTGTCAAAGGAGCCAGGAGCATCAAGGCAGTTCTTTCCTCATCAAATTGTGTTATTTTTGAGCTTAGACTGGTCCTCTTGTTTTGTCTGACAATAATTACGTCTGGATGTCCAAATGTGTTGTACTTTTCTTTGGAGTGCAATAATACTCCTGACACTGGCCCGTCACTGTCCGTTTTACTTTCTGCATCACAGAACCCAGCTGTAATACTGCTTTAGCAATTGATCTTAGTACATAAAAAATATAGGGAGTCTGTGTGTGTGTGTGTGTGTGTGTGTGTGTGTGCGTGTGTGTGCGTGTGTGTGTGTGCGTGTGTGTGTGTGTGTGTGTGTGTGTGTGTGTGTGTGTGTGTGTGCGTGCGTGTGTGTGTGCATTTGTGTGTGTTTGCGAGTTTTGTGTGTGTGTGTGTGTGTGTGATCATGTGTATGCATGTGTCTGTGTGTCTCTGAGAAGAGTGAATGAGAGAGACTGTATGGATCAGTTCATCTTGGACAGGAACATTAAATGAATGGTCAGTTTGGTGACCAGTTGTGCTCTCAGTAATGGATGCCCTAGAGACAGATTGCCAGAAAGCAGATAAAGTAGCCTGAGGGTGTAGTTACAGTAAAGATGCTCTTCTTCAAGACAGATAAAACCCTACTGCACCTGCATAGACAAGCCACTGGAACATCTTTGTTTGCACTGATGTACACATCCTTAGCTGCATATTAAGATGAACAATTAAAGGTGATTTAGTACTGGTAACAGTGTGGTGTAATAAATATAAATTTAAACATGTTAAACAACAAAAAATGTTTCTATTCCCATGGCCAACTCACTTCAGCATGTTATGCAAATCAGTAATATCAGTCAAATACAAAACCTTGACAGGGTATTATATCATGCAATATGGGAGCTGATATTGATAACAATACTTTTAATGGCAGGCCTAGATATTATTTTCTAGAGTTTTAATTACTTATAGACTGTGCTTTGTATGTGTTCATAACTTGAATGTTGTCTGTTGAAAACAGGATTTTGAGATATACACCTACAGTACTCTGACAGAATTATCAAAACCCACTGTGGGTTACACCTCAGACCTCTTCCCCCAGTCACATACACACACGCACACGCACACGCACACACACACACACACACTTCTAGTTTTTTGGAAGAGAAGTTTATATTATGGGAGCTCAGTTCCACAAAATATCCATTAAGCAGCCCACAACAGAAACTATCATTCATTCACCCAGCAATCCATCCAATAGTTTATAGTGACTATTACTTTTTTCATTAAAAAAGCAAGCAAACAAAAAAGGCATCTCATTAAGTGTCCATTAAGTGTATTTGTATTATTATATCTCTAAGGTGTACAATACAGTTGCCTGTAAAATTGCTAGCAAAATATAGCATCTGGTGGAGAAACTGTTGCAATGATTTTCAAAGTCCCATTAATTTCCTTATAAACCCAATGGATATGAAACATTGATTCATTGAAACATTGATTGATTCAAACAATACCCCAAACAAATTAAAACAAATACTTACTCCCTTGCATGAAAAATAATTTATATTCCAGCAAAGCATGATTGTGATTAGCATTTCAGTTGTAGGGGTAAATTGATGCCCACTTTTGCTAATGCTGATGTGGCATGTGCTGTAAATTGTTTCACAAACTTTTCAGTTGCCTTGCCTTTCTGGCCTGGATACAAATTCTAGGTTGATGTCCTATTGTGATAAACAAGAATTAAGCAGACTTTAATTTAGAGGGGTTAAGAATGAAGCAAGGAATGATTTGTGAACATTGTCTTCAAAAAACTATGCCCAAAATAATGTACTACAACTGGCATTCAGTGCAAATTTCCTGGGCATCACCTATGTTTTGGAGTGTGAAAGCCTAGCTTAAAAAAGTAAGGCTAGCCACCTTTCTTGTTAGCTTTTTGTTGTGTTTTGTTTGCAGACAAATTGGCCCAGATCTCGTTTGAAGTTCAGGGCCCTTTCGGAGGAATTATTTCGTGTCTCCTTTGATCTGTCTCCGTCTGACAAAACTCTTCTGAGTGCATCAAAGCAAGCAAAAAATGTGTTATAAGAAGCAATCGTCTGGTGTTGTGACCCCCACATTCAGAGCAATGCCTTCTGAGACACTGAGAACGATGTGTGCTTGTGTATATATAACGTTATACGTTGATGAATGTATGTGTGCGCGCCTGTATGTGTGCGTGTGTGTATATGTGTGTGCGTTTGTGTGCGTGCATGCATGCGTGTGTGAATACTTTTGGGTGTGCGTGTGTGCATGTGTGTGTGCGTGTATGTGTGTGAGCTGCATTTTTGATGACTGATTTTGTGTGCACTGCTGGCCTCTAACACCTCCAGAATCAGTGCTTGAATAAAAACTTGAAAGTCAATTTTCTCAAAGAGGGGGCTGCATAATTAATGTACTGGTATAAAATTGTCAAATGTCCATTGGAAAGGTTGTGCAAACTCAAAGCAGATTAAATTCTAAAGCCAAATGTACAATAATTCATGCAGAGATGCACAGATGAAGGATTCTTTACCTTTCCGATCAAGTGTTTTTTTTTTTTTTTTTTCTTCTAGTATGCTGTTAAAATGACAACAGATTTGCCATTGTCATATTGCCTTTATACCTTGGTATCTTGGAGCAGCACTGTACTTAACATCGAATTGAAAATGTATGATACAATGGACATAGCACCAGAAATGTTTGTAGTAATATTCATTTTATGAAACCATAACCACAAACCCGAGACCTGGGGTAAATCTGAATACAAAGATGGTTGCAAGCTCTTGGCTGTCCGTGAAATATTATTGATGTATTCAGATTAACATCAACGGTCCCCTAACCCCCTTTCTCCCCGTCCCCCCACCCCCTTCATATTGCACGAGCAGTAACTGCACCCTTCCATCATTAAAAAGGCCTATGCCAAGAGCCTTGTTTTCTGCAAGGTTTCAGCATTAATCCAATGTCAGGGGTAGGTGTGCGATGAGCTGTGCTAGTCTATAATGACAGGTTCCGAGAATTAGGATGCACAGAATCCGGTCGTTTCCACTAGCACCTCCATCACTCATTCAACAGACTGCATTACAGACCAGTCTCAATATATGCTTTTTTTTCTTTTTTTTTAAAAGAAAAAACAATGCAATATGTGAATATGTGCAAACGTAATGGATTAGATTACTTGGTTTTCAAGTGTGGAAGATCAATATGTAAAACAATTCATCGTGCGGTATGGGGAAAACGATGCAGCTCTCATTTTTTCGGTTCATTTGTTTCAGGTCCCATTTCTACTCTCCACAACACTTAAATTAACTAAATTGCAGTTTGGGTTTATGGATTTAGCGTACATAAACATTATTCAAGCAAGAGTTGAAAAGGACAGCCATTTTGTTTCAGAACTCTCTCCCACTGGCTAAATGGCTTCTGTTTGCAAGGTTTGCTACAGTGCTTTCCCAATATTGAGCATGAATATAAACCAGTCGCCTGCCATTTTAACAACCGGGGTCAGTCATTGATGGGGACGATGATAGGGCCAGGGTCAGGTTCAAATTCCTGACTGTGGCCTACACCACAGCCAGCAGGACAGCCCCATCCCATCAAACAGGACATCATTCAACCCTACACGCCAGCTCGCCCACACCTGCTATCCATGCAGATGGTTCTCGCTTGTCTTGACCACTGAGATTTTCCACCCTATCTCCCCAGTTTCATACAATCTTTCCATTCCTCCACTAACCACTCAGTTACTGCTCATTTTCCACCTTGGACAGCACATATCTTCAGACTGTACCTTGACTAACTCTAACAGTACTCCCAATCTAGTATTACTCATGTATCACTTATATCTTGTACTTGCAGCACTTTCATGTTGCACCTGTATCTTTTTCTTGATGTCGTAGCTCTTTATCATATCTCTTGTAATCAATCATGCCTCACTTCTATTTCATGACTCACAATAACGTTACTGACTTAGCCTATGCTTACCATGTGACCTAGACTTAATATCATGGCCATGGATAAGTGATACTTATGAGAATACTATGAGAATTTCCCCTTGTCTGACCTGTGTTTTGTAGTTGTTCCAATGACCTTTGATTTGCACTTATCGTTTGTTGCTTTGGATAAAAGCATCTGCAAAAAAAATAAATGCTGTCAAAAAATCTGTGGACAGCTGCATTCAACGGGTGAACAAACAGGACTTTCATTTAGCATGTTTGAGTTCAATTTGGCAAAAGCACCACCTCATTCAGAGGTGCGAGATGTCAAGGGCACTTGTCAGCCATCTTTGCTGATCTTCGGACTCCTCTGAAACTAGCATAATGGAAGTCTGAACCCTTGGAAACTTAACATCAAAGCCTATGTGGCGACAAGCCACAGGTTCCCAATTCCTGGCTATCATATTTGCAATATGCTATCATTTAAAACACATATATTTACCTGTTATAATTACCTGAACATAAAACTGTATAATCCGTTTGCACAACAATTAAATTTGTACTGTACATACTTTCTGTGTAAGACATTATTTAGTTATTTTGTTTTAAGAACCTTTGCTGCTTGTTGTTATTTATGAACACGATTACTATGGCTTTCGGTTGGTGCAATATAAAACTCCCAGGCACTTTTTTCATTTGAAGAAAAATGGTCAGCTAAATCAATCATTCATCAACTTTCATAGAGAGGTACATAATTACATAATTGTTTGCTATTGTCCTGAGGCATACTTTTGTGAGTAAATGCACATTTGTTGCTTACCATCGTGATTGTAACTGTGTTTCTTCAAACAGGTCTATTATTTCCCATTTTTTATTTTATATAGACGACAACACGGTCAGTTTAAAATTGAAAAAAAATTATTTTAGTTCTATTTGGCTTATTAAACAATCAATATTAAAACCTACTGCATAGTTATAAAAAATAATTACACTGACCGGAGCCATGCATATTTTTATTCCTATAAAAATGCAGTTCAGTCCATAGGTATTTGTACAGAGAAACTTTTTTTTTTTTGTTTTTGTTTCTCTACTGCATTGGATTTGAAATGAATCAGTGAATGAGGTGCAAACGGTCAGCTTTAAATTAAAATTTTAAATTTGCATCCATATAAGGTGATCTGTGTAGGAACCAGTGTCACCTAAAGTTATTGGCTCACTGTTGTACATAGTGCACATTTATATGAAATATTTTGAAAACATGTAGGCACTAAACACATAAGAGAAAAAAGCATAGTTACTATGGAAACATTTTAATGTCCACATTGATAATAACCACATTGCATTCTTCACAAAAGACACCCAGCTATCAGTCTGCACAGAAGTTATCACACATGGGGTTTAAAAAGTTTCTAAACAAGGCTAAGGAATACGTATATATAAAACCCTTATTTAAAAAAAAAAAATTTTCACAACATTGTACACGTCACAGCATTTGTTTTATACAGCTTGGCTCACTCAGAGATTGGAGTGATTTGTAATAAAGTAATTGTTAGCATAATAAGAATAAGATGTGTATTCATATTTCTTACATAAAAAAGGATGGCTGTTGTGATTGTTATTTTTTCCCCAACTGAACTACAAAAGCCTTGAGGCTGCAGCTTTCCAGAGGAAATGATGACTTCTACCTCAGGATTAATTACAGTATCAGAAAACAGAATGAAGATTTATTTATTTCTCTGGCTCATTGCTAAGTATCAGGTGTGTCAGGCTTCAATGGGTCATTACATGCATATGGCACAATACATTTTTATATAGTACCTGCAGTATCATTTGGAAACTTAAAAAAGACAGTAAAATGAACTAGTATTAGTATTATTATCATTATTATTATTATTATTGTTATTATTATTGTTATTGATGATGATGATGCTGTGTATTACAAAAGTAATAAATGTTAAACATTAACATCCAATTTGTAGTATTCGGTACCACATTTCAAATAGACAAAGATTACAAATCGGCGATATTGCCGCATCTGACATCTGTGAATATAGCAGACACGCCTGCAGCTATGTCTCACTGAAGTGCGCACTGACAACTGGGTCCCTCGGTGAGTTCCCTTTCAAACGGCTGTCATAGCAGTAGCTGTAGAGCCCGTGCGCTAGGGGTTATTTCACATTGTCGTCGTTTCATTTCTCAGAAGCGGCGCGTTGCAACAGGTGGCGCCGTGTTCTCTCGCCGCGCGTGACACTAAATCCCGGGGTTCGCCGTCGTCGCCGCGCAGCTGCGCGCAGTAATTCGGCGATTAGCGCGCCACTACCGATCAAACGGGGGTGCGGCAAACGCTCCGTCGTTCCAGCTGCCGCTCCTCAGATCCGGCTACGCCCCCAGAGCCCGCCCCGCTTTTAATAAACAACGGCGTTTCGAGAATACCGGGCGCTCTGATCGTGAACGCCAGCGAGCGACTGACAACTGACAAGGTCGCTATGCTCGTCCTTACATTAAACTGAACGGTGAAGGCGTAGGTGGCCAGTCAACTGGCTCGCGGGCTCTCGCCACAGAGACAAGCAACGTGTATTCGGTTAAAAAATTATATACATATATATATATATATTTTACTGTGAGGTGCAAGACATGTTGCAGAGTGTGTGGGCAGCACGACAATGCTGGCGTGGTAATACTTCCAAATGCTTTAAAACGGTCTTTTTCCAGAAGCTCATTCTTATTCTTATTCTTGCTCAAATTCTTTAGCTGTCAACATACCACTCTGAGCATCCATCTATCCATCCATGCCCACTTATCCTGGGCATTCATCATTCACTCACACACTCATACCTAGGGGCAATTTAGAGTGCAGTCCAATTCACCTACATGCATGTCTTTGGACGTGGACACAAGGAGAACATGCAAACTCCACACAGAAGGGCCCAGGCCAAATTCAAACCCAGAACCTTCTTGCTGTGAGGCGACAGTGCTACCCATTGCACCACCGTGCCACCACCACTCTCAGTAGACTGATATATTTTCAACATCACACACACACACACACACAGACACACATCATTTTTTTGATACATCAATGCTTTTTTATTTTTTTGGGTTTCATTTAATAAGGGACCTATAGCCTCCTTTTGTCCGCAGCAAAATGAAAACACAGTCAGAAAACCGAAAGGAAGGGGAAAAGATCCATACAAAATTAGCACAATGTATTGCATTCAGTTCTCTGTCAGAATAATTGAAACTGCTGTGCTTTTATCACTTGGACAAGCTGTCAGTTTTCAAAATAAAAAGCAGGCACCATAACCGGGAGGTGCCACTTTGCATCTAAAATAGGTATTGATGTCATGAAGCCAGCAGTGCAAATTGATTATGCTGATAAGGAGGTAGGCTACAGCATGGTGAGCAGCCTGGAGAATTAGATACACATTACTGTGGCCCACAGTCTCTCCAGTCCCCTCTAAGTGTGTGCTGGATCAGGACATCTTAGGGCACTCAAAATGAATGAACTCCTAACTTTGAGTTTATAAACATCTGGAGACTCAGGTTTTGAACTCTGAAGACTGGATAAGCAGAGATTTATTACGCTTGTTTTTGGGATAACACTGCACTCATTTTAAAATGAATGATACACAGTCCTCAGTTGACACACAATGAATACAGACCAAAGTCGATACGTTTATGGTTGGGAATTGAGTTGACCCCGATGTTTGAAGTGTGTTGATTTGTTAGTGACTTCAACTCTGAACATTTGCTTTGTTCAGCCGGGTTTGGGTCAGTTCAATTTCATTTCAGTCAATTCAGGAAAACAACTGAAATTTAGTTGTTGGGTCGTTAAATCCCCACTGAACTTTCATGGACATTTTTTAGTGAATCTATAGTATATAGTTTCATTTCCTGACTTGTCTAGTTGCAGCTATAGAATGAGTGAGATAGACACCTATAGAAGGGAATCTTTGATAACTATGTTCATATTGAATGTGTCATTTCAATAGTGGATAGCGGTTAATGTTAGTCATTTAATCAGTTTATGATTTTGCTGACATGACAGGTGATGAAGCACTTCTTTAAAACATTAACAAAGAGACAAAGGCTGCATTATGTGTCTGGAGGTCTTTTTCACACATTATATCATTGGGTTCACACATTGTATTGTGTGCTTGTAAAAAATAAAAAATAAAACTTTAAAGAGCAAAGTTACAAAAACTGTTTGCGTGTGCTAATACTACAGTGTAATTGTTAAAATACATCACAGTGGTGCATTAAATTTTAAATCTATAAAAGCAAACATTAAATTGCAAGGAGGACCTGCGCCTGTGAAATTTATTGGATAATGAAGGGGGAGAAAATGGATACAATTTGCATATTGCACAGGCATTAAGGACAGCTCCCAGGGTCTGAAGGATTGCTGACATACATACAGTACATACAGACCCCTCGTCTGACATTGGATTGCATAGATTGGTGTCACATGCCCTGTTAATGCAGCCCAAGTAGTTGCTATGTCTCCATAACGGTTTGAATGGTGTTAAAACATGTAAATTGAATAGTTTTCTTCTGCACGGAGAAGGTATAAAAGGGAAGAGGCAGTTGACTGGAAGCGTATGGGCTTTAATTCATATCAAGGTTGTGTTTGAGCTGTAGGCTCATGGCCAGTGTCACCATGGATAAGGCTCTGTATTTCTCAAGGAAAATACTGACTATAGTCACAAAGCATTCAAATAATATTTGTTGAAAATCAAAGACAAAAAGTGGCAGAAGTCACAGAGTGTTAAAAAAATCCCCATACATTTATTCAATTAACAGATCTCATGTGCAGCAATGGGAAACAATTGAAATGACTTGCACAACTGTAGCAACAGCAACAAGTGCTTGAAGTTTGAAAATAAAATCAGTGGTCAGTTGGCGCTATGAACAATTACGGGTAAAATGCTTTGATAAGCTGGTGCGTTTCATTAATTTGGTCCATCACAAAAAGGATATTTCAAGTTAACAGAACAACTTAACATAGTTGTATGCGGGAATTGCATTACTAATACTATTGCATATCTGCTTTCAATTTCAATCAATTACACCTGAGTGGTGGTGGATGCATCTATAAAATTTCAGTTAACTGTATACTAAATTACATGAACAGGGCCTTATTTATAGATAATGGAAACACATCATATTATCCTTTGAATATGCTGTTGGTCTGTGATGTGTTGACAGTGCCAAATTGTACTTATTACCATATGTGCAAACCACAGCTTGCATGCTGTACACAAAGACAAACACAACTATACGGAAATTGCTTTAATTTCAGTTATTTCTGACTTCAGAATACATAAAGTTAGAAATAACACTTTCTAAATCAAATAGAGTTTCAGCCTGTGCCTCTTCAAGAAACTTCTGAATCCAGTCGCAGTGCATATAAAGGTTATGGATGAAGACGCAGTTAGACCATGAAGTATTTCTCATGTGAATTACTGGGTTTGGCCCAATCTTATCGCGTCTGCCGTTATTAATGGAATGTGTCGTCTGTTGAATTCATAATTACCACATTATTTCCCTGGCCTTGACAATAACAAAGCACAAAGTTAGCAATTTACTCTTTTGCCATTTTTCATAATGCAGATACAGTCTTGTTGTCTCTGCATGAATTGATGTTTTTTTTTTTTTTTAAACAAGAACTAATGTGTAATGTGTAATAATATATGCCAACATAAATAAATGATGTTATCATATAATTTTCTAAATGACAGGACACAACTATGAACACAGGTGGAGAGAAATATTTTGCTACATCAAGCATTTACTATATTTAGTAGCATCATCAAATTATTGTTTTCTTTTTTCTTGCCAGTAGGCTACATAAATAAAGGCAGTAATAAATTGAATAATTATACATTCTGTTTTCATTGTTCCTTCTTTCAAACGAAGTAGGAGAGTATCTATCTGCATGGCTATTCTTTATTAAACATTAGTTTACATGCCAGGGATGATGCCTGCATATTGTAAGTATGAAAATACAATGTTGAGAGGCTGACCATAGCAAATTAGTTTTAGTTGTGAAGGTGAAATTCTCAAGGTGAAATTCCACACACATATCTACATATCCGTCCATTCACTATCTAACCCAGTTATTCCTGGTCAGGGTCGTGGGGGTCTGGAGCATTGGAAAAGTAGGAATATACCCTGGACAAGTCGCAGGGCACACCCCATTTGCTTATGCTATGGGCAATGTAGACTCCCCAATAAGCATAACCTGCATGTCTTTGGACTTTGGGAGAAAACCGGAGTACCCGGAGGAAACCCACACAAAAACAGGGAGAATCCCAGGCCGAGATTCGATCCTAGGATTTTTCTTGCTGAGAGGCTACAGTGCTATCCACTGCACTGCTGTGTGCATTTGATAAATTATAATGTGAAATCATAAAATTATAATCCAATGACTGAAACAAAAACATCTTTTTCAATGAGTAGAAATCACAGAAATGGATCGTGATGGATGATCTTGCAAATGGCTTTAAAGTAGTCCTTGCTTTTGGCCTCTAAACAGGAGTGTAGTTGTACCCTAGTGCATTTCTCCTCGCGCGCCTCATTCCCTCCCCCTACACAATGATGCGCTGGTAATGACATGAACATTTCATTTATATGTCTACTGCCATCAATCGGGAGGGTAAACACAATATATCCATACAATCATTTTTAGTGCCGCCATTTTATTGTGTTCTGCCTGCCTTTAAAAGAGAGAAGCTCTCATGAAAGCAATGAAATGACTATTGTGCTTCAGGGATACTAAAATGTAGATCACTGAGCACAGTAATAATTGAAGTATTAAAGACATCCATATGAATTATATGGGCTTAGAAGTAGTCAAGAGCATATCTAAGGCCATCCTGGTTATATTGATGCAATATAAATGCTTTAATAGAAGTTTCTGTAATATATATATTTTTTTAAATTTTGAACTTTAACAGTGCTGGTTTGTTAATTGTTAATACAGGTTCATTGGAGACAACACATAATACAGCCCGGTAATTAAGCCGAAAGCATGACACCAAGGTCATGCAGGGGGTGGTGTTAGAAATTTCTGGAACAAGTCAGGTGCCCGAAAGGCAAGTACCTTGACTATAAATAAATACCATGCGATGAGATGAGATGAGACTTCGATGGTATCAGCTTGAGGAGGTGCGGACCCTACATGAAGTAACAGACGTTTCAGTGCCTTGCTCACCACAAGCAACTCCTCGAGGGGGGGAGAGCAATCCGAAACGTGATCTGAAGGTGCGAGGGACTGCTCCGTGATTTGATTCAAATAAGTATCAAATAAAAATCTTAAAGCATACCTTCTTCACGTTCGTGTGTGTGTGTGTGTGTGTTTCTGTGTGTCTGTGCATGTGCATTCGTACTGGAAAGGAAAGTGCTATGAAAGTACACTCTACCTCCCTCCCTCCTGTGGGTTTTTACTTCATAAACCAGGCTGACCGTGACTGCAGCATATAATGGGAAACATGACATAGGAATGTTATCATTAAAATTGACACAATGAAGCGGAAATTAAATAGGTACTCTCACAGAATTAGTCTTTTCATTACTGCATACTAAAGCATTACATTACATTTATTTGGCAGATGCTTTTATCCAAAGTGATGTACAGAAGTCTAAAACATGCCTCCTGTTAGAGAAATGGGAATCTATGTTTTAAAAGGAACCACAAAAACACACAGCTTAGGCCATCTCATGTCTGAAATATACATACCACCAAATTGCTGTGCCAAGGACATTTTACTTATGTTTTGATTAAAACAGAATGCACTTGTCATTGACATTTCTCAGGATCTTGTTGCCCTTAATAACCTACAGCAGCATGCATGTAACCTGGTAAATAATTAACATATGCAGCAAAAAATGCTGTCACTCATACAGCAACAACACATTATGCACATTAGCTTCCCAAAGAATGTTCCAGTCAGTCTCCATTAAATCTGAAGTGCGCAATCCATTTCATAAGCTTAGGAGAGAACAGTCACTGAGCTGTATGTGGTTTTACTGGTTATAACAGAACGTGAAATCCTTGTTTCTCTGAACTTCCTTCTCTTTTATAAATCACATCAAACTATATACAAAAATCACAAGTTATTAGTATGACCCAGTATTGTAAAACAATAAATAAATAAATATAAATAAAGAAAATATATAAAGGATTCAGGTGAACAACCCAGCATATCACTCACCGATTGTAAATGCATAGGTCATTTTAAAAAGGTTAATCACATTCAGAAATAGCTGTGGTTCATTATTAAAATTAATACAGCTATTCATATTCAAACAGCAGAGGTAAAGCAATGACTTTGGGGATTCATTTGCCTCAGTAGCAGGTAGGACTGCTGCGGCATTCTAATGAATCCAACCACTGTGTCATTTTAGAATTCCCCAGAGATCCACCACAAAGTAATTAAACCATAACAGGTGCAGCAGACTGATAGTGTGCGTAGAGCCTCGTTGGTCAGGCAAAGAGCAAATATACCGCTATATTGCTTGTCAAAAATTAGCTGATCGGGTAACATAAATATGGCACAACAAAAAAAAATGGGCGTGAAGCAGTATTTCTGCATTGTCTGAATTGGCAGTCAACAAGTGGGTTTAGCTGTTTTACTTTATTCAGTGCGAGAACATTTTTTAAAATTAAATTTTGGTGTCAAATTCACACAACTAGTTTAACGGTGAGTCAAAGTTGAAGACAAATGTCAGTTGAATCCAGGCCTATCATCCACTATCATAGAATCATAGTGATCCTTTACCTTTCACTTTTTAAGAATGGTCCATAAATGAACTCCAAGCTGAAATGCATAGAAGCTCATTACATTCCCTTTTGAGCTCTGGGTGTGACCGCTCCTGTGAATGATGACTTAAAAACCATTCCAGATTTCTAAAAGAAAACTTGTTATAATAATTTTACAGCAGGCCCATTTTCTGTCTTTATTTTATTGCTCTTTTAAAGGCATTCATTTTAAGAAGTGCATAATATGTGTTTTGATTTTGGTTGCTACAAAAGGGTAAAAAAAAAAACAATTGAAAAAAAACACTTTCCTGCTAGTGTCTAGCATTTGATTGAGTGGCTTGGTATTTCATATTTCATTTGAATAGAACAAGAACAAGAAATAAGTGTTTTAAGTGATTTAAAAGAGGACCTGACATGCACTTGACCATTCTGTGATTAGGATGAACCAGACACAGAGTTCAAAAGGACACAATTAATTTGAATGCTGGCAATGGGAGTAATGGCAAATTTTAAATAAATTTACTTCTGTTGATGAAATAATGCAAGCCCTAAGTTGTGTTTGTAGAAACATTCTCCTTCCACTTGTAAGTTGCCTTCAGGAGATATGAGTATAAATGCCCTAGACAAAATGTATTTGAAGAATTAATTGAATGTTGGATTCAGTCATGAAAAACATATTCCAATTTGGCAGGGATAATTTTCAGTGGATAAATAACTGCTCCCTTCATCTCACCAATACCCAAACAAGTTCCAGTTTAGGTTCACAAAAAAAAAAAAAAAAAAGCACATACACACAAAACATTTCTGAAACCGATTTTGAAATCTAAATTGTGTGCTTGGAAGGAGTTGCAAACCTGCAGGAGAGTGATTGTGAGTGTCATGATGTGGAAATAATGATGCCATCTATGTGATGTGATGATGGTTGTTTTAGGGACGAATAAAGTGTGTCCTCACCTAACCTGTAAATATACCCTTAAATGTTGCACGATTTCACTTTGCGGACAGATGTTTAATTCCCCATCTTCCTGAATTTGATATCAGCACTGCAGTTCCCCACCGCACTAAATAAACAGGTAAAGACAAAATATTAATGAGGAATACAGGATGCCCTGACCTTGTGAAATCGGGAATCTGCTGAGGCTTTCCTTTCTGTCAGAGGCGAATTGATTAGACCCGCTCATGTATTTAAAAGGTGCGTCCACCGAGGTCATAAAACAATATGAATTCATGTAGTATTTCGCAAGGTGGCTAAGAATGGCTATAACGGCGTCTTTAAACAGATGAATACAAGGAAATGGCCATCATTAATTTGAGGAAGCTATTTGAAATGTAGCATGTGCCTCTCAGTTATTGCCAAATAATTGTTTATCCAAATGCAATATTATGTAATTATTTTGTAACAATAAGTGTTCTCTCCCCTTCGTTGAACTGTGACAGCAGGCTTTAAACATAATGGCTAGTGTGAATGAGGTTGCTTTTATTGACCAACCTTAAAAACACTAGCAATATTAAAATATCTGTTATGCACGATTCCATTAGTGGAATTGCAGCAAAGCAGGTTTGTTAGGTTAGCACAGGCTGCAAGTGTACCCTTAAAGGACCACGAGGGCAAAAAACAGTTCATCAATGTTCAACTGTCCTTAACACAAGTGAGCATTCAGCTTCTCTCAAATGGTTGATTGAAATTTCAATTGAATTTTATTTTTTTTATTATTATTATTATTATTATTATTATATTAATAATAATAATAATAATAATAATAATAATAATAATAATGATAATAATAATAATAATAATAATAATATTAACACCAATAAAATCACTCACATATGTAGGTTTATCTCATCACAGGCTCATGTTGTTCTTCAGCTAATGAAGCACATTTTAGTTAAATGTTTAGAAAAGTTAAAAAGGAAATTAGAAACGAGTCCTTCAGAGAGAGAGGTGGGGCTTAGTTATGATAGAAATGTGCCAATACTACTGATACATTGACTCTGTCAGAATGGCTCTGCTCGGTGTGTTCATGCAAATACGCAGTCCACTGGGACCTGCCCTGCTTCTGTTCTACCACCAAAAACAACAGGGACAGAAATAAAAGCCCTGGGATAGAAACGCTTGCGCTAGCACCAGGCTTTTTGGGTTACAAAAGCTAAAATGCAATATCTGTGCTGTAGTCTTCAACAATCTTCCTAGCAGAAGGTGTGCTTGTTTAACCCTGTATATTTTGGTATAATTGTTATAATTAAACACCACCTTTAGAATCAGAAATGACTAGCATTAAATATTCATTTTAATTAATTTCACCTTGTATTCATTTTAATTATTGTCAATCGTTTATGTATGATATTTTTATATTAATCATACATATGGTATATGACAAACATAACTATTACCATGGTATGCATGACAACATGAATCCTCTATTAGACTGCAATTTTAGAAGATTTTTCCCATTTTAGAACTTAGCCCTGAGTTGCTTTGAAAGGCTAGAGATACATAAAAAAGCAATAAATATGAAAATAGCACATTGTTTTACTTTAACCTCCACCTTGCATTTCCTAAATAGGTCAAGATCATTTATATTTCATAAAATCTGCCTTCAAGAAGGTAGCTCTGAGGATTATGGGATAACCGCTTATCAAGAAATGATTCAAAAGGTTTAAATTAATAATGGCGTTTTAACATACATGAATCTTAATTTTATTCAATTGGCAATTTATGCACATTTTAATTCATGTATTCTTTTTAATCTTTGTTCATCAGAGGTAGTGTGGCCACCAGCAGGAGACCTGGCTGTGTGCTTACTCTCTCTTCCTCCTTCCTCTCGTATCTCTGCCCCCCCCAATAAACGCTTATGTCACACACTCCCTCCTTTCTCACGGGAGAAATGACAGCCTGTGTTCTTCTGAGAGGCTCTTACATTCAGGGAAAATTGTATTTATTTTGGGGAAGTGCAGAGTTCTTTCTTCTCTGTACTTTTCGCAATTTGTGAGAAAACGCCTCTCTGTCTCCATCGAGAGATATGACACAGCGAGCACAACCTGTGCTGTCCGGCCTGTCGATGTCTCCCAGTCACAATGGCCAGGCTGTGCATCGTTAGCCAGGATTTTTTATTTTATTTTTTAATTTGTTGTATATGTCCGCATTTAGGATTTTAGGTTCATTGTTTGTCCCATTAGGAAAAAAAAAATACTATCTGTGAGTGGACCCTGCGCTCCACTGTGATAGCATTCAGCAGCTTCAATGATTAATGTAACCATATTTTTTTTACTGATACTTCAATTTGATATTTCTTTTTTCATTATGGTGTAACATCCCTGGCAATGTTTCTTTATTCTTTAAAAATCCAGTTTCCAATTTGACATTTCCTGTTGAGCATGGTTAGTGTAAGCTGCCATGTATTCCAAATGTTTGGTGTCCTATAGCGAAATGATATGTATTACCCTGCTACTTGGGCCTTTTTTGAAATACCATAATTTTTTTGTTTTGGTTATGTTTACTGTTGGAGCCCAGTTATAGCAGTAATCCCCAAGCAGATCTAAGCTCTGCTGAAGCACTTGTTCGGTAGGCAACAACAGAACCAGGTCATCTGCGAAGAGCAAAAATGTAATCTCTTTTTCATTTAGAGTGAGCCCAGGAGCAGTAGATTGATCCAACGATGCTGCCAATGCATTGATATGGCTGGCGAAAAATGTTTGACTCAAACTACAGCCCTGCCTCACTCCTGGCCCCAGGAGGAAGTAATTTGTCCTCTTATGCCAAGAATTACCCCATATTTATTTCTTACATACATACATTGTATTATGTCATAAAGTTCTAAACTCTTACATTTTCAAGAATTTCATAAAACAATCCATCGTGCCAGACTGACTTAAACGTTTTCCTTCTATAAAGTCTATAAAACAGGCAAATATTTTTTTTTTGTATTGCTTCGCATGTTTGTTTAGTGTTTAGAGTGTGAGGAGTGTAAACATGATATGTTGTTCAGTGCTTTGGTAAAAATCCAATCTTGCTTTTATTCAAGGCATTGTACTCTGTTAAAGAAGTTTAAGATGATTGTGTTTATAATGGTATATAGAACCAGCCACCCCCCCTGCTTACACAACTTCCTCGGTAATTGTTGGGATCCAATTTGTCTCTACTACAGGGCTTATTAGGGAAATAGCCCACACTTAGAGCAAGATTAAGATGTTTTAGTAGTGCCTCCTGTAGTTTATGACTACTGTATTTAAGCATCTCATCTGAAAGGCAGTCATGCCCAAATGCTTTCTTGGGCTGGAGGCCTTGTGGTTTTTATTTGAGTTCCCATTCGATACTGGGGGAGTCTAGAGGATTCTGACCCTGCAGGCCAGAGATGTAAGGTAAAAATCACATGATTTAGCCAGCCAAATCAATGAGTGACATGGAATACATGATGTTAGTGTAAACCTAAATAAAAGACTATGAGCAAGCTTGGTAATGTCTGTTCACAGTCTACTCACATTTCTCTATATAAATTACAGCACTTCTGCCAGTTCTCTTTGTTTTTTTCACCCCCACCCTCTCCCTCTCCCTCTCTCTCTAAATGTAGGAATTCCAGCTTATGAGAAATTACGACATTCACAGTTTTCAGTCAAATATAACGTATTATCATATTCACTCTCCTAATAGAACTGGCTGCATGTGCCCTGAATATCCTTTCAGCAAGATGGTGTCTTATTTTAATGATCTCTACTGTGCATTACAGTAATGCATGGTATATCGAATCTGTAACCTCTAGGTTATAAGGCCAGCTCCTTACCCATTATACTACACTGCCACCCCCACTGTAGGTCAGCTACACAATGACCTTGCATAACATACTTTGCCAGGAGTTTGGGAACGTGAACTGTTCAATTTGAAGTTTAATGCATTGGAGTTTAATTGCATGACAATCTGAAATTGAACAACAATTTATAAGAACTATTACTATGGAGTCTTTACTGGTTCATATATTTTGCCAAACTTTCTCCAGCTTCTGCATTCCCTGCTGTAATTGCAATATATTACAGAATAACATCAGGGACAGTATTAACTTTGCCTGAGCAAACAAAGACTACAACAATGCTAGTAGAAAATGTATACAACTACACAACTTTCTGCCATTCTACTACAGTCATGTGCTGGTGTTTTAAATGTATTTATTTTATTTGGGGGGGGGGGGAGGGGTGTTATATAAAAACATGATTTGATAAATCACATTATGGTGAGGTGTAATCCCTCCCCCCCCCCCAAAGTCTAGCCATCTCCCCAGGGACACATCATTCACAAGCCACTGAAAGGCCTCTTCAGGAAAACGGGAACACTTCCAGAGGAACCCATTAGCCAGTCTCTCCTGGGGGCTGTCACAGTCCCCAGGGACTGGAGGAAATGGCTGCGAATGAAACTATGATCACACAAGCAGAGAAACAAAAAAATAAAATAAAAAGGGAATAACTGCCAAAAATACTGAAATGGCAAAGAGCAATCAATCAAATCATGGTAAACAGGTTTGAAACAGAACCCCTGACTATAAATAGTTTTTTGTGGACGGTGCAGTTCACACAAGGCAAAGTTCACACAAGGCAAGGTTTCAAATGATGTTTTCATTTGCAAAATATTAATGGGCCAATTTCTCTTCGACGACAATTACTGGAGCTGTCATGTGTGAATACCATCAACCTGGTAAAACACTGATTGTCTGATTGCCTTTGGTGTGAAGCCGCAAGATTGCCAGAAAAGTTAATAGGGCAATGTTCTGTCTAACATGTGTGACAGTGGCTTTCCTCTGTCTTTCTACCTTTAATATGAAAATAAAATAAATAAATAAATGAATAAATAGAAATCCATCATTTTCGCTTTGCATGCATACTGCTGTTATGCGCCCATCCTCCATCCAGAGTCAACGATTTTCACCATTATGCAAACATCTCAATCTAACAAAATGTCAAGTGGATGTACCAGAACACGGGAGAAATGTGAGCGGTTTGTTTTATTTCGGCGAAATGGATTTGCCCCAAACTGAGCGGCGGAATGATGTGGAAATTACACGGAACCAAGGCGTGTCCCTAAACTTGAAACCGATGGAAAAATATAATGGGACCAACAGCAGAAAAATACATAAACAAACACAAATTGTCAGAGTTCAAGGTAAGCGGTCCAAAAAGTAAAAAATAAAAATGAAAATTGAATTAAGGAATAAATAAAGAAAGAAATTCATGAAACCTAGACAGAAGCTCCCCATGCAGAATGATCAGAATGCTACGGAGTCTCATTTGAGGATTTGAGGCCTGCAAGTAAACTGCAGGCAATAGCAACAGCACTCAGTCCATATTTCCAGACTGGTATAGAACACCAGCCTTTTTGGCCCACCAGGGCCACTGTACCTCGGATTCCACTGCTGTGATCAGACAGTTTGCAGTGTGCTCTCATTTCTCCAGTAACACTCCATGTGTCATGTTTTTCTGCTATACTCACTCTTCCCTCCCTGTCAGTTCTGTTAGGCTGACCAGAACAGTGTTACCCTGGAAACATTTTCTTAGGTATGGACTTCACATTGGGAATTGTTGGGAGCTGATACCTTTGCCCCAGTAATGACGGATTAGGGGCTTTGAAATTGGAATCCAGCCGAGTACAGTCACAAGGCGGCATAAAAATGAAAGTCGTCCTCCAATCAAAATGCCCTGGCAGGTAGCTATATCGGGAAAAAATAACCCTAACACTAACTCCTATAACACCATGCTAGCAAAAATCCCCATAAAAAAAAAAAAAAACATTAAACATTTTCAAAATTGTAAAAAGCCAATATTATACAAAACAATATGCAGTGTGAGTCTCATTTTTAAATGTGCAATGCATTAATGAGGTGAGTCTACAGACTCAGAAAAAACATTTGGTACAGTAGGTCTTTTGCCTCAAAGTGTTTGCATAACTTGCATGAAGAAGTTGGTGATTATAAATGTGTGGATGAAGATAGTTTTGCATCACATGCTGTAAAGACCAGGCTCGCTCTTTCTCTCTCTTGTGTGTTGTGCGCACGCGCGCGCATGCAATAGTGTGCACGCCATGTGGAAGATCCCACAGAGATTACTGTTACCAATTTAAAGATGGTGCCTCCAGAATCAACAGTTGTTTACAGAGGTTTGTCGGGAACAATTTTAGAACATGTGAAGAAAATTTCTGACACTTCTCCCAGAAAAATCTCAGCCTGAACCCTTAGTTTACTTCTTTCCACAAAAAGTGATCTTTTGAGGAAAATCTAGTATCTCGTATCCCTGAAATCTAGTAACCATGAAATGTCCCCAGATACCAATGTATGCGGAAAACAGTGAACATAACACTGGAGAAGTAACCGCTTCACTCCCACTTTCATCTGTTCCACAATTCAATCTGTCCCCAAAATAACTTCCTGGCTATTCCAACGGCACAACTTTTGTTGCATTGGCTAACATTTTTTATCATTGCATACAGTGTCTGTCTGAAGATAAGATAAGAAACTGTTTTGTCTCCACAAGGAAATTTTCTTTGGACATACAGACAAAGCAGTTGTTTACAATAACAACAAATAGCCTAGGCTGCAGGGCAATACAATACAAAACAAACAGCAATGAACAATAAAATATATTACAACTTTTGTGTCCAGTCGCCTCCACCACAGTTTACGCTGTAGTCAACAATGGGACATTTCAAACGACCGCAATTGGTCTGATGTCACAGTTCCCTGGTTGTTCAGCAGCTTCTTGAACGAATGCTTGAAACAATTAAGTCTGCACCTGGGGAATCTAACATCTTCTAACATCCTCCTGATTTGATTTTTGATTTGAGCAGGACAGCGTGGCTCCCATACCAAATTGTGATGCCATAGCGTAGCACACTCCAGATAATGCCACAATTGAGTAGCAAAGTCTTTTTCTCCACGTCGAAGGCTCGCAGTCGCTGTAAAGAGTGAGTCCTCTGTTGCGATTGGAAACACACACACCGCGTGGGCGCACCAAGCCGGGCTGTCGTTCAGGAGGACTCCAAAGCACTTCAAAGATTTAACTATTTCAAAGGCCTCATCGTGGATTATGACAGGTAAGTGGTGTCTAGATTTTGAGAACACCATCTCCTTAGTTTCTTCTCTCATTTAGTTGCAGAGAACGTTTGTCACACCACTGAACACATGTTTGAATCCCCGAAATGCAGGGTGTGATATTTGAGACGTTTTCTTCTAGCAGGCATATCATATCATCCGAGAATTTAATGAAGTGACAGTTTGGGTGAATGCTTAGGCATCCATTAGTGTACTGTGTGAAAACGGACTGGTGAGCTTAGGTAGCCTTGGGGCACGCCAGTACTGATAGTTTGGGCCTCAGGCAGTGTGCAATTGACTACTAGACACAGCTTGATACGAATGAGTGGTAGCACTTGATAATGAATGAGATTACACTGAGCTCATTTAGCTTGCCTAACAGGTCATGAGGTTAGATAGTGTTGAGTGCTGAAATAAAGGTGTTAATGGTGTCACCTGTACTGCGGCTATGTCCTTAGGAAAACCGGTCGGGATCAAGGGAATCCTTGACCTCCCTGCATAGCTGATAATGATTTTTTTTTCCCCCCCCCAGACCTTTCATAACAACTGATGTTACTGTAAATGTTAAAACTCATCTTATGCAGTTGTAGCTCCAAGGCTGCAATCCAGACTTTCATCTCCTGGAGGAGTTTGTCTTGTACAATGAGGCAAGGAATATCCCATCAACTGAAGCCATCTCTCTGGGTGACTGCTGTATCACCCCTGTAAGTAGTTGGCTTTGGTACTGCTAAGATTCCACTGCAGGCCACCTCACTGAATAAAGAATCAGTACATTAGCTATATACACCATTTTGGTATCTTTACACGCTTACATTATTTTTATATAAGATTTAAATTGAGTAAAACTAGAAACCTATTCATGTGAAGTACCACACTGCAATGATCATGTATAGTTACTATTACCTACTGGTTTGTAGATTTTTTTTTTTCTGATAATACGTTTTGAAGTAATTCGAGTTTTGAGTTATTAGAGCTCTTTGAAGGCTCTTTTGCTGGAAATGCAGTACACTTTTTTTTTTTTTTTGTCAAAAATTGTGACAAAAATGGATTAAAAAGAAATAAAACAAAATAAATAAAACTCTGTTGAAAGAGGCAGCGAGGATATTTTATTTATTTATTTAAAAGTTGAGCTGATGAAGATAGTAATGAAGCAAAAACAGCTGGCTACAAGCCACAATCGGTAGTGACTCTCTGATTGCTGCAGTCCCAATATATTAATGTGCAGACGGTTTTTAGGTCTGAACACTTCAGTGCTCTTATGACTTCCCTCACTAATATGTATAACATCTCAGCTCTGCCAGAGTGAGTGAGGCTGACTGTGGGAGCCGTTCGATTCTGACCAGTGGTGCAAGCAGGGGGAAATTTAGCCCTGTCCACCAGCCAAATTGACACTGCACCTGGGAGCTTAAAATAGGGGAAATCAAGAGGAACTTCTCATTTGTGTAAACTTTTATTTATTTATTTATTTATTTTAATGCCATCAAAACCTACGTGATATTGCCAGTTGGAGAATGAGGCTCTGGCTGCTCTCATTTCTCATTCCCCTGCCCCCTTCGCCATCTGTCAATCTCACAGCTGTGAGGAGAGATGTCTACGGTGATTCCTGAGACCTTGTTCAGTGGTCAAATAGGACACAGTTCAGATATGTTTGTTTTAAATGCTAAATGCATTCTACTAACATGTTATCCTCGAAGGGATAATAAATGAAACACTGCATTTAAATGATGTCCAGAAACATGCAAGCTTGCGATGCCCTTAGAATAGCATTACTGCAGTGGTCATGGTTGAAGAGCTCTGCAACATTATTAAATTAAACTACACCAAATAATTAAAAAAAACAACATTTAAATTCAACAGTCTGTCCTCTGAATCTCTTGCATCTTCTTGTCATTTCACGTTCTGAAACACTGAAGAACTCATTTTGGGAAACGGACCACAGACAATCGCACGACTTATTCAATAAATGTAAACGTAAGCTACACAATAGAGAGACAACAATAGAAACATACATTATTTTATGGTGTCATGTTATGAGTTGGGGGATTTGAGCATGCAGTTGACCCTGGCAGGCATACACTGACCTTACCTTTTGGTAATTCTGAGAAAAATATCAACCCCGTGCCCTAACAAAGCAGTAATAGGCAGTTGTCTACCTTGTCATTGCCCTTTGGTATTAGGGGTGAGTCTTTAGCCAGCTGTCTTTATTTAGAAGGCCTAGTGCAAACCCAACATGCCTGTCATCCCCGGAGGCTCGGGAAGATTGAGTGGCGTTGTCATTACACACAGCTGAGGGACCTAGGCAGGTCCAATATTATTGATGGGATTAGATGCAAGCAAGGGATTTAATGACAGCCAATAAGAATTAAGGCCTTGTTAAAGTCCCAGATAAGTCACGTTGACCTCCCCGACCGGGTTTTCTTAACCCTTGAAAGATGATTCACTCGAAAAAGACATTTTGTGCGCAAAGCAACTGATCTCAAACTGAGCAATGACCCATTGTGAAATAATCCCTGTTTACAAATGGATCCTATTAGTGATACAGTAGTGATAAGTAGACTCTCAATCCCTTTATTTATTATATGAATGTAGACTTAAACCTATACCACCCACAGATTGCGGCATGTTAGTAAGGGTATGTTTCAGTCACAAAACAACCTCTAACAAAATCGTTATTTTAAACGTAGCATTCATCCATTTATATATTTGCATGAAACAAATAGAGGATGTGATCAAACATGAAATTACATGTTGCTCTTCTTTATATGCATGTGCAATCACACACGCATGCACGTGCACACACACACACACACACACACACACATAGAAAAATTCAGATTTTTTTCAGAATGTTCCGCCATTTAGGTCTTCCAATTTAATTAGTGCCAAGGAGTAAAATGGAAAACAATGTCAAGCCTTATCACTGCCCATTAAGGGATTCCCCCTATGCTGGACACTTAATAGCCAATGCTACCAGTACAGCTGTTTTCCATAATGATAATTGCTTTGATAAGCCCAATTACAGAGGACACAGGCCTCTGCGTTCAACAGTCTTGAGCGTGATCATAATTGGTGGATCTCGGTCAAGTGAAATTAACCGCTCCCTTTGAAGCTGCTTTTAATCACCCCATTCATCAATGATACAAGCAGACATTTTGACACACAACGTGAAGAGAAATGACAGCAAGAAATACTGTTTAGTCCCGCATAAATAGATAAATAACCCCTTTGTGAACTACAGGGAAAAGAGGAGAATTATTGTCAGAACCTAGGGACATCAAAGGGACAGCCTATGTGATCTTATTATTTTCCATAAATGAGACATTAATGTAAATGCCTGGTAATCCCCAGAATATTCCCCGGGGAACTATTACCATAATAACATGTCTGATCTTTTAAAAATTGTGCCCATTGTCTCCTCTCATTAGGTAATTCTGAGAGCCGTCCAGATGTGGTTCGCATTTGGCTGTATTATGGAAGCACTATCATCATTATTACTAGATGCGCCGATTTAGATAAGCTTGTATGCGAATGACCTGAATGTGTGAATGTGAATATGTATGAAAGCCCAGGGCTCCTCAGCTGGAAATAAAGCAGCAGTAAAGACAACATCACTCCAGTCATGTGATCAAAATGGAACACATTGTCTCCGATGTCATTATGTGTTCATCCGCACATTTTATCTACCCTTCATTATAAACCTTTTCCCCATATGCTAACTCTGCCCAGCTCCACAATTGCACAGGTGAATCGCATTCCTCACTAACCGTCCTGGCTGCTGTGCTGAGAGAAACTAGATTGACAGAGGGATGACACAAGCAAAAACAACAGATTATTATGCTCTAGAATCAATGACCACAAATCTGCTGGAATAATAATAATTCACCAATGGGAAGAGACTATTTACTGAATTGAATTGATCATGATAAGATTTTTTTTTTTTTTTAACCGTTCAAGAATTGCACTTGTCATGAAGAGGGGTTAATTTATATTAAAATGAGTTTGAGACAAGGTGAACTGTATTTATTGCCCATTAAGTCTACAATCTAATGGCCTACACATGAGTCCAGATAAAGAGACACACCAGGTTTAATTGAGTGGCTAAAGATAGCATTCTCGTGTAGTGATTATTTTAGGGACGTGACATTTTCCTCTTATGTTTTCACTTGATGAAACAGGTGCTGGAAAATATAACGTAATGAGATATAATGCGTTTTAACGGATCGTGATTAACTAAGCATGATGTTGTAACAAGTCTGAATCAGCCCCAAAGGTCCCATAGTTTATTTAGACCCATTTTTGGTGTGGGGGGGGGGGATTTGGCTGGGCATTGTAACCTACCGGCAGCAGGTGTTTACCCAACAATAGACTTTCTGTTTTTGGTAGACTGTAAAACAGTTGGAATAAATTGTGCCCCATATGCAGTAGTTTTATACGTTTAGAATTTATCACAGTGACACTGGGGACAGTTCTTGTTAGAATTTACGGTAGCTCCAACTATTGAGGTCACCTAAAGAAAAGCTTGGACAACTTTTGAACTACTGTATAGAATTTTTACAACAGAAAGAAGCAACAAAAGAGATCAAAATCACATAAGCAATATCTACCTGGTGCACTGTGTACAGCCAACTGTGTAAGTTATTTTGCACAATATCTATCAATGGTAGATGACACAAGCATGGACTTTGTACAAAAGGGACAAACAGTATTGCAGCGATATAGCACACGCCATCAATGTTTGAATGAGTAAGCTGGTTGGCATAAATGTTTATAAAAGTGTATGCAGTCCTTATGAAAGTATGTGACCTTAAAATAAATGTTTTCAGCCCATTTAATCGTTAAAAGGAAATATTCCTAAGGTCCAGATAGGTAGTCGAGTGGAGCTCCCAGACTGTAAAAGCTGGGTTCTGCCAATAAACTTATAAAACCTCACATTACACTGTGAAGCAACCTGCCAACAAAACAGAATATGAAATAAAATCATGCAACATTGCCTTGAAATTTTGCCACAGCTCCCATAACATATTTATAAAAGTCAGTTAAGCAGTAACCCCAGCTCTTGGCAGACTGGTCTATGCATAGTCTCAGGTGAATGACGTGTGTGAAAATCCTTTTTAGGCTGTGGCCTGAAGGCATCCAGATATCCAAGGTCATTTGCAAAACTTTTCTGATCTGTGTGGCAGGGGAGTAGGGAGAGCGGTTTGTAATGAAAAGTTATGTTTAGTCCTTGAACACACTGGGACAAACATTTCACACACCTTTCTGTGATGTGTTGCTCAGGTGTGCAGTGCAGAAGGTTCACAGTTTCTCATCTGTGAGAGAATGTCATACATGACAAATTCAATCATGTGACGCTGCCATATTGAATGTTAGTTTGTAATTAATAAAGAAATGTAAAAAATAAAATGAAAATCCTAGGCATTCCTAGGAAGCAGACTAGCTGATTTTTAAATTTAGCAACTTTTGCTTCTATTACAAATAAAAATAAAAGGCACAAGAAAGTAAAGGGTTAAAGTTAGTTAACGTATTAATGTATAAACTGTGTGTACCACTTTACCATGGTTTAAAATCAGTACATTTAAAACTTTTTTTTCTGCAATCACAGGCAAGAAAATCATTTTTCTTTGAAATATTACAATCTGGTATAATAATTAGCTTTTATTTTAGGCCCAGGGCTGCAAGTGGCAAAACATACCTGCATTTTAACATCTAATTTATTTGTGAAAGTACTTTTCCTTCAGTTTATGCATTCATTTACTTTTTTGATTGCATCCACCTGGGTTATTGATTTTTAGAACAACTTTCCTCTGATTGCTGGCATTCATCACAAGAGACTTACATTTTAATTTTGACATTGGACTTGCACGTGTAGCTACCTTGAATCAGTCAGAAAGGGAGCACTCTATTTTTATTTAAACAATGTTGAGTGTCTCATATTGGAGTCTTAAGTATGTATATGTATGAATGTATATGTATATTTTATCAGAAGATGTTTGTGTAGCTACAAAAATACGCAGATTTGTATCATTTTCAGATTGACGTTTGCTCAATGTGTTAATCAAGGTTAAGTCTTTGTTTCCAAAAATATGTGTACATACACAAATTGGCACAAATGTATAACCTTACTGTGTTCCACTCATTTCCCCTTTCTTAGAATGAAAGCCAAAAGCAGTTATGTATACTTAATAGTCTATAATTTATATGGAGGAATATATCCAGGAACACTGGGTTCGGATATGTGCTAGTGTTCAAATTTTTACCTTTCCCTAAAAACGAACACTTTGAATGTTTTCAAAACAGAGCAATTAAAATTACATATCATCTGGGAGGACCAAAGCAATGTAATTGCCTTTTGGCTTCCTTCTGAATAATATGTTATGTGAAAACAGTTCAAATTCCCATGCATGGCAGATCACTGCTTTGCTTACTTACATTAAATTAAACATCAAACAGCTGGCAATTTACATCTCAACAAGCACTAGGGGTTTGGCTCTATTAAATTCACTTTTATGCTGTCACAGATGATGAATATAATTTCTTAATATTAATGCAATTCTTTAAAGAAAGTTTTCAGTCGTAATGAGATGCAAATTTGAGATACATTTTTATATTGTCATTTAAAATATGGTTCATTATTATTGTTAACTGTGTTTTTTGACAATTAATCACGCACTGTCATTCGTAGAATAGAAGTGACAAACACTGACAAAATTCAATCTATTTCATTATGAAAAGGGAAGAAAAGTGACAACACTCAACACAAATATACTAAAATGTGATGTTCTGGACCATTCACACTCATTACTCTAATTGTGCTAAACACTTTGTGAAACAAAGCCTGCAATAAAAAGCAACTCTATATTAAGCAGGTAATTTACTTTTGCAGGCTAATTTCGACCATTATACAGTTCAAGGCCAACCTAGGCCTCTATTTGCAGTTAAAAGCATTGTGTAGTTATAATATTTTTATTTAAAATCAATAAGGGATTATTTGTCACAAATAACAGCAGTATGTTCTCAATGGTTAGCTATATCGTATTTAGACTACTTTCTAATGGCAAGCAAATTCTACAGTACTTTTTTGTTGTTAAATAGCACTTTAAAGTAAGTCCAGTGTAACTACATATGGCCACTGCCTTTCTAATCGGGGAACGTAACACAATAAATAAATAAATAAATATTGAATGCTAAAATGATCTTTACAATATAAATGCAAAAGCTGGAAATTTTCAAGTCTGTATACCAAAAGGCCCCAGACATTCCTTGTTAAGAATTCAGCTGTCTTTCCTACAGTGTGAAAGGATAACAGATTGCTTATCACAGGATCAAATCCTAAAACAGCTCTTCCACTCTACACTTGATAAATTGATGTGCCTTGCACAGACATCTCATAAACTGTCAATGACTGAGACTTTCTTATGCGAGTGAAACTATTTTGACTGTTCCCACAAACACTCCCCTGTGTTTTCACTCTCGGATTTTGTATTTTACATTGTAAATGTAACTCAAACTGGCTGGGATACAGGCTGAACTCCTACCTGAAATGTTTAGGTTCATTAAAATGGACACTGCTTTTGTAATGTTTCTTCGTGACTGTGGCACAGGAAAAATAAAATTCTAAGTGCATTTTCATGATACAGCTCTATGTTTAGCATACCTTTTTTAGTTGGGTGCTTTGTAATATTGGCTTTTGTTGATAACAGATACAGTATTACTGCTATGAGAGTACTTCATTTCTGCTGAAGCCAGACCAAATAAATCAATCAAATAATGAAAAGTACTAACATGGATATTGCCATGGAAATTAGAAAAAAATAAATAAAGTAAAGCCACTATTGAAATGACACATTATAGCATACAGATAACAATGCAAAGTTAAACTGTTATATTTGAACCCTCTTAGAATGCTCAGTGCTTATTACATCAGGTCAAGGTGTCCGCGACATCAGGAAGCATATGAGCTTGATCCATTTCAAGGGAGGATCCTCATGACCTGCCTGCCTGTACGATATGGCTAGCGGTTAATATAAAATGCAAATAGGTCTTGCCCCATGGTCTGGTATCGATTAATACACCTGCTGACCTAAAGGGTGACACACAATTGACTGCAGCATTAGCCAGGGAGTGTTTCACTCAGCTGGTCTGTTATCGTTTCATTACACGGCTCGTGTCATTTGCATGCTACTCTGGCTGAAAAGGCACACAGGAAGCAACCTCCACAGGAAGTGCACTGTCGGCACAGTCACATGTGGAGGTGAATCACCTTTAAATATGAAGCAAAAATAACCTAGTTTATTAGTAATGCAATACTATATGATCTGGAAAACTGATTTTATAATGAGCTTATTGCGTACAGCATATGGGGACCTATTGTGGAGGAGATAAATATGTGCATTTAATACACACACACACACACCCCATCAATGCTGTTATCTCTCAGGTTATCATTAAGCTGATGTCTGTACACACACAATACTGGACAGAAGTCCGAACATAATACAGTTTACACTGCATGACACAATTTGTATCAAACAGTGAATATAATCTAAAATGTAATCAAAATGTGACCGTAATGTTTACTTATGTTAATAACCATGATGGGAAAATAAATAATGATAATAAAATAAATGCTACATGGGGACCAAGGTATGGGCGCCATCCGGTAGTGAAAGCATGACAAAATGAATGAATGAATAATATTACACTGTGCAAAAAATACATTGGAACAAAACGTATGGAGGTGAATACATTTCATAAGGAGAATAATACGATTAAATAACATTTCATTAAAAGTCTAGTGCACTACACCAGTGCTGTCCACTATACTACACCATGACAGCATCGGAACAGGCAAACATTGTTAAGACTGAACTCGCATTAGTGATGCCACATTTGGCTTTTTTGAAAGCACTGTGACTATGTGCTGATTTATGGGATTGAAAAGCCATTTGGCATGTGAGCATATCATTGGTTTTTTTATAGTCATATAATCTTTTTTATCTTTTCCCCCCTTTGGCTTAGAATCTGTCTGTTCATCTGGCAACTTTTAGCTACATTGACGAATCAGGTTCAGGGCAGATCACTGACTTCATCACACATCAAGTCATCGACTGACAAAGTCAGAATGAATTTAAAGAACAAAATTAACTGTGACAGCATATTATGGAATTAGCAGCATAAAAAATTAACTGAGTTAAAAAAAGGTTTTAAAATGACATGTTGCCAGCAGTTAAAAAGAGTGTTTAAAACATTCATGCTAAAGCCAGAGATCATTCTTATTCATTGCCTACTTAATTTTTTACAGAATTGGACAGCATGATTTCAATATCGAGAAGGTGACTCGCAAGGAGACTTGCACAGTCATGGGTCACTGCACCTACCTCTGCCATTCAAATAGAAACAGATTCCAGGGATCATTTGTCGAAGTAAGTGTGTGCGTCTGTGTGCATGCGCGTGCATGTGCGTGTGTGTGCAAGCATTTTCACAGTGGCACATATGAAAAAACCAAATGAAATCTATGTCTCCTGTGCAAGTTGCAAGGCACTCATTTGCATGGCAGTACAGAGCACTTAGTGACATCTCTCCATTTCCTGAACAAAGGCCAAGCGCTTTTGCATAAAATGATGTCGTAAACAGCACATGTTAGAAGCTCTTTAAAAAAAAAATAGCTTAAATGCAGTGGCCAGTTTTGGCACTGTCCTAGAAAGATGGCCTGCTTTGAAAGATAATACGACTCGTGGCAGCTACAATTGGTCACCCTGGAGCATCCGGCCATCTGGGGATCAGCACAAGATCAGCCTGTGCTAAGTACTGATCTGCACACTGTTTTGCCAACATTAATTAAATTATTAAACAGCTGGGGATGATCCCCTATTAGTGAAGTATTAAGGATCTGCGCGCCAGCAAAGTAACCCTCTGTGTTCACTGCTGCAGAGCTGCGGTGTCCAGCTTCAGCCCTGGAGTGCCGCAGTGTGTGTAGGCATTTGTGATTTCCTTTCGATCAGCAGCCAATTGTGGCCTTGAGAGCAAGGTGTGTGGGCTCATCAGCCAATCAATGACATAAACGAACCCCTGGTGCTGAAACACACTGAATGCCAACAGACGGTGGGTGCGTACCATAACTTTCCCCCCACCTTCTTTCCTCCACTCCTTGGGTGCGTCCCAATGCTAAAAAAAAAAAAAAAATGCATCCTCCTTTGAGATCATTTCTCTTTTTTTTCCCCCAATTTAATTGCTTATTCCTTTTCTTATGTCATTATGTATGTTTTATGACAACACTTCCATTGTGGAACAGTACTGTCCATTGCACTGAAAGTTAAAAGGATATCGGGGTGCAAGCATTAGGTCCTGATCCTGTTGGCTTTGTGACTTTTGAGACATTGTCATGCGTAAAAAAATCTACAGACAGGGTTAATATGTACTGACTGTGGACAGACATTGCAACATACCTGGCAAATGGTAACTATAATGCACTGATCATTTTAATAGGCTACATCTTTCTGCTTGTATATAAAATAATTTTTGAAGAAGGAACATTACCATTCTTGCCATTTCCACAATAGGTATTTTTGCATACTGTATGTATTGCATGTTTTTAAAAGATGGCACATTGCAGCTATCGAAGAAGGAATAGTCCATTGTACATTATTGGAAGCCTTAGACTGAGAGTGAGAAAGATGCTCATTGAAAGGTTCAAGAGGAATTTACTGTAATGGTAAAGTTTAAAGAAAGTTGAACCACTGAAATTGCTCGTAGATCCACAAGCACACTGTGCACTCCTTTCTCCTAGGCTTTCCTAAATGGCTAGAATCACAATCCAGTCAGTCCTATCAGGAGTACCCAGAAAAAGCACTATACATTGAATGGTTACGAAAAGCCCATGGATTTCCTTTGGATGCTCAAGTGGCTAGTGGGTTGATACAAAAAATAAAAGCATACAATAAAGTAAACTGTATATATATATATATATATATATATATATATATATATATGTATATATATATATATATATATACATATACATATATATATATATATATATATATATATATACATATATATATATATATATATATATGTATACATATACATGTATATATATATATATATATATATATATATACACATATATATATATATCCTAAAGTAATTATACCTGCTATTGGTTTGGGGATGAAGTTAATTAGCAAAATTACTGCTGTGACTGTTTTAATCAGACATTAACATGCACTGATAATTCCATCTGGCTCCCATTTCCCTCATTCAGAATATTCAAGTGGTAGGAATGTATGGACATGCTTTAGACAATTGAGACATCAGCAGTGTTTTGCCCTGAACAAAATTTAAATCAAAATACATTTTGACCTTAAGTTCAGTTTTGTCGAAGCTGTCCTGGACAGCTGAAAGTTATTTTAAATGGAAATGAATCCGCTTCTGTAATGGGTTTTGAATATGATCACAATTTTAATTATGTTTTGCAACACAGAACATCAAAATACATCTCTCTGGCAACTACCCTCAAACCCATCGTGTCCAATTTTACTTTTAACTGGCTGTAAGAGGTAGAACCTGCGCATCGTCTAAAATCCGAGGTACTCACCCCAAAAGGAAGTTCATACATTACATACGTACATACATATTTAATGAAAAGAGAAGTAGCCTGCATTAACATGTTGATACTTCTGATTGTATTCCATGTTTTAAACCTAAGAGGAAACTTTACTCCCAGGTGACCAGTGCGCATATTACTATCTTTTGTAAACTGGTTGAATAGGATGTTGAGATGTTGTTTCAGACCCCGTGCACAGCTGTCCAACAAAATATCTACAATAGGGAGTAGAGGCTATCCATCCCATAATAAACAATCACGAGGTAATTGTGAAACCAGCTGGCAAGGGGGGAGGAATTGTTTTACTAAATCGGTCAGATTATATTGCTGAGATCAAAAGACAATTTGCAGATGAAAACTTTTGAAAAAAAAACAAAAAAAAAAAAACAATTCCACCCCACCCACAAGTTTAAATCAGAAATTTTAATAATTTTCTCAAAGATGCAGTACCCTACAAACATTTTCTCCATCAAACATTTTCTCTATCTCTATCAAATCTCTAGCAAAATAGTTAAGACCCTAGCACAGTTGATAGTCGTTGCTATTATCATTGTGGCCATTGATGAGTTAAATTGTATTGAATTGTATATTTCAACCCCATTACTGGCAGTTGTCATGACAATATTATTATAGAAATTTATGAATATCTCCTTATTTATCTTTAGTGAAGTGTAAAGTCATCAACTAGCCTAACCTTAAAATAAATAAAATGGAGGACCACATATTTGTTTAGAGTTTGATAAACACAATTACAATGTTTCTGTGCCTGTATTCTGCCAACCGGGCGGGCACCAAAGATGCCATTAATGACTCCACTATACCGATGCATTATTATCGGTGATGCGTTTATAATTTTTTTTAGTTAGTGACAATGTAACAATATCCATCGGCCAATCATACATTGTCTAAGTATAAACTGGCTTTAAGACTCACAGCACACTCTAACACAGATAAGCACCCACGTTGTAAGACCCTAGCACACCTCTGTACACCCTAGCACCTACATAGCATGAGGTGTAAGATTGGAAAGTATTGCCTATGTTTTTATTTACCTGAAAGATTGAGTTAATTTGTCACAGCAGGAGTTTTATGTCAAGAGCCAGTATTTTAGTAAACTCAGAATGGAATAAATTAATCTCTTCTGGCTCCTTGCTACATTTGTCAAAGTGCCCGGCGTGGACATTTGAGGGACACCGCTATTTTTCATTGCCACAATCGACATGCTTTATAACGGCTTCCGTCACCAAAAAGGTTGGTCAAAAGGCTTCCTGTCCTGGGGTAGAACATATTTTCATAACCTTGTCAGTTTCATTGCGCCATAAATCTGTATAAGGTCAGGCAAATGCTGTCGGCGTGAATGGAGAGAGGCCCAGGGTTAATTGAAAAAGAATGCAGCCTGCATTTCTTCTAAACTGATTATATACTGGGGCCCAATGGCGCACCCCTTGATATGGAGCACTTTGGAACCATCAGCGCATTTAATGCAATCTCCCTTATGTAATGTGAATCGCTTTTAGCCCTCATGCCTTTTTTTTTTTTTTAATGATTTGCCTTGTTACACAGTCTGCTGGTTCCCCGAGGCTTGAGATTAGCGCACTTTGCCGATTCGGTGGCGGCGTGCCGCGATCGGCGCTGCCCCGACGCCATTGGACGCGAGACGAGGCGAGGACATTTAAAGAGGTTAGGAGAGCCGTCGCCTTCCATGATCGAGCGGCGTCGAGCGAGAAGGCTTTAACCTGACAGCGCTCGTGCCGACCTCGCCGCGTTCCCGCCATGCTCGATAAAGGCAAATAAACGAGGAGATAATCTCTTGATAGAATGAGGGTTGGGGGGTTGGGGGGCCTGGGGTCGGTTGGAGGAACGTGTTAGCTGATCTACAGCCTCTTTGCCCCCACCCCCCCCACCGCTGCTTAGCGACTCCACACCCCCCACCCCTCCACGTGTGGTTTATTCATCCTCGACGACCTCAGCCAGTATAGGCCCGGTGTGGCACATTTGTCAAATGCTGGGCATTGCAGGGGAATTGTGCTTTCCCTGCTCTGTGATTTGTTTAGTATGGTCCCGACTCTCTCCCTGATCAAAGATGTCCGTGTGTGAGAGAGGTTTTTCGTTTTTTTTTTTAAATGGGGAGCGCGGGGACCAATCTCGAGAGATTCATGGCTTTGCTTTGTCATAAAGGGCCTAATCTAATCCGGACATCTCCCGTCAATTCCAGGCATTGCTACACGATTCCAGCAGAATAGTAAAATAGCGTGAATAAAATTCATACTAAGGGTTCTTCACATTGATACAAATCAAAATGCATACAAACTGCATATTTTGTTAAACAGATTTCATCAAAGCATTTTGAAATGCGACGATTGATGTATGAAGTATTACAAGGTTACAGCCCTTTACCTGACCTCAGTTGATGACATGGCTTTCCAGAGCACACTGCTAGTTGGTTCTGCACTGTGATGTTGCTTCAGACAGCAGGTGGTGCACATATCAGGGAGTTGATACAAGGAGGAAATTTCCCCACTTAAATGAGGGGGGCATTGCCTGAAATGTATTATTAGTGTAATTTCCTGGAGAGAATCATGAAGAGAAAACATTCATTGTGAGAAATTTCAGACCAAAGCCAAACTGAACTGTTTCAAATCAAGATAGATAACCTTGACTGACAGGTGGCACATTTATGAACAACTTGTTTTGTTTTTGTTTTTTATTGATTAAAGTTTGATTGCAGGACATTATCATATTGTACTTGCATTACAGTCATTGTTTACATTTCTAATTCCATGGTTCTAGTTATCATAGTTGTTCAGTATACTGTATTTAAGAGGAAAATCATAAATAGTGAAAGTTAACATTGTATTGTGCAGACCGCACTACTTGGCACCAGGAAGAGGAAGAGGCAGGGTCATGACCAGAAAATGGTAAAACTGAACATGAATATGTGTCTGCTTTACACGGGATACCTAAAGACAGGATCCTCCATATCCTTATAAACTCCAAAGTGTAGTCCAGTCTTTCCCCATGCTAACTGAATGGATGACAGAGTCTTATGGGATGAGATATTTGTCTACCATCATATTGAGTGGTAGGAGAATTCCATAATGGACAGAGGTACCATCAATATATGTGAATGAACCAATCATAAGACTCATTTGTTGAACTCGGTGAGCCACAAGCAGAACTGCAGCCATTGTGGCTAAAATAAATAAGTACATAAAACAGACTTGGACCTGTTGCCATGGCAGCCGTCACTTGGTTGGAAGCTTATCTCGAGGGGACGCGGGCTCTGTTTCGGATGTTCGGATGTGGTGCCGGCAGACGTTCACACACACACACACACACACACACAAAAATAAGCCCAGGCACTGTCCAGAGGGCCGATCAAATTGAGCGGGCTGGATTAATCATTCCAGGACCACCTGCGTGCATTGTAATTGGGGGGGGGGGGGGGGGGGGGGGGGGGGTTGGGGTGCCAGAGAGGGAGGCAGTGCCACTCAGCTGCACGGTTGGGCCTGATTTGCAATCCAGAGACCCTCATAAAGCTAGCCATGGGTGACCGCGATTCAGCCGTCTCGGCACCTTCACAACACGCGCCCGCGATGAAAACGAGCGAGCCTCGCCGGCAGTCTAATTGACGAACAGTTGAAAAGCAGCGAAGAGACGTGCAGTTTGGACCTTCCCTCCTGGGCCGCGGCATTAAAAATGTTTAATATTGCATTTGTGCCTCAAATCTAATTAGTCATCCTCCTCGGTCCTGCCGCTCCCTATCAGGGGTTTCGCGGCGGCGTCGCGGTTCAAAGTTTTCTCACGGCGCACTTTGCGATTACTTAAGGTTTGACATCTGTGGCAGAGTTACTGATGATGAAAAATTAGCCCCTTTGCATTTTTTTATTGAGAGCTGTGGTCTGTTTCCCACTTTTTTTTTTGTTTAATTCACCGAAACAACTATTATGCTGATGGCAAAATTCCAGCCATTGTTCTGATACTGTTCTGAGTTTATATACTCAATTATTAGATGTGGATTGAATATGAGTAGTGGGTGTGGAGTGGACTGAAGTGAAATAATTTTCCAGTATATTTCAGGTTTAATTCAAAGTGGGCCACATCATCTTTTGCAAATAAACACAGTGCCTGACCAGAATATATTGACTAGAATATAAATAAATATATACACAGTTAATACCATCAGGGCCGCAGTTAAGGGAGTTAATTTACAGACTATATTGGGGGGGGGGGGGGGGGTCCAGAACAAATATATTTTGTTCTGGACCTGAGAATTCATAGTAGTGGCTCTGAATAGTACTTGGGGATTCCTAAAGTACACTTGAGCAATACAAACATGAATTGAAGCTTGACACTTGGGCAGTACATGCCTTTGGCATTGACACACACAACTCCCCTTAACTATTTGTCACTTCAGTCATTTTATGTGGAAATCAATATAGATGTCAGTAGCCTACCCCATAGTTCTGGTGATGCTATTTGATGCATTTGAACGGAATGCAGCGCAGTTGTTTTCCTCCAAATCAACCGTCAAATGTGGGTTAAATATATATTGTCAAAAGCTTGACAATAACATATGTATTTGTCAGACAGGTAAGAGCATAGGTTGTATTCTAAAATACCTTAACATCTTCCATAATGGAAAGAAAAATGTACATGTTTCTCAGAAGCTGTACTTTGACAGCTGAAAAGTATCCTGAAGCCAGAACCGTGTGCTATTTTATACAGGCAGCTGGCCTTTTTTAAAACTTATTATTATTATTTTTTTAAAGAAGCACCAATTATATATTTGTCCATACTTTCTTAAAATTGACTTTTTTTGAGACAATTTGTATGGGGCTATTCATCAAAAGCATCAAAAAACTATTTTGGAGGTGCGCATTTATTAACAACGCTGGAGGCTTTATGTCCATGGTAACCACGGCTTAATCACCCAGCAGGACAGTAAAGACAAGAGCCTTATTTGGCGAGACTTTGTGTCATATTTAAACAGATGGCAGTGGGATGCCGCTACATTAATGAAACCCCCTTCTCTGCTTCAGGTATTCATCTTGCTGACAGACCAGTCCCCGTAGTGCACTTATCAAAGTTCCATCATCATTTCGGGAGGTTTATTTTGGCTTCAATGCCGCCGTAGTCATTTTTGAAGCCGTCCACATGGCTTTGTGGATATGGGCTAGGTGACTATGGCATTTACCTGAAGGGAAGAAAGACAATTGATATATATGCGGCATATATTTAAATTTCATCTTTTCCCTCACACAATTTAAGTAGTCAGTGAGCAAACATATTGGTGTTCACTATACAATGATTGTGGAATCTTTTTTCCCTCCTCTTTTGTGTTATTTTACGTAATTTAATGAATTAAAATAAAACTCTGGACATGACAATGATGTATTTTTGAGCCGCTGTATTTGCTGTTAATCTTTCCCAGGTTTTAACTTATTTATAAATAGAGCACAGGGTTATAAAGGCAGACTATTTTATTTTTTTATAATATATTCATCCAAAGTTGGTGTTGGCAATGTGTGTCTAGATTGTCATTATACTGCTACTTTTCTTTAGAAGTGTCTGGATTGTTCTGACTCTTGAGGCACTGTCACTCTATAACTCAGCCTGCTAAGTAATGATCGGCACAAAATAGAATAATTACTTGAACCGTTATAAAAGGCACAGTAACAGAAATGGAGCACTATTTTCTTATTGTTTTCTTCCTCAAATGTGCAAAAAAATGTTTCCTCTAAAATTGAGTTGAGTTTAGAAACTTTATTGCACAAGATCTCACAATTGTATTAGAAACACCACAATTCCCAACTGAATTAGGAAGAACTGCTTTTAAAGTATATGCACCACACCTGTGCAATGAATTTCAGGAGTCAGTTAAACTATACACCTTGGTGTCCTTTAGGCATTTTAAGGCCTAGGTGGCCAATTTGAACATTGAAGATAGTGTATGCAGTTGCTTGGTGTAATTCAGATGTATTAGTTGAATTACACCAAGCAAACTTTTCTTCATTTTAAATATATGATATTTCTGTTATGTCCCTGCTTAGGACATGCAGGTTTTAAATTTAAAAGGAAGCATGAACGGACGAAACAGCTAGGACATGGAACTTTAGGACTAAACTCTGGGACTCTGGAACATAAAGAAAAACCACTCAGTGGTGGATGTTGTATTTCATTAACAGCTCGACACATGAACCGTGTAGCCCCTGCTGTGCCAAACTCTCACCATAAAAGCTATCATTTTCACCTATGTATATGCTGGTCTCTTTACCGACCACAGTGTGGTTTTTACCCACAGCCATGCCAACGATTTACCATTTTAAAATACACCCAATCCTAACATGGGGTTAGTTCACCACAATTGCTATGTGTAATTCTCCCATACAGTATGTATACTTTATTTAAGCGCATGTGATCTCAGCACAATGCTTGTCTGGAATTGGTCTGCAGAGCACATCCCCTGGTCTCAGTAGGACACCCTGCTTAAATAATGCTTCTCTGATCTGCTGCAGTATGATGTTCACATTTCATATCAGCCTTTTGATTCGCTTGTGATCTGCCATATAAAATTAAATATAACAAATAAGCAACCCAACAAGTACACATCAATGATATATCACATAGCACACACATACACTACATGAATAAAAACAGCATCGCTGGTTGTCTAGTCCTAATATATTCTACAGACACAGCAGTAAACATTGAGGAAATAACCTATGCCATGTTAATGCTGCTGCAGAGCACTGCTGAATTAGCCAGTACAACCTTTTTACTTTTTATGATGCTCAAGGGAACTTCAAAATTATTATTATTTTTCTTTAAGCTGTGGAAACTATGTTTAATGAAACCCATTTTCTTTAGCCTTTTCCTTTTTTCCACCTTTGACACCTTATACTGTTTGCATCACTTGAAGGTGGATAAGACATACTCGAGATAGTCAAAACAAGTAAACACAAACATGTAAAGGGCATTTATAAAAAATGCAGCTTGTTTCCATTTAGTCTATTAAATAATGTATTGCACCATCTATGGTGTAAGTTATTTAGTTTGGTGTAATTTCTTCTTCCCTCTGTATGTTAGATAGTATGTAGACTGAGGCTTGGGTTATGGTGTGTTGGCAGTCTGTGTTAACCATGCTATTTTATTGGAGATAATTTGCATGGCTCCATTGAGTGGTGGACATGACTATGCTTGAAAACTAAAACAACACTGAGTTAAGGTCACTTATGCCATGAAGTCCAGGACAGATGTGATGAGGCTGTCATAATGTCATAACTAACTACTGGATAAAACTGGACCGACAATACCAAGTTCATGGTTTCTGTAAATCTAATAATGATACTAATGACCATCTTGCGTTCTGAAAATAAAAATAAAAATGTATCTCATCAAATAATCAGTAATAAACAATGAAGAAATCCATAAAAATCAATGCTTCACTTGTTATTTAATTACAACAGTTGGTGCTGCAATGAAAGAAAACTATTCTATGTCCTCTCTGACAATGACTAATTGTCCTCAAAAATGTGGCTCAAAAATGTAAAGTATGACAAATTAAAATACAACTTTTATTATTACTTTGCAAAGTCATTGACTCGTCATATCCTGGATGACACACTGTAATGCTTTTTTTTTTAGGCCTTAGCAAGCGTAGTTCATACAACATGACCCGCTTACAATGCAAAAAGATAAGGCGTCAGATCCCCCAGTCAGTAGTTTCTCCTCTGTTACATTGAAGATACATGGACCATTAGGATGAAATGTTTTGACAACTTTCAGCTAAAGTGAAAGTGTGGACTTCAAGGTAAAAACTGTGGTGGTGACAGAAGTCACATTCTCTCCTAGTAACTTGAGCGATAGATAAGGAAGGCCCTGTAAATTTCTATATTGGACAAATTTCACACATCAAGATTGAACTTTTCCCCAGGTGCCCCTAAAGCAGTGGTCTGAAATTGTTCTCTTTTCCAGTAATTATGGAATGCCATATAGCCAGGTAGTAATGTTATAATTAAATATATAAATATATAATTATACAGCTTTTGCATTGTTGTCTTCACACCTGACATGCTGACATGTCTTCTTTCACATTTTTGTTTTGTTTAATTTAAAGTTTAGGCTTTTGAAGGAGTGAAACAGCGATGTCTGCATATTCACTCATAACTCATAAAGTGTATTTTAGGTATTTTTGCATATGATTATATATTTCCCAACTCTAGACGCAGAACCTTAAGCCTGAGGTATATTCACACACTCATAAATTAGCAGTCAACAAATGAATAATAACTTTTTATGATATTCTGCAGACCTGTGAGGTGCCAGTATGCAATACTACCTTGCAATCAAAGTATATTATTTTTTACGAAAATCTAATAATTAAATTATATACAGTAACTATATAAGAAGTCATTACATTCATGACCCTTAAATTACATTTGTGTCGGTAAGAGTTTGGAACACGGTGAGCATACTTTGCTTATGAACTAAAATTGCAGTTCAATGGCATTGTTAAAGCCATAAAAACTTCATGTACATTTCTCTGCATTTACATTACCTAACATGCAAGAGTAGTGCTGTGGTTGAAGAATTACTACATTTATCTTCAGATGACATGTTACTAAGACTTTAAAAATATGGTGATTGTCATGCATTTTTAGACATGCATAGTAAATGACCAAAGTATTTAAATGTAAATGAAGTTGACCATACGTTTCTGTAGACACATACTGTAGCATGACAAGAAAATAACAGGTGATTTAAAGTTCAGTGAATTTGCCTGCAGTGTATGAGTATACCTCACATACTGCGAATGTCAGTCAGTTTATTTGGCTGAATATCACAATACCATTCATCTTCTTCTATGAGAACAAAAAAGTTATTTTCCATTATGTCCAGTTACTGCTGATCTTTGCTAAAAATCCAAAAATGAATGCTTGCCTAAATAGGATACAATAAAGTTTAGCAGAAAGTGCCCTATCAATTAGATTGAATGCTGCTTGTAGTGCTGTTTGTTCTCCCTTTGCAGGTGCAATTTCATGGCAGACTGCCACTACATAGGAAAAAAAAAACAAAAAAAAAAACGTTATTTGTCCACAGAAACATCTTCCTGTTGAAGGTAACAGAGCACAGTGATTAGTGGTGTCATCTCAGAGAAAACACAAACACTGAACAAATTCACTGAACTTTAAGTCACCTGTTATTTTCTTGTCATGCTCTGTGTCTACACTCCACCTTTAAGTGGGATTGGGGCACGGTGGGTCATCTGCATTGTACACTATGATACTGTAGAGACTTTAAGCTTGTTTGAACAATAAGATACCTTGAATTTGACTCTAAATCCTTGGACGGTGGTGCAAGAATCCTATCAACATGCAGGATTCATATATTTTTAACAAAATTATCATTATAATAATATAAAAATACATTCGTTTAGCATTGAATATTTTACTGTACAATATAACATTTTTAAATTACTGTCAAACATTCACAAATAAAATGAATGTAGGGCATAGCAGGCCATCAGAATATGTCTCGGAGCTTGACCAGTTACCCTGATCGCAGACAGACTGACAGACAGATACGAACCAGTGTGAGCACACAAACACATACGGAAGCACGCTTACACACAGACACGCACACACGCACACACACACACACACACACACTTTTCCACATGAGGAATCCGCCCGATTGTGCCATCTGTGAGATGGGCTGCTGGGGTTTGTCAGCGTGGTAGAGGGCAGTCTGTAAAGGGACCCTGCAGGACTGTGCACAGGCCAGTCCATTCATCTGCCATGTGAGCAGGCAGGGCCGTGTTCCTGGAGAGCTGCGGGAGAGATGTAACACTGAAAGGACGTACTCGAAAAGAACTGAGAGGTTCAGCCTACACCATGCAGGCATGTTTAGGGGAATGGGAATCAGGTGCCGACAAGGCCGGGCAACTGAGCACTTTGGCAATCAATGAAGAAAAGAAAAGAAAAGAAAAAAAAAAAACCCAAAGGTAAATCATTAGCAAATGAGACTTGACAGAGTCGCTGTACCGTATGTGTTCTTCTGACAGCCAACAGGCAGAGACCAGGGGACTCGAATGTCGAGGGTGCATGCTGGGAAGAGAAAGGATCTGGGTAAGGACCTGAGAGGATGCTGGTGGAGATGGCAGGTCTGGGTATTGTGAGGGCAAACTGAAAGAAATACAGACACGTGAAGAATGTTAAAATCAAAGTGAAATTAATCAAAACACAGCAGGTTGTGGCAATAATAATCAATAAATAAATAAAAATAAATAAAAAAATTTAATTATATATTATAGATTAAATGAATAAATAAATAAAATAAAAATGATTTATATATATAAATAAATAAATAAATAAAAAACAGTAAAAAAAGTTTGTTTTATGTGTGTACATGAATGGATATTTTCGGCAGCAATTCAAAGTTGCAGCTTCCTGGCTACAACTCACTATATTACCATGCCACGCTTGTGCCCTAAGGGGAAAAATAAATAGTTTGCTGCCAACTGCTTACTTATTCCGACCATATACAAAGATGCATGGATCTATATGAGTTATGACCTTACCCTTCAGAGATTAGTCTTTTGGCAAGAATATCTGGATATTTTAATGAGAAATCAGAGGATATTAATTATACTGGAGCCCCCAAGTGAATGGCCAGGCCCGAATGTTGAAATAAAGTAACAAAATAACCACAGGGAGGTGAACACCTGCTTTCAAAATTCTTCATCGGTCTCATAAAATGGGAAACAAAAGAATCAACTCCTTTGTATTTTTTTAAGGCCAAATTAGAATGTGCGGTGTGTTTGTATGTTTTCTGAGCTCTCAGGCGCATAAGAATCTCATTCATTATTGCCAGGCGCCTTCTGTCACAGGATGATGGCACATTACTGACTGAAACAATAAACGACGCTGTAATGGAATTTTCCACTGTCAGACAAATGCACCTTGGATAAGCTAAGAGTTATTTATTATGGAGAAAACGCATTGTGAAAGAGGGAGCGCCTATTTTAAATATTCTGAATGTACTACAGCAACACATTTTTTTTTTTTTTTTTTATCAGCAGAAAAAGAATGAATTCAGGCAATTAATAATACCAAAATGTCAAAAGGCACAGTTTTCCCTGCTAAGTTAACTCAGAATTCTTAAAATTTACCCTTATTCTAGTGTCAGTTTTAGAAATATATGCACAAATAACAATGTGAGCAACGTAATGAGACCAGAACTGTGAAGTGTATCTTTATTTCAATAACTTAAAAACTAATCCATTAACGGTAGTACCAAACCACCTCAAATTAATATTATGTATACAATAAATATACTAAGATTTATTAAACTTTCTTTCTAATATACTGCTGCATATTTTATTTTATTTTTTAAAATTTAATTCATTCATTCATATAGTTGAAATGTATTCATTGCATTACCATGTCAACTGAAATAATTTTATTCAGCAAGAAAAGGGGTTACATGTTTTTTTTTTTTTTTAATGGGACTGCAAATGAAGACACCACATAGGAACTAAAGGAAATCAGATGTTTCAGTTTAACAAAAGACAATCGACTGGGCTTCATAACAAGCACTGCATTCCTAGGCCACAGAGACAGTTATACAGCACATACTGTTCTTTCCTATTTGATAAAGACTGAAAATCTTTTTGGAATGTCTGACATTTTCATTAACCGTCTTCTGAAAAGCAGCAGGTAGCTGGGAATAATTCCATGGTAGATATTCAGTCAGCAAGAGCATTGCCTGAGCTGAGAATGATATGATTGAGTTGGCTCATAAGGCTCTCTCATACATAGTTCACACTTTAATTATTTTATTTCATTATTATGATTATTTTTATTTTTTTTATCAAACCGACTTTTGCATAGTTTAACATGAGGCCTAATGCTTCAACACTTGATAAATGTCAAAGCATGAACGAACATAAAGCTGATAATTATTGGCAAAATACTAAGATGACAGCTGCTGAACATGTGAATTAGGGCTGCAGCTAAAGATACAGAATACACGCCTTGTTCCACACATTTGAACTGGAAATACATTCATTTAATTAAATTCATTCATTCAATATTGTTAAATAAAAAAGTAGGATCAGTTTACATTTTTCTCTTAGTGGCATGAATTATTTTAAGTGTTAATGACATGAATGAATCAAATTTAATCAAAACTACAATTTAAAATTCTATATGGAAAAAAAAACTGATCAACTGCAGCTAATTTTGGATTTTTATGTTTATTTTTTTAAACAAAGTCTTGTGTTCATTAATTTAATTTCTATTACTGAAAGTTAGTGTTTGGGCAGGAAAACCCAATCCAGAACAGACAAGTAACACATTTAGCACAGTTGAAAAGAATAAGTGATCTTAACAAAGCACATCATATGAGATCATAGGGAAAAAATAAAAATAGTACTGGGAGGAATAAGAACACAAATGTTGCTTTCTTCACACTGCAAAGTGCTTTGATGCCATTCTGCCTGTGGACTTCAGATGAGGCAGTGGCGTTGATCTGTGAACGCAGAAGAAAATAGCCCACTTAGGGGGAGAAACAGCCCGGCTGTGATTTCTTGTCCAGTGTCTCGGCTTTAATTGAAAAAATCAATTTGTCAGGACACTTTGCCAATAAAGCTAATTCCCCCCTTTCTCACTGCAGCCATTTGCGATATGTACACTATGCTTATTTGGAAAAAAAAAAAAAGGAGGGCAGTGGGGTTGGCTTCTGGATGGCTGGTTGCACACGCACACACACACACACACACACCCATCAAGAAGAATGCTCTCAAAGCAGAGATTGGTGGTGGTGGCGGTGGTGGCGGCGGTGGCGGGGGAGGGGGGTGGGTGTTGGGGGTGGCGGGGGGGGGGCACGAGGGGAAGCAGCCGGTATCATGCTTCACAAAAGCGCAACATCTGACAAGTGTCACAGGCTGCAAGGGAAATTTATTATCGGGGAAATCTACTTAAGAATGTGAACCTGACAAAGTTCTTCCTCAATATAATCAATCATACACGTCCTCTAGCGGGAGGACACTGTGTGGGAACCCACAGAGGCCTTTGCATGCACATCACTCCGTGAGTGTAGCATCTTCAACATCAGAGACTAAGAGAGAAGGAGAGCCTTTGCAGATTTATATTTCTAAACAGCAAATGGGGACGTCAAGCTTCGGAAGCTGGACTGACTAATTTGTCCTCATTCAGAAGGTACCTGAAAACATTGATAGAAAACAATGCAAACGGGCTCCCAAGTGATACTATGTGCTTATATGTTGTATCATGCATAATAGCATCCCGCACAGAGTTCTGACTATTTTGTTCCAGCGGTTTATGCAGATTCTCGGGGAAAGTCCAAGCCATTTCCAGCTGACAGGGCTGATTTAATCTGTTACCGGGGCAATTTTCAGTCAGGACGCACTGGTGCAGAAACATAAGCCAATCGTCAAAGTCAAGAGCCTGGAAATGACAACATGACTTAAGCATCTTCACGCAACCAGCAATTATAGACAAAATAAATAAATAATTAAAATTGATGAAAAGTGGAATGCTGTCTTCATTAAATGATGGGCAGAATAAGAAAAGAAAGACTGTGGTGTCCGTAACTGATGAATACCTATAGTACTATTTTAGTCAGGACATGGCTTTGTAAGTATTGTCCATTGCTTTGACATACCAACCCACCCCTCCTTTGCCAAATCATGTAATAGAGGCAACGGCAGTCTGGGTTTTCATGTCTAGGTTTGATCAAGTGCTGGATGCGTTCTAGTCTGTAGGCTCATGTACTCTTATCTTTAACCTGGAAGCCAAAAATACAGGGAGCATTAATTCTTCCTGTGATTTGGTGTTTTTCATGTTTTTGAACTCCCTGCCCTATATGAGGCAGATCCATTCTACAGAAACAAAATGGCCACCTGTTTGATCCAGTTTCCATGGTGATTTTACTCTGTCATCTCTACATAGTTGCTAAATTGGTTATGTCAGTCCTATAAAGCACTTCACACATCCAGCAAATGCATAATTACAAAGAGGATGTCCCTACGTAGTTTTAGATGTAACCTGATTTTGTGAATGATGGACACACTTTGAATGCAGCAGACATGTTAAAATATATTAACACATAATATATTCATTTGTTATGCACCAATGTTGGAAATATGCTTGGGTGTTTGCATTATATTAGGATGGATAATGCAGGGTGCATTAGCAAGTCATCCTTTGAATGAAAGCCACTGAGCACACTTGCATTAAACAAGTCTTATGCATTAAAAGATAACTACAGAAACCACTTATTCTACAGATATGCCACTGGGAATTTTCCAGCATTTGTGTATGTGGCAGAACTAAGTTAAAATATCAAGAGTTATTAAATAAAGAGTACAGGTTTTGTTTTACTGTCTAACAATGTATTTATGCAATACAATTTCCAGTGTTTATTCAACTATAACATAATTAATTCAACTCTATCAGGTCCCCACTGGGATAAAATGTTATCTGTTGGAGTTGAATTGACACTGTGAGAGTCCAGTTAACACTGGACGTTTTACTGCGTACAAATGCATTCTTCTGCAATCAAAGTAACAGAACTCTACAACACTGGAGGATGGAGGACGTATAACACGAGGACTGTTATAAAAGCACGTTCAGATTGGTTTCACTAAAGCACACTTCACAATATGTTATTTATTTATTTATTTATTTAATGAAGTCACTATTGTAATGGGGGATAGATAGAGGGGCTTCTGAATGAGGGAACATTGACAACATAGTTTCGGGTGAAGATAGGTGAGGGACAGAAAAAATGGCTTGCAGAAGGATAATCATTTTCACTGTTAGTTATTCTCCTTTTTCCAGTGGTAAAGATGAGCTTTACTATCCCCACAAAAGAATGATCTGTGCTAGGAAGGGTAGAACTCAAGCAGAGGATGTTGTACCTACATGCATGCTTAGTCATTTCAGCACCACACTAGCTTCTGCATGCCAGAAGGACCATGGACAGCTCTAGTCAGGCTCACATTAGTGTTGCAGCACCATGGACAGTCCCAGCTCTATAGACATTGCAGCTTGGTTTCTATGGCCACGTCCATGGACTTATTCAGACGTATGCTCTTTAGTAGAGAGGACAGTATTTGTGGACTGGGTGACACATTTTGGGCTTGTTTCCTAGAAAGAGGTATTTGTACATGTTTTGTGACAGAGAGTTTTTCAGTATTCTTTTGTGTTGCCTAGGTGCCCTGTTAGGCTGTATAAAAAAAATTAAAAAAACTTTCTAGCAGAGCACTGCTCTGGTCTTGTTCCTCCTCTTATTTGCTAACAGAATGATCACATCTGACACTATGTAACATTATAATTTCCCTGAAAGGAAGGCGGTATTTCAGTTGTTAATTATGAATGTAATAGGTGGAGAAAAGTCTGGCACTTACAAACTCACAGTTAAATGAAACAGTGTCACCTGCCTCATCTATCAGTAAATGGACTGCATTTATATATAGCGCTTTTATATCAGTGGTGTGCTGACAGTAAAACAAAGAAAAAAATAACAAAATGACCACCGTTGTCCATACGTACTATCATGATCTGCTTAAACTGTTGCTGCAAGCCTGATGTTAAATTCTGATAATTTCCAGGTAGATGCATATAAATAGTGTCCTTAGGATGATATGATGAGAGATCTCTGTACAGGGGAATTAGCCCTTTTAAATTGATTGCAGGCGAGAGATGGGAGATGGCGGAGAGCCATCTCGCTGAAAGCCGTCCGCTCGCTGCGTTCGCGGTTAAAGGGGCATCGTTAGCCGGGTGTCGATGCGGAGGACGCGGGAACCTTCTGCATGGCTCCTAATTGCCACTTTCACCTCTGCTGTCAGAACCGCTCGGTCATGACAAACCGTCACACACGCAAGGGGAAGCCTTGCTCTTTAGTCCGTGCCCCTCCGCGTCTCTCCGTTGTTTAGCTTAACCACCAACCCCCCCCCCCCCTCCACACACACACACACACCCGCCCCCACCACCACCACCACCCTCTGAGCCCACGTCTGTGTCTCTTATTCTGTCACCTAGTGGGGGGAGAGCTGACCTGCATCTGGAAAATAGCACGGCACATAAACTGCTATCGGCATTTCCATTATGGTGCTGACAGAAGAACAGTTGAATAGCACCACATATAAAAACTGGAATGCATATTAATTATCCCCAGGAATGGTAATGCCTTACATAACTATGTCATAAATCATCATTTAAATGCTGCTATTTGTGGAAATACTTCTTGTATAATGCACTGTGATAAGTATGTTTCTATATTTTATTGTCTGTGAAAAGACTGTGCAACCAGACCAACCTGAGACTTCAAAACTACTCACAAATGAGTTTGGCATCCGCTTGGTCTGCAATGCACAAAAATGCTTCTTTTGAGGTCAAGGGAAATGGTTGGCTGTTGTATTAAGAGGGGCACAGAATGATTTTTCATATTGACACAAGATTAGAGCTGTCTGCCGAATCTCTGGGGCGAGGTGTCTTATTCTCATCTTTTGAGGGAAAGATGTCTGGTAATATGTCTGGATGTTTCTCCCATTAGACTTTCTTTCTTTTTTTTTTCCTTTTGCAGTTGTGGTTTTCAAGCTCAGGGTTTGAAAAAAAGCATGCCTTCTTTTTTGCTGGTATAACCTGTACATGCACTGCATGTTCCAGACAGAAAATGTTATGTATAAAGGTTAGATATTGCTTGTTGCTTATACAAAGAAAAAGCTTAGAGGAATGCAAACCTGTCTGAATTTCCACCTGTTTCATAATGCAGTCAAAATGACCTGTTTATGATTTTGTATCATAACAGCAAGACAGCAAGTAGTATGTGAATAGCTTTTCAATGAGTGTGTGTGTGGGGTGTGTGTGTGTGTGTGTGGGGGGGGGGGGGGGGAGGTAATTGGGAGTGAGGCAGTGTTGCTATTACCATCCATTCAAATAAGGTATTGCAATAGCAATAAGTTCAGGAGGTGGGTGGAACAGGTGTCAAAAAATGTCAATTCTTTCAAAGTTGAAAATCAATTCATCGGCAAGCATGGGTCATTGTCACAGTATTCTAAGAGAAGGTACGTCACTGTGTGAATGCAAATAATTTCATTCCACCATTTTGTACCACTGCAATTTCACTGTCTGTTAAACTTTGTATTTCTGTCTTTTGACTTCCTCATTTTCTTAAATATGGAGTGGGTGGTTCAGAACAAAAATAAAATAAAATGCACTTCCTCAGAAAAGTCACAGCGAACTTCAGGCACAAAATGTCACACTAATTCTAAACTTGAAGGAAAGACTGTATTCAAAAGAATTGGTGAATGTTTTATGTGCGGTAAATCATAAAACCGAAGGGGACTGCATGGGGAGTGTGAAAACTGCTGGTGAACATTGAGAGCAGAGTTGATTTTGCAAGATGGACTACATTTAATCTATTTCTATATGTGTGAAAAATGGTCGACTACTCATACATAACAAAATCAATAACACACAAAACACTTCTCTGTGCATCAAGGGCGAGAAGTTATCTTTTAGAAAAGAAAAATAAAATACAGAGGGTGTAAATGGGGACATGCACTTCTGGAGAAAAAAAAAAAAAAAAACTCTTTTGAAGTAGTAATACAATACTGGAGACAAAATGTTGATGGCCTTTATACATCACTTCACAGCACCAATCAAACAATTGTGTGTGAGAGAGTGAGAGAGTGTGTGTGTGTGTGTGTGTGCATGCATGTGCATATACTTGTTGTTGTATGTTCTCATTTTTTCAGCTCTTTCCACTCCCTCATGTTTTTTAAATACCATTTCAGCCTCTCAGGTTGCCTCTTGGCCACCTGAACCCCTATGCAGGAACCATGGTCGGTCGCTGAAGTGGACGTGCTTCTTTGCTTTGGCTTGTAAACCAGTCACTATTACTCACACTACAGGCTATATTTTACCCCAGGCTTATCATCTCTCACTCACGACAGCTGGTGGCCTCTGGACATCTGGTGCATTGTTGCGAGGAACTGATGTAGTGGTAATCTGAGATTCTCGAGCGTAATCCCACCTTTCGCCTAGAGAGACAAAGCCAACTGTGACCCATCAGTCCCTTCTACCAGCTACAGGCCCAGCTCACAGGAGTTTTAGCATATATCCTGCCTGGTAAATTTAAGTGCTATAACTTATCAAATACATTTCATTCCGAAACCATTAACGTAAAAGATTATAGATTCACATAAGTGTGAACTTGAATCAATATGGCTTTTTCATTGTAAATCCATGATATTAGCAATCATTTTATTTAACCTTCCTCCTGTGTTCCGATCAAATGTGACCAATTTACAACTTTTCTAAATCATAAATATGCAGTAGATACTACAAGCATTGTTTCTCCTGAATATTTTTTCCATTGAGTTCAACAGGAAAATTTATCAGGATAAACAATGCTTGTAGTATCTACTGCATATCTGGCAGCAGCCCAGTGGTTTGAGGCTCATTTGATGCCTTGGACCCTTGATGACTTAAAGCCATTTAGCCAACAAATGTGTTCCATACTGTATCAGCATAATTTACAGCTGAATCTAGTCCCACCCCCCAATTCCCATAGAGATCCATTCAAATGCAGAGAGTTTTCGTATTGCTTGTAGGACAACCTGAAAATAAAATATCCAGACTCTGATGATGTTGATAGGTCACAGACATCAGGAAGTCATGGCATGCAAATGATATGCAACCAAATACAAAACATGACTATTTTATTTGACATTATGTTAATTTGTCTACCGTATAATTGAATTTCCCCGTTTCTAGCGTTTCCCCAAACAGTTCACTGCAGCAAAGGTAAATGAGCAAATGGTGGCACAGGAGGTCTCAGGAGTGCATTTTTGAAATTCTTGCTAATTTTCTGACCAATGATTTGCTGTTAAGACCATTAAAAGCTTAATTTTTGCCATTTTGGGCTTGGCCCATTTTTTTGCACAGGAGTGTACATTTTCAGTGTCTGTTCTTTGTATATTCACTACAGTTATTCATGTTAACCAGTAGTTGAAGACATTGTTTCACAGCTTAAAAAGGTGTTAAACAAAATTTGGAGATGATTTATAGTTTTCTTGTTAATATAAGAGCAGTTAAAACAGACTGGCCAAATTTGGCCGCAAACACTAAAATAAGGGGGGGTGCAACACACACTGGAGGAAGGTTAAAATGTACTAAAACCACTGTAGACAGAGCAATGATGCATTGTTCGTAGTGCAGTGCAAACTTGCACTATCTATATGTATCGTATGCAGAAAGTTCTTATTTTCACATCTTCCAGCAGAGCCCAGTTTGCGACTTACTGATTTCATTTCAGATGTGCATAGCTGTAAGGTTGATACAATAAAACCAACTTAATATGTCAAGAGGAAAGGGAATAAAATTCCCATGGGAAATTCAGCTCCAGTCTGCCATTTGCAAAGTAGCCCATGCATGTACTGGCTTACAGAGAACCACGCAGAAGTCTTCTAGTACGGATAGGTTTAAAAGTAAAGGGGGGGTTTCTAGTATTTTCCACTCATTTTCTAATGAATGCAGATTATTTTCAGAGCAAATATATATTTTTAATACAGGCTTCACCCACAATGTATGTATGTATGTATGTATGTATGAATCAAAGTATATCTACTTATAATTATTCAATATTTTTCTTTTATTTGTATTCTCATCTATAAGTAGAATGTACCCAATATAAGAAGGGAATTATTCTGTATTGTGTGTGATTCGTTATTTGCCAGTTGAATTGCTTGATTCATTAATAGCCAAATTGTTGGCTGATCTTTAATCTGACTCACGTCTAATTTGTATGAGCTAGGGCACATTGAATGTACAGTACAAAAACATTTCATTCTTCTGGGACTGAAAGTGTATAGGAGTGGGGGGAGGGGCAGAGAGATGCATGTTTTAACAAAAACATATCCTATTATCTTTGCAGCATCCTTGGCCCAGTTAGGTCAGGAGCCCAAATTGCCTGGTTACAGTCTCTGGTTGCTTGGCAACTGGGAACCCCTCCCAACTCCTCCAATCACTCCTTCGGGCAAAGTTGCTTCTAATGACATGATAGATCTTATGTTATCACTACACTATGATCAATGAATTGATGATTATTAACAGTCCTCCTTGTTTGTGCACTGGTATAAAAAGTTTACTCATAGGTTTACTTACAGTAAGACGTTTTTAGAACCGTCACCGATTGCTTATAGAGCAGATGTGTTGCTTCTCCCAGCAATGTTATTTCTAAAATTCATTTTTTCATGTTTAGTAAAATATGCCTTGTCTAAGCTCAGCCTGAACTTCATTTTAGAGAGTTGCAAAGGTTTTTGCTTCAGAATAAATCACACATTACCAGTGCCATTGTTCTCACCCTTATTACAGTTTAGGCATGAGCCATAGGCTAGAAAAAACAAACAAATGTATTCCCATTGGCCAAAACCATCTGCACAATGTATAAACTTTTTCATTTCCTGTAGAGTTCACAATTGCAGTTCTCATATATTCTTCAGGAACACATGAAGGAATATTGCTATTAGAATCACTAATCTGATCTGTATTTCTTAAGAATGTAGTTTTGTTTCAGTTTTTTTTTTGTATCAGGGAGGAATGTAGCATCGGAAATACATCAGCTTCTCAGGAAATGGCAAAGATAAAACTCATTCCTATAAATTGATGTGCAAATATATTAAACCACTAGCACATCCCTTTGCCTCTACAGCTATGAATTTATACAGCACCAAAACAAAATAAGACCTTTACCATGTTTGCCTACTTATTTTATGTGAGGAGCTTCCAGAATACAAAAGAACCTTGCCTTCATGCAGAGCTTGAGGTCATGAACATGATGATGCGCAACATTTTCAATTGTGTATTTTCTTAAATAAATACATGAGAAAAACTGTATATAAAGGGACAATTTTTTATTATACTACATGGTGATAGATGGTTGGGCCCATGGCTGCTTGTGCATGTCTAAGGAACTTCTTAACTTTTGTTTTTGTTAACTTCTTTCTTTTTTACATTTTGTCTCAGGCCGCAAGATGTTAAAAGTTCAATTTGACTAATGTACAATCTGAATAAATTGCAAATTGCAAGTTGCTATGGAACCCATTGTATCTTCTTTAAATTGAAAAATGCATTTTTAACATGCACTCATTAATATACTAACGTGAAGAGCTGAACTGTGGATGTTCCAGAAATGGGTCTGCATAATAATACAAAAGTAATTGCTTACAATTAATCTCCAACCTATGTACAAGGCCAGGGTTGCCAGGCAACCCCATCCTAGTGCTATTGCATCTACTAAACAGTGTAACTCAAGTAAAATCCAAAGTTTGTTTGGATTATTTATTTGTTTTATAAATCTCTCCATTCAAAAATAAATAAATAAATAAATAAAACATTTCAATATAAAAGTCTAAATAACAAATGATGAATGTAGGTGTTGCTTAAGACTACAGAAAATGCATAAAAAAGTACAGCAATGTTCTCTTAACTGGTATCTTCCTGTAAATTCCACTGAATTCTTTCATTTCACAGTGATCCATCTTTAAATGAGTGCATTCTTCAGAGAAAAATGCAAGAAGCTTCAATCTATATCAGCGATACAAGATTTCAGCTGAGAAGAAAGATATCTGGTTTCTATGGTAACTACTTTGGAATTGAAGTATAACAATGCTTCCCAATCAGATAGAAGTTGGCCGATGCAGACAAGTGCTGAGCAAAGGTGTTCTCAATGGAATTCCGGGAATGCCGTTTGAAGCTTCCTCCGAATCAGATTGGTCATGGGGATGGCGATGAGGACAGTACGCCTACCCGAATTCACACCTCCATGCACACTTGCACTTCACAGTGATCCTGTTAGCGAAAACCTGCATAATGGTACCAGAAAGTTTCATATGTTAGAAAAGACCCTGATCTTTTTTTAGCAGAGTAGCCCTATTGCATAATGTGTGCATGTTTAGCAGTTCCAACCTGAGGCTGAAAACTGTTTTGGAGAGGTTTATGCTAACAAATTCATGGGGAAATTCATAATGCAATTTAACAAGGCTGGCAGCAATAGCAAAAGAAATGTCTATTTGAACACCTGGGGAAGAAGGTGTTAACTTTGCTTCTGATGTGACAGATTCAACCTGGCTGCTAGGTAATAACCATCTGCATTTTCCTGCATGCTGTTCCTTGCAGCAAATGTATCGATGCAAACACCGAGAGTAACGGCATGTCGCCTTCTAAGACACTTGTGTAAAAAAATATGGATCTTACAACATGGATGGTGTCCACGATCACTCCGTCAAACCTACAAACGTCCCGATTGGTCTATCATTAAATGATGATGTGCAATGAACCCAAAAGCTCTCACTCTGTGAATGTTTAGGTCAGGCACAACTCTGGCCTTTCTGCTTCCCTAGGCAAGATTGCAGACCAAGGGGGGTGAGACTGGGGTGTGTGCTGGAGTCCCACCCCTGCCACCCTGCATAGCTCAGCTCTGCCTAAATCCAGCCCTAATTCAGGTTATGAGTCCCTTAAGGAATACAGTACACGTTCAGCAGGAGACATTTTCAGGATCAGCAATGTGTTCACTAGGATAATGGAGGGGACTGAAGAGAAAGCTGGAGGATAAAGTGCCTGTGTTCAAATTCTTGAGCAAATATTACTTTCATACAGTGTGCGGTTTGGTTTTAAATTTTTTTTTTTTTTTGGTGCTTTCTGAGTAGAGTTTCAATTACTTTTTATTCCTCTCATAGATTCACTATTACACCTAACTTTAAAACACACTGTTATATCAGCCCGTAGTGGTATATAAAATTAGGCTGTGCTCATTTGCATAAAATCTTGAGTAAATACCTTGCAAAATTGAGAACCTGAGCATGTGCAAATTTTCATAAATTGTGCAAATAATTTCCAGCTCCTAATATATCTCATACCCCCTGGGCTAGAGGGTCTTTAGAATTAGCTATAAGGTTTTCTTTGGCAAACTACTTTAAAATATCAGATGTAAATGTGAATTGAATTCAAACAATTAAAGAAACAATAAAGTTGATACATGGGAGGGTGGCCATCAGTTGGAGAAAAAAAAGGGTTGCAAAGCTTGCAGATCCTAAGGGGCACATACAGTACTGTAAAGGTAAAGGTCACGCACAGTAGAGTGCTAAACATTACTTCACCCTGATTGAGTCTTGGCTGGGCCAAGGTAGCTCTTGACTCAGCGCTCACTGGGGACTCCTGAAGGTAATCAGGTGCATGAAGACATCAGCTTCCCACGAGACACCAGTGCAGCAGGGCACTCCCCTCGTGTAGCGGCTGCGGTTAGTCAGCGGCTTCCTGGTTCCTGGGTCCCGTCGAGGTTTACTGTACCCGTTTCCCCCGATCGGCTGCCATTTTATTTATTTATTTATATATCTATCTTTGCAGAATCAGCCCCAGCCTCTGCAAACCATGAAGAGAAGTCAGTTTTGCAGTCAAACAACTGCTGGATTTCCTGTTGCTATTCGCCTGTCAGCTAGGATCCTAAGCTAATGAGTTCAGTCTTGTGCTCTCTCTCTCTCTCTCTCTCTCTCTCTCTCTCTCGGTCTCTCTCTATTCAGCAGGCTGATGTGATAAAACTTTGTTGCCTCGGTTCATGTACTTTTTAATTAAGCAAATCTTTGTTCATCAAATTCATGTGGACCCTGCCAAGAGAGGTCTACACCGAGAATAGCCTTATTCTAAATTATTTGTTGTATTGTCACAATTAGCCTATCAATTTGTATTATTCACAAACAATAAATTCTCACAAAAATAAATGAATAAATAAATCCTGGTAGCATGTATATCTGTGACACACAATGTGTGCTATGTACCTTAATATGTGTAAATGATATACAACTCAATGTTTTACTGTGTCTTGTTCAAGATGACATTTCTGCAGGATGTACTTATCCCCACTACCAAAACTGCCTGAGAGAATCCTAATAGTGTACAGCAGCGGCTCTAAGTGACATTGAATAATTTTGGAATATACTGTATATATATATTACTTGCCACATATGGCATTTCAGCAGAAGGATAGACCAGTCTGCATTCAACTATTTCTCTGTTGGAATGTCCTACTGCTGGAATATGTTTCTGTTGGAATGTCTTCGTACCCAGATGCCATATGTTGCCTAACAATTATTGTCCTTGCACAAAATACAGTGCAGATGTATCACTGCAAACCAGACTGGGCTTATCAAAAGCAAATAAATAAATAAATACAAATCACACAATAGCCACTGTCAAACATAAAATATGCAATATTCCTGCATTAACTGTTCCAACAATGCAGTGACTACACTGGTTCACACAAAGGATTATCACGCATTTTGCAGGTTTGAAAGCATTCACACATTATGGTGCCAGTAGTCATAATTGTTGTCTGAACAAGCTCAGCAAGGTCTGAATGTGTTAACTCGTTCCTTCTCTGCTTACTAGCCAAGAAGAGTGAACAAACACGTATTTGCTATTGAAGAAAAAAGTGAAAAAGAACAATTAATGCCCTTCCACCTACCCAAACATTTGAAGCATTTGTGTAAGCATATGGCACGGATGTGTAACAGATATAGAGTGTGGACCTACTGTACAGCTGGTTAATAAGTTCAGCTATAATATATTTGCACGAGTTCTGTCTTTTAAATACTTGATCTTGCAATGAATGGATTTATTTTTATTTTATTTTTTTCACATTAACAATGAAACCTTTTGAGAATTGTTACTAGGTCTTGAGCTGCCATTTTCCCAGCGCAACATTCCTGGAAAAGCAATTTACCTGACTTCTGCTCTCATTCACACAAGACCACTAAACAGTTGTTCTGGAACATTGCTGAGTAAGGCTGCATGCAAGGAAAGGCTTAATAATACTGCAAGGGTTTTTATTTTTTTTATACCACCACACCAAGGACAACAATATACCTTCTGTCGCTTTCTCTCTGGATGCAATCAATTCACGGTTCTTGAATATTGTGGTTTTTGATATATATATATTTAAAAGCCAGATTAGAATGCTCCATTCTTCCCAGATTGCATCTGTAATTACCTCAGGAAGAATATCAAGACCTCTCAGACCCATCATTCCAGCCCATGAACTTAAATAGCATCCCCATTTGCATTGCCCATGGATCCTTGAACTTGTACATGAAAAATTGCAGCATCCAATTACAGCATCCAGCATATAATCAACTTTAGCAATCAAGTTGAGCTTTTTTACCGACAATATCCTCTCACATGGATCTCTGTTTATTCTTGTGCAGAGCTAGTCATGGAAAAAAAGCCGCAGAATTAGTGTTCTATACAAACTACTACCAAAGAATGGCTAAAGCTACTTGCAGTCAGTGCAAGTTCTCAGTAATGCATTTAGACCAGCTACTGGCAAAATGCAGGAGCAGGAAATTCATCCTGTTCATCTTGGTTTACCAACAGTATATACAACCTTGTCAAGATAGCCAAACCACAGTATTAACAGTGTGTCTGTACGATATGATGTCTGTGTGTGAGCACGTCATAAATAATACACATTGTTTCCGAACAGATGGTCATGGTACTGTACATTGTTGATGCAACCATCATTATTCAAAATTCTTTAGGCTATTTATCTATGACGACTTACCAAAATTCCTCGGTTCTACTGAATATTTTAAAGTGATATGGCGCAGGCATGTTTGTGTATTGAGTGCAAATGTATGAGCTTTAATGCAAAGGATTTGAATGACCATTTTGAAGTGGGTAACGGATACGCTTAAAGGCATTTTCCATGGCTTGACTTTGGTCTAAAAAAGCACACGGCAAGCTCTTTGAGGTGCTGGTGGAACACTGATATGTAGATACATGCTATTTCTTCAGACTAATCCATTCTCAGCCCCAGTCCATTCTTTTTTTTTTTTTTTTGCACTGTTCCTGATGTTTTGAGTTTGTGTGAAGAAACACAGTGTATCGATTTCCTTTCATGTTCAGACCTTGAAATTCAGATCCTGCGCATCACTCAAAATGGAGTATTGGCCTGAAAGTCATTTCACATGCACACTTTCAATTACAGCCTATAATGAAACAAAGGCCAGCCGATATGGGATATAACAAAGCGAACAAATGGAAATGGTAGTACTGAATGATGGCACTCTTGTGACATGAATGTCAGTCACCTTGAGACAAAATCACAGGGACAATAATTCAAGCCGTCTTCTTTTCTTCATTCTGAGTTAGACTTTTAATTATTCCTTCGACCTTCGGTGAGAAGAATGCACCGTTGCGTTCTAATGCTCTTCATTACCATGACCCTGACGTGTCTCCATCTGGTTGTATTTCTTTCATTGCAAGGTCATTGTACACAGAAGTCATTTAAGAAGAACCATATACTTTGTCCTAATTACAAATAAAATGTAAAGCTTGTTGAATAAACTTAAGGGCAGCACTCATCTTAGGAGATATTGATTAAACCAAGAGAAATGCTAGAGACGCGTTCTGCTGTTGTAGCTACACTCTGGCATCAGCAAAGAATAAAGCGGTATCACATTTACAATGCCTTTCACAAGATTTAATTTCCCACACTAAACAATAAAATACAATATCTTAATGGTTTTATTTAATTTTTTTGCTATACTGTCTTCCTCAGCATGCCAATAATTACTTGTCCACTACCCCACAATACACATTAAAAATGTTCTTATATTTATGCAAAATGATTGTATCAGTTCAGAAATGAATGCAAAGAACAACAATTACAGACCTATATTATTCCTATGGCTATGACAATGTTTACTCTATTAAAGAAAATAAATCTAGTGTCTAGTCTAGTGTTATTAAAATTGATGTATGTATATCATTTATATTTGAAAAAAACAGCATTTCATATTTTGCTAATCTGGTTCTTTCATCCATTTTAAATAAACCTAGCTGGTCACACTGGCTGGCAATTTCTCTTGAGGAATAAATGCTCAAATGTGATATTCTGAGCACTGAGATGAACATATTCAAAGAAGCTATGGCTCTTTTGGGAATGAAATTAGAATGTTTAATGCTTGATTAAATCATGCCCATGCCAAACGTATGTCTGTGATGTTGCAGGAAATAACTACAGTTATAGCTAGATGGTTGGTAACTTACCATCTGAGCTGCCTCATTCATTTTCTATCCATTTGCACGTGGGCAGGGCATTGGTATCACTCTCTTGAAAAGCCAGCCCAATTTGCACAAAGTTGTAGAAAAATAGGTCATTGGGATATAATCCTTTGCACGGGGTGGGGGGTGGGTGTAGCAGTATAATGCTTAGTAACCATAAATACGAGATAATCATTTTATCCAAATAGCTATTCTGTTTACCAGTAAACAATATTGTTATAAGTTATTTAGCCTCGCTTACTGAGATAAAATACGTGGCTATTGTGATCTGAAAATGTAATGTATTTAATGTCACCAAAAGGCTATCAAAGTCTTACCACAGCATACGGCAGAGTTCTCTTATCCACTATACGTCTCCAGGGGAGACAGGGTCTTATGCATCTCAATTACATTATTTCCTTGTCTTAGAATAGCCCTCTCTTCACCTTCATCCCCAAATACATCCCCTTATTTTGTAAGGCTGTGCTCAAGTATTTGCTTCCAGGATGGCCATCAAACGATGCATCCAGCCGAACCCCTCCCGGTGCAGTGTCACCCCCCTTAGTCTAGAGCAACTCAGGGACGGAAAGCAGGTTTCACTTTAGCAGCTTAATCTCTACGTCATTCCACAACATCAGGGAACTGCAGGTCAGTTGGGCTGCCCACACCTGCCACTCGGCCGAATGGCGGAGACACTGCAGCTGAGAGTGCAGGATGGGAAATAATTTCCATTGCATCATCGTGAACATGGTCTGTAGGCCTGTGCTCCAGCTACAACGTCCATTATGCTATGACTGCGTATTTGGGATTTCACTGTTCACTTTGGTAAAATACCTCATGTTCCTCTTGAAGACATTGCCAAAGTAATGCGAGGGCATCTTTGTGCCTGTGGTGGCTCACCATGAGCTTGTACCATCACCATGGCACATTGGACATTGTTCTAGCCCCTTAAACAAAAGATAATTAATAACAAGAGATTCCTCTTGCAAGAAATGAAAATCATCCTGCAAGTCTGCCTCCATCAAACAAAGTTTTTTTTTTCCTCCCACTCCCCCTCAATAGCTCAAGCTGTATTACTGCACAATCAGCAAAAATGCTGAAGGCTTGTTTTTCTGTTAAATTCAAGAACGGGAGAGAACCAGACATTTTACTCATTTAATTTGGAAAACATGAGACAGGAGCATTTAAAAAAATAAAAATAAAACATAATTTACACCACGTAAGTCAGCAAGCATCAGCAAACTTGCTCAATGTAAGCAAACCATTCAATTTTTACTTCAACCGTCACAAAAATGTCACATACTGTATATATTCTAGTATATAGACTAGTTGAAATGCAGTTCTCATAAATGCAAGATTGGGGGAGACTTTACCTTAAATGAATGTTAAAATGAAATGGGACTTCCAATAAGTCTACAGTATTCCTCAATTCGTATTTGCAACACCATTTCTTATCAACAGGAATCCGGGTGAAAGAGTTTTAATTTTATTTGCATCTACACATATGAATCAACTGACCTTACACACTGACTAAATTAAAAAGCAGCACATAGTCCTCTGAAAAGAAGAGAAAAAAATTATTCCAGCTGCTAAAGAAGAGGTGAAATTTACAAAAACAAGTTTTTATCTTAAATGTTACATTGCTTTGCATCGATGTAGAGGCCATTCAGTTCTAAATAAAATAAAACATGAAAGGAAAAGTACATTAGGATGTGATCTCACGGTTGCAAAGATATAAGAAGGTGAGAGAGGCTCAGTGTTGAATGTTGTTGCCTCAAGGCTTTTTACTTTAAAGTTCACACAGTTCAGTTATACAATTACAGCTTCTATTCCATTAACCTTTTCACATACTGAGGTAGATTACAGGGAAAGGAGGTGTGGGACAATGGCATTCTAAACAATAACAACAATAGTAATAAAAATAGGAACATTTCTAAATGCTTTGTGTGTCATCTGTTCTCTATCATTTTAACGCTCTGATCTGAGGAAATCAAGTCTGTTACCTCCTTGATTGTTGTCCCCCTTGAACTCTGATGCAGAAATAAACAGTGCTATCTAAGATTTTTGTGTTCCAGCGTAGCCTAAAAGAATTGATGGATGCTGTCATTGTTGAATACATACCTTGGAATATGATTTGTCATTTAAGAATCTACTTCTCTTTGTAGAGCTTTGACTGTTTGCTGTGTTTAAATAAAACGCCTGCCTCAAAAAACATTGCCGACTGACCCCTTTTCCCACCCTGAAGACATTTTTTGAACTGCATTGATGTTGCCAGAGCGAACAAGAAAACCTCAACAGAAGAGAAACAACTGCGTTAAAGCAGAAATGTTTCGTCTCGTTGATACCGAGCTTCGGTGAACGCAGGCCGAGCTCAAATAAACGTGGAGAGTTGCCGCTGGACCGGAGAGCAGACCGGCTTGGCAGCGGCGCCCTTCTCATCCGTTATTCCTCTTTTATGCCGCCGAGATTGCGATCTGCCGTATGATCGCGGTCCCCGTTTGCTACGCAGGTGGAAATGGGCTTCGCTGTGCGATGGGCAACACAGAAATAGATAATTTACCACTGGCAATGAACTTGTTTCATTGCATTCAAAAACAACAGCAAGAACACAACTGGAAGGATGAAATTGCCTTTGTTGTGTGTACAGACAGTGCTAATTTAACCCCAACGCAATTTATACAGTACAAACACGTGATGGATAAAATGCACTCTGTCAGAGTTGATTTGGTGCAGAAGATTTCACCGTGTAGCAAGTGAAGGTGACAATATATTCATAATATTATATGTACTGCATCTCTCAACTTTGAAAATTTCACAGTGACACAAATGTGTTTCATGTTGACACAAAACACATGAAATTGGGAACCAGTAACAAAATTCACATGCATGCTTTATGGAACAGCACATAGTCACACAATAGGATATCTTTTGAATGATCTGTTGACCTGAGAAATGTGTAATTCATGGAATTCAGTCATTCTAGTACTAGCAGCTGGCATGGTGGAGTGAGCCTGCATGGGGCTGTAGAACAGGGCCTACTGTTCTGTGATTAGTTTTAATGCCACGTACTATACCGTGTTTTACAGATGCTTAAAAAAATGGATGTAGAATCATGATGGCATCTGGGGGGACAAACAAAGGACAATAATTAAGACCAGACCCATTAAGAAAAAGCTTAATGGTAGGGGTGTGATAGCTGTGCTAAGCTAAATAAATGGTTTTTTTTTCATATACATGGAAACATATCAGATGTCAATACAATTTGTAAGCCCCTGCAGTAGCAAAATGCCCAAATGCTGGTTTTGCCTTCTGAAATTGTTAGGATGTGCAGGATTCTGGTTTCCTGTGAATGCATAGCATTAAAAAAAACTTTCAAGTATGACAAGCGTTCTGCCAATTTAGTACTTTGCAGTAAAGGAACAGAGTTTCAAGCGTTTAATGGGACTCGGTGGTGGTGGGCCAGAGCAGGCCATTCGTGGTAATTTTTAACAGTTTAATTACAATCCCCGCAGCCAGCAGTTTGAAATAATTGGAGAGTAGATACAATTATGTTTGGGCTTCTGGACTATACAGCAGTAAACCAGTCATGAGGAGACAAGACTTTTATTTCTACATCAGTGAGAGATGGGGAACCTCTTACAAACTTTAGCACGGCCTACTCCTAATACAGTGGAAAAAAAGTAAAATAATCAGTGTTAAATAAACTTGCGCATATGGGCCTTATTGGAATCACGTGTACTCTGTTAGCGTTGAATGACCACTGCACATTTTAGTGTGTACAGGTTTAAACAAGCTTCCATGGAACATGACGATGTTGGTGGTATAGTACATGAATGTGTAATCGCAAGTATTTTCTTCATCCTGAGATATAAAGAGAATTAGCAATGCGCTTCCCTGCATGTACAAGTGCACAGTTGCTCACATCCATTGCCTGAGAAATAGTGAATCTAGTTTGTTTGCTTATTCTAACATTGCTCATCAGTTTGTATGACTGAATATTAAGGAAAGGATTGTAGTTCTACACAGCTGCTATAATAGTTGTAAAAATAAATAAATAAATAAATAAATAAATAAATAAATAAATAAATAAATAAATAAATAATCCAAACCACAACATAATTCAAAGATAATACTAACAAAAAAATTCACATTTTGCATGCAGCTGTCCCCCTTTAAATGTAAACTTGTTGAAATAGAAACACATTCTTAATTAAGGAAAAGCATGTTTCTTTAATACAATATATTAGTGAGCAATCTGGGAAATGGGCCATTACTGGAAGCAAAGGCATCTTCATTTACTGCATTGCATTAAGACAAAGCCCACTTTGAAGTTTCCATCTATCCTTGAAACAAGACACTGAGAAAATAACTGTTATCCATAATGCATAGAGTAATTCTTGCAACTTCACTTTCAAGGTTTTTATCTTTAATCTGCAAGAGGCAGATAAAAACATTATATATATATATATATATATATATATATATATATATATATATATATATATATATATATATATATATAATGCACAAATGCAAAGTACACCTGTCTATCTGTGAGGTGTAAGTCGGGCTATTCGGTTGATATGATGGTATAAAGAACCATGATTTCCCCAGAGATTTAAAGGGCATCACATGAGCCTTAGTCTCCTTTCAATTCTCTACCTTCAGTAATATTTGAATGGATACACTGAGATATATAAAGACTGTCAGTCCTACAAAATAATGCATGCTATTCACACCCTGTGCTCTAGCAGTACTTTTATAAATGTATAGCTTTTTGTTTTGGTTACTCTCATATTATTATTTTATCAGGTTAAATGTTTTCTTGGAATCACATGGCCTAAACTCATAATGGTTGCTTGGGTATGCTCAGTGTTAATGATTCAATAAATAAATAAACAAATAAATAAATAAGTTGTAAGGACTGGGCGCCATTTTGAATCAACAGGTCAGGCTGATCATATGATCACTGTTGATTATACTTGTACTGTACACCACAGGATCACTGCATAAGGTAATATATTTATACCTCCTGCATTCCTTGCTGCCTACTTGTGAGACTTGTTAAAATGGACATGTTTTAATTATCTGTCATCACTATTTTACAATTTGTAGAGGTGTTTTCCCCTACAGTGTTAAGGGAGGCTATATAACTGCATGGCAACATGATGTTGATCAATGCACCACCACAATGGTATGTCACAATTAACCCTTTGTATATTAGGCATGGAAAATACCCCCTACAGTCAGCTCATGTAACAGAATAGGACATGTCTTCATTTGATGTGATAAGCCATGATTATTTGTATTTTTGAAAATAAACATATGTATAATATCAGATAACACTATATTTGTAACTAATGCTGAGCACAAGACTCCCAATTTAGATCACACTACCACAACTTTACCTTTCTTAAACCCTATTCTTATATCTGCAAAAACAATACCAGTAACACCAGTGACCTTGAATGAATGCAAAATGAGCAAGGGCTTGGCTTATTATCAATTTTCACGAGAACATGTGTGTTCCCTGCCTGTGCTATGAAAAAACAATACCAGAAACAAAAATATCATGTAAATATATTCATTGGGGGAGGGGAATGGAATGTCAAAGCTATTAGCACACTCTGTGTACTACGTGAGATATTTTTGAATCGGTGAAACTATGTACTGTAGGAAGAGAAGATTAGATGGCCATAAGCCCTCAAGTAGCATAAATCACAGGGGGAAGCAGCACCTGAATAGCTAACCAGATCACAAGGGCCTCCCACAAAATACAAGTAAAACCACAGCCGTCAGTGAGGACTCTCACGAGTCAGACAGAGTGGCATGTATCCAGCAACAGGCCCAAGGAAAGAGTGGACTGTTCACAGCACATGGCAGCACCTAGTCACCTCTTAAATGCATTTCGACAGGGACCATACATGCATGGGAACTGCGGCAGTGTCTTACAAAGCGTCATAGTCAATCTATATGGTTATAATTCTAACAAGACATAAAACTATCGCAGCTATATCTTCTACAGGAGAACCGTCATCTTTTTTCCTTGTAAGGTCATTAGTATACTGTATATGAAACAGCTCCTCCTCATCTATTATTTTAACAGTTTTTTTTTTTCGTTTTTTTCCATAAAAAATGATATAGGCCTACTTTATATATTTTATCCTGCAAAAAAATGCTCATATTAAAATGTAAATTTAAAAATGAAAATATACAAGCAAACTGCAACCTCCTCCTCCTCCTGCTCCCTTTCCAATGGAATGGTTTGAACTTAAGCTTGAGCTGCTTCAGAAAAACCTTAAATGAGCCCCATCACCCATCATGATACAATGTGTTATTTCTCCCATCATCTGATTCATTATTGGTTGGTCAATCAAGGCACACCAACAGGTTTTTTATGGATTATAAGGTAATTAATCTTTTTACAATGATTGATTGACCAAAATAAGCATATTGGTGTCATAAGATTCCAAGTATATATCATGATGAGAACAGAGTCACTCTGTCAATGGCAAACAGTGCAGATCACAGTCTATAATACCCCTGCGTGTTTGAGTGATGTTACTCATTTTACATGAATGATCGCATAATTGTCATTTGGTCTGCATAGACAGATGGATTACAGCACCATTTGATTGAAAGAAGCAGCCTGCAGCCAAAGTAGAGTTTGAAAATGTCAAGACCCTTAGCAATGTTGCCACAAATGTACATTTCATTGACATATTTTTGGTTGAGAAATCACTTCTTTACACATTTTGCACTTGTTCATTTAAATATATGTCTATATGAATGCTCTCTTTGAGCTAGGTATTCCTCTAAAATATTTTGTATAACAGGTAGCCTAAATCATGATATGGACAATTGTAGGCTTGTTTTTGTGTCGCGTTATGGCATGACACATCCATCTGGGCCTTTGGATGTGTCATGCCAAGACACCAGGTTTATAGAATGTAATTAATCAAAAGCGGCGTAACGTTCTCTTGTCGTGCTTTTAGGTGTCACGGATAAAACTCAGCATGCATCATGATGAAAATTTAAATTTCAGATCCAGATTAATATAGCCGATGCTTATTCTGACAGACAAGCTGTACAATAGACAAGGGCCAACCATAAGATCAAAGGCTACTTTGAAACATTACTTTTTTATGGGGATATTGCAGACCAACATTTGTTTACCCTTCCAGTGTATCACATTGCTTCCCCAGCTGAAGTAGGTTAGAACTGGGGCCTGTGCATTATATTGGTTCATTATATATTTATGCTAATGTGTCCAATGTAGATGTTATGCTAATGTGAGCTAATGTATATCATTTGATTTGGTGGTTCTTACAATTCATCTTCAAGCCATGCTTAATAAAGATGTCACTCAATACAAAACCCCTCCACCCAGCGAATCCAGGTAGTCATTTAGTAGCAGGATCATGACACTGACATCCCTGTCACCACATGTGAACCTAATCAAGCATTTATAGGATAATTATTGAACAACATGTGACAACCTTTTTCACTTTCATAAACTGAGTGTTCATTGACTTTCAATTAAATGATTGAAATTCAACATAATTATCCCACTGGGCACCCAGTTATGCAGATGAAACACCAAAGCAAGTCTCTGAAGTTTGAAATGACAAGACGTATCCACCTGAACAAGGACAATGTCAAAATCAAATGGAATGGAATGTAAGGGTTAATAAAAGAGGGGAATATAGAAATCCATTTAGTCACGGATCATTAGCAACACAGTGGATATTTCACACAAGACCATACAGTGTGCTCCATTATATTTTGGACATACTTTTTCTTGATTTCGATCTGCATTACACTGTTTTAGATTTGTAATCAAATATTTTACATGCAGTTGAAGAGCACATTCTTAGCTTTTGTGTAAGGGTATTTTTTATACACATATTAAATTTAATGTAAATTAAACTAGTCATGCTTAGTATTTGTTGCATAGACATGCATGCAATGACTGCTTGAATATGTCCCAAACAAAATGTATAAGAATACTGATTAATAAAAGCTGAGAATTTGTACTTTAACCAATTGTTTTATTACAAATCTAAACTTGTGGAGTACAGAGCCAGAGGAAGAAAATTATGTCCCAGCCATTATAGAGCTTTCTGTATATATTGTAGCCTTTGTCGGAAATCATTCAGTATTGACCTTTAACATATTGTTTGGAATTATACAGATGCAACTCTTAAGGTATTATAAAGTGCATTCTTGACCAATGCAGAGATGTTGATTAATATTGAATTTAAGTTCTCAGTATACTTCTCATGGTAGTAATTCCTTTGTACCTCCTTAATAAGCCAGTTTTTCCTGGCATTTAAAAATTCATAAATAAACCAGATTATTAAAAACTAACTTAATTTATTTATTACTTTTTTTTAAAACTAAAACATTGTAGTTGGTGCTTTTGTTCCTACCAGAGTAAGGCCTTTAAAAATCATAAACTCGCAAGATTGAGACATCATCTTTGCATCTGTCAAGCATCATTCTAGATTAAAAAATCAAAACTAAGCCTTTAAATACAGGATTTTATTTGTATCCAAGCACATATTACCGCCATGTGTTAGGGTTGAGCCAACCCCAAGTCGTTTGCCCTTTCGCTGTACCCCCATCAAAGATAAGCATCTGACCCCAGGCCAAAGGAGCAGCTAGAAGGCCGAGTTGAAGCCCGTATGGCAGTCTCAATGCGCCTTCTGGGGCCTGCGGCTTCGCATAGAGAAGATGATGAAAGATAAGTGCTTCTCAAGCCATCGCCAGTGCCCCCCCTCACCATACCCTCCTGGGGGACAAGACATGGCCAATCTGCACTGAATCCCGCCGGTGCTGGGTCTGGGAAGAGAGAACCTAAGAGGTATGCTTGTGTGGAATACGTTTCAGAAAGCCGTTAGTGCTATTGTATCCAAAAGAAAAAACACAGTCGCTATTCAAATCAATGGTGGTGTCCTTCTGTTCTGTTTGACTTTGCCTCATATCCTTATCAATATCGCATGTGCTTCCACTCAATTGCTGTTATGGTAAAAAAAAAAGAAAAAAAAAAGTGATATATTATTTTAAGTGATATATTTTTTAAGAAAATTAGTTTGGAGCTTCATGAGGTTAGCGCAAACAGTACAACATGAGATGACTGAATGGTATTTTTACATTAGAGGGTGATACTGCACAACATTTATGCAGTGTGGAACACTTTTGCTCCCATGTAAACTAATACCCCGGCCATAGACTCCGTTGAAGATGCAGGAAGAATGTCATCTAAAATTAGATACAGGTTGAACCCATGCAGGATTCTCTTCCTGCCACTTGACTGTATTTTATTTTTTGTCTGTGGCTATGTTAACTCTTCTCTCGTTTCTTTTAAGCTTAATCTTTTGTTTCTTCCAAAAGTGCTTCAGATCTGCTGAATTCCCAGACAACTTACAGATTCTCACCTATATGACACATTTTTGAATCTCAGCGTTTAGAACTTTCTGGACTAATGATGGAATAGGTGGTGTGCCTGCATGAGAACTCCAGTCTCATTACTTATTGCCTTCCTGTTTAGATACCTCTTAGAAGCTCTATCTTGAAATTAAAAATAAATAAATAAATAAAAATAAATGTTATTCTTTTAATTTTTTTTTTTATTCTTTTAATTTGCAATTGGCACAGACACCTTATTATCAGACTGTATTTTTGTACAATGTCAGCCACAGAGCGAAAACTGCATTATGGGCAGATGGTGAAAGATCTGCCGTCATATGCCATGGCGCTCTGCCCCAGAGGCTCAGACACATGAGGGACGAGTTCCTTCACATTGTCGCCACTGACATTATATATAGAGCATGGCTACAATATTATACGGTAAACAACAGGTGGCAGGCAGCCTTTCTGGCTTTTTATCACCATTGAAATGCGTTTACCGTGATCCCAAAAGGAACATTTCGGGAGAGAGCCTCAGAAGACCTGAAGAGACAATGGGTGGACATTTTTTGATGGAAATAAGCAGGGTGAAGCTTCAGTGTTCTCATTTCAATTACTTGTGCATGATTGACTTTTTTTAATGAATTCCCGACATCAGAAAAAGTCAGCAGCACATTAGATGCAAAATTTTCTTTTCCCACTTTGTAGAGGCAACTTCATACAGTACTTCATTAATAATACAGATTTCTGTTGTGACAAGAATGTGAAAGTGAAAAGCTTCCCAGCTTCCCCAGATACAATTTACATGTATGTACGTACGCACACACACTCAAACTTTATTTTTTTATTGATTTGTTTCTAAGCATAAGCGATATTTTTAGAAGTGATCATTTGTTCTGGTTACAGCTGTCAATCGGCCGGCTGTGGAAGCAGCATATTTTGAGTATGATTGACGATGCGACTCAGCACCCATTGCGTTACCGTGCAACCGCGGCAAGTGCCGACACCAATACTCCCGGTAAGCCATGATACTCCTTACCACTCGTCAAGTGATCCACCTCTCCCTGTCAGAGGGACGGTCCCCGCACCTCAGAATACCTTAGCGTGGCACCGCGAGCCTGTGCGCTCGGATAAACTTGGCTATAGATGTCTTTTCCGTGAGAGGTGAAATGGCGTGATGGATGTGCGAAGGCATTTGTCTTGAGACGTTTCCATTGCTTCAGCTGTTTTCGGGCCTGGATCAGGCGCTGTCAGGCTATTAATCGTCTGCCAATGACAAAAGGGAAAATTGAGAACTTTCATTGTTTTTTTCACCTACTGCCCATGTTTCATCTCAGTTTTTTTTCCACATTCATGTAAAAAATAAAAAGAATAAAGTTAATCGCTGTCTATGCTAAAATTACAATTGAGTGAACAATACGAGGGAAAAAAAAATTCTCTCAGAAGGTTTCTACTCTCAAATGTAGGACATAGGCAACGTGAGAATTGTTTGCCACCTTTGTCCTTACGCAAGGTCAATAGAACTGACAGCATCCCCCATCTGTTCCGCCCCTTGTGCCTGCATGTGGGCGGTCTCTTTAGAAAGCCCCAGGTGAGATTGATGCTAGCATCCTCCTCGCTACCTCCTGACCCTTTGTCTTTTCAGGTCTCTGTCTTTGAAGGTCACTATCTGCTTACCGTTATCCCCATCTTATTGCCCCGTGTCTTTCCAATGTTGGAAAGATCTCTCTGCACAGGCTAATTTTATATTGTATGATCTCTTCAATAGTAGCCAGCAAGTGTAATTAAGCCATATGTCTCATGTCACAAGACATGCCACAGTGACACAAGTGAAAAAGATGCATCCTCCCATGTTATAAGAAAACCAATGTAACAGTACTTTAATAAATACATATTTTTGTTATAAGAAAAACCGAGATCGTACCCAACTGAATTGTTATGGATTGTATTAAATAGCTAAATTATCAATCAAGATGGTGTCTGATATGCATGATGCAATGGTGATGTAATTATGACTGAGCATTCCAAAGTGTGGAAATAAAAAATGGAATAATGTTTAATATAAATATACAGTACCTTTCAAACAAGGAAAAACAGGGCATAGACTTTGGAAACAATACTGAGGCCTGGATTCAGTTAGCATTACTGTATACTTGACTCTCTGTGGTTTAAAACTTACACTAAATTATTTACATACATTGACTTAAATAATCACACATAAACCTAAAATGCAATATAGCCTTCATAGGGCACTAAAGCCCAGTGGAATAAAGATGGAGTTAGATGTGGAGTAGCCTGGCCTTTTCCGTAGATGTCATCAGAAGTACATCAACATTCCTCTTGCTCAAAATATATCTTTTAAATGATTTCAGTCCATCCATGGTTAGCATCTCAAATCATTACTTTAGATGTGCAGTGAAAAGTTCAGTTTATGACGCAAAAAGCAATTTATTCATTTGTGAAGGCTTGATTAGCCAATTTAAATGCTCTTTCAGGAAAATGGCAAGTGCAAGGTGATGGCACAGATAGTTTCCCTCTAAGAGAAGTTTCACATTGTACACTGTAGGTCTCAGCAGAGCAAAAACACTTAGGCTGATAATTTAATATTTCCATTCTACTAGCGGCTTGCTTGCGGCAACACGGTTTTAATTGATTGAATCTATTCAGAATTGCTAACTCAATTGGAAACAGCGTGCACAGCGCTGCAGAAACAGCCTGAAAGTGGGCAGAATCTCAGTCTTGGTCCCAAGAAATCAATTCTTTAAAGACATTCAATCAATAGAGCACACCATTGTATGCCTCCTGCTTCTTATTAAGCTTAGTGGCTGCATGCTGCTGTCCCTGAGAAACTGTTGACCTTTGCTTATGTTTTACCTGTGAACCTTCCCGTGTGTGTTTTCTCTCACAGAGAGAAAATACTTTCTTTGAGCTTGCTTCGCTTTCTTTGTAGCAAACGTGATTGATCAGGTTTATAAGCTCTTCATTGTTGTCTCAATTTCAGGTTCAGTTCTGAGCAGATCTAAGGCTCTGAAACTATCTGTTGCCACTGGATGGTTTCAAAGAGAAACAAATATAACAATGCTTAGGGAATAATGATATGGGAACACATCTGCAAGCGTTTCCTTACACACAAACACACACGCAGCAAACGGCAATATGAAAAGTAACCACAGAAAGACATTCTAGGGAGCATGATAAGTGCTGCGCTTGTTTCATTCTGCTACTTCCCTAGGTATCTGATTTAATTTTACTTTTGGAAGGTACCCCTTTTTTACTGAGGAGAATGCATTATACATTCGGTAATCTTTGTTATCCTTCCCCAGGTACTGAATAATTATATTAACAAAGACAAGTGTGCTTATTATATTTCACTTCAGCTGGATTGGTACTTCACTGAACACATAATTCATTAGAATACATGATACAATGAACTTTATGGACATATGACATACGCTTTTTAAAAAAGCCAACAGTGTGAATATGCATTTGTGCTTTCATCCACAGGCATGCCTTGTCAATTGAGATTTAGGATAACAGATTGAACGGATGGAAAATAATCTGACTCCATTATTTTGCTATTGCTAAATTAAGTCCAAGTTTGTTCTCCTATCATAAATTATATTTAATGATTCTGGCAAATGACTTGGGGACAATGCCACCACAGAAAAGAATGATCAGACAGAGAAAGGAATTGAAATGCACTATTTTTTAAGCTTTCAGAGTACAATGAAGTTTGAATGCTGAAATGTTGAAATTATGAATTCGTAAGGACATTTATTGCTAACATAAGAAACTGAAAGGTGTACTCTGAAAGCAAAGTAATTCATTATATAATCAAATGCATTGTGTTCAACACTTCATCAGTCTCTGATATTGCTGACATATCCCATCAGGAAAAAATAAAATAAGAGAGTGCCATGCTACATCCACATCCAACTGCAATGATAGCAGGTGTGCAATGTATTTAGTCCTGACTGCAGCAGTGTTGAATTCTAATTGTTTTGAAGGGTATGGGATTGACTGAGGTTGTCATGGCAACATACATTGGCTTAAGAAGGAGACGGTACTGCCGCCTGATTGCTGTGAATTTATTCATTCTTTCACCACGTAACAGCACCTTACACCACATAACAGCAACATGTCCTTTATTTGCTTTAGAAGCAGCACGTTTTGTTTCCCGGAATATTGTTTCTGTTGCTCACGTCGGCTTCACACAACCCCTCGCTGTTATGTAGGTTTAAATCAGAAGCACACGCTAAGATGTCATATGACCAACGATATTCCACACAAGCTGCTGAAACTGAAAGATAATGTCCCAGAACCTTTTTTTTAAAAAAGAACATTTATATCATGTTTACCATTTAAAAGCATCTGAAATAATTATTCAAGCCAGCAATTATATTGATTCTCTGCACAGTCATAGTGAATGTGTGCCAACAAGACACACAAATCACCTTGCCACCTTGCCAGCACTACAGGCCATTTATCTTTTGCCCACACTGGAAAATTAGTATTATGGCCCCTGTAGTAGCCTTGTGAAATAAATGGGTTTGGGTAAAGAAAGAATGCATCAAATTTGGCATGAAGTGATCTCTAACACTTTTCTTTTTTCTTCTCACAAAGCTTGATGGTTCTGGCAGTCACAGAAATGGAAGTTAAATATAAACAATTCACAGAAAAAGTAACACTTCCTGAAATGTGCTGGATTCTGTAAAAAAAAAAAAAAAAAAAAAAACTACAGCATACCCATATAATGTATTACATATAAATAATAGTAATAATAATAATAATAATAATAATAATAATAATAATTTTTAAATAAAGTGTTGTCATGTTACAGTGGCCACAATCAGCTAACTGCATTCCCTGGCTAAAGCTTTGGTGTCCATGTTACAGGTCCTGTGCTCATGGCAACTGCCTTTACCAGCTGAGCCTGAGTTGTGTGAACATTTCTGAGAGCAACAAACAGAGGAGGCAGAATTTCTCTTTCTCTTCCAGGACGATATTGCTTTTTTTCTTCATCATTTTGGTACTTGTGTGACAAATCATGTCCATTTAAAAATGAAATGATTTTTTTTCAAGTTCACTGATTACTGAATTAATAGCTTAACCGGCCTGACAATGATAGATGCCTCAGCGGATGATAATGTGCACGATGATGCTCATTATTATCGATTATCATTACCAGCACAGCGTAGTGACATTTAAATTATCTAACATAGTTCATGATAAGAGCATAGACCAATGGCAGTACCGCCGTTTTTTGGCAGGCAATATGCCATCAATAATAGGGTGGGTTAGTAAACTGCTATAAACCCAAAAATGAATGCTGCACATTTGTTACAGACACACCTATAACAGGGGCGCGGAAGAAAAATCGATAGATAATCAAGTCCGCAATCTAACAGCGAGATTGTGTGCCGTTCATTCCTCCATTTTCTCACTCATATGGCCTGTATGTACAGTTAAGATTTACCGTTTGAACCGGGTTCTCTATTAATGTGTTATTATTGTTTTCATCATTTCTGTCATTCTTCTCATATCAATGCATCAACTAATGATGATAACCCCGGAGTGGTGTAGAGGACAAGGTCGTTCACATGTACACATATCTCATGAATGGTGGGTCTGCATGAGGGCAAACACAACACTGACATTACGACAGATCATTCACAAAGAAAGCTATTGAGTAGAGTTATTAAAAATGCACCCCTCTTTGAATAATATCAACGAACAACACTAGCTCAGTTTTAGTTGAACCTACATATATATTTCATACATTAAACTTTTTTTTTCTCTCCTCTCAATAAGCCCACCATTTTTTAGGCAGGAAAGAGAATATCTCCCATTGTATTCATCCATACGACTTTGGTAGCTCTCTTTTTTTCTTTTTCATCCTTTAATGGGATTATAAGGATAAGAAAGAACACATTTTTTTTGATAATGTTGGTGCTGGCAGATCAGTTCTGACAGTGCTTTGATTGCCCCTTGTCTCTTGGTGCGAGAACGAGACCGCGTAACAGGATTTGTTCACCTTTGCCGCGCAAGTCGCCAAGTAACACGGTTTTCAGGTCGGGCCCACATGTCTCACTTCCCTAGCCACGCGCGTCCTTTAGCGACGCCCTGGGACGCTTCTCCGTGGCGCTCGTTCCTCGGGCTTAGCACCCCGTGATCTTCGCGAGATAGCATCGCCCGGCGCACGACTGATCTTGCGTTTCCATTACAGACCAAACACGCTCTCGCGCCCGTTTGGCTTCCCCGGCCGTTTCAAAGCCGAGGCCCGCTAGAAGAAGTCGCGGATGAAGGTTCTGAAGTCCTCGGCATGGCCGGTCCTGGCATTTCTTTGTGACATGCGTGGCTCAGTCATCCGGGTTGACTTTGATAGGAATTCTTAGATTACCCCTGCTTTACTGTGCAGCAAATGGTCAGGGAGGGCAACGTATGCATGCGTGATGGGTGCCGTTTCTGTAGGAGTCCTGCCGGCTGGTGTAATTCCCTTTGCCTTGCGGACTGAAAGAGGATATAACACAGTAATGTAATTCTCCCACCATATTCATTACTTTAAACTGCACTTTTTTTGAAGTAACAAAATGAAGCGTTTAAACTCTGTACTGTATGTATTTGTTAAGGCTCTACAAATGAAATTTTCCAATTCATAGCAAAATACACTCAGTGGTCACTTTAAATATATAAATAAAAATATAATATTTTTTTTAATCTAGTACCAAAAAGGCGGTATAACCCCCTTTGCCTCCAGAACAGCCTGAGTTCTTTACAGGATTCAACAAGATGCTGAAAACATTGCCTTAGAATGCGCAAGATCAAGTGTCATGCTCATTCTATTGTTTGGTCAAGCAACAGCTAAACCTTTTCACAATGTCTGCATCCTTTTATAATGAGTTGCAGCTGCATGATTCACTGTTTGGAGGAGCAGACTATTTGCATTATGAGCAGGTATGCCTAATAAAGTGGCCAATGAGTGTCTATTGGGAAAAATTGAGTCTATTTATATAAGTTTCTTTGATTGGATCAGTTGTGCATGATAGTTGCATCTAAGAGTTCACATCAAGCTTGTGAAACTCACCATAGATGGCGCATAGAAAATGTGTGAGATGAAGTAAGAATGTATTTGACTTGCAGAATTATGTGTGCAAGTGCAGTGGAGCTAATGTGATTAAAATTAAATTGTTCAGAAGAAAAAAATACAGTAAAAAAATTAATTAAAAAAATTACAAAAAGCATATCTGATATTGCAATTAATGTGGCTATTGTATGGCCAGGAAACTAATCAATGACTTAAATATGTCAGTAAAATAATGGCACATGATATTATTGAGGGAAAACATAAATAAATAAAGAAATCTGGTGTCTCTTATGTCAGATGTTGAAGGTACATTAGAGTCAAGGTTGGGATCAGTTACAGTTTTGGTTCTCTCTCTCTCTTTGTGGTTTCTTCAATAAAGAAATCTTGATCCCAGGGCCCCTTGGTCGATGGAGCATCAATACCATGGCTCTGAGTGCAAAACTCTAACTTTCATGAGAAAAGGCAATAATCAGCATATCAATAAAATAAACTGAGCACTTAAATGCAAAAATATTCACTTTGAGTCAGCGCAAGGGGGTGTTTCAAAGGGTGCAAAATTCCTTATTGTGTCAAACCATTAATATTCCCCTGCTTTGTGCATGGACTCCCTGGGGTGGATTTGAGACCAAAGCAGAGCGGTCTGAAAGAGAACAGCCTTTTTCTACGCAAGAAGAAATATCTGCTGTACCAGAACAATGGCTTGAATTCTTTCAGATGCACGTTGGTTAAAATATAATTACATGTGAAGTATGACAAATATGTCTCACACGTAAGCAGCCTGATGAAATTCATTTGAATTGCCAGACAAAGATAGCACGGCAGTTGATCCTGAAACAAAAGAATAAAACAAAAGCATCTATAATTGGCTGGGAACAGATTTGTTATTTTAGAAATGTACCTGTTTTATGGAACTTCTACCATGTTTTAATTGCCCTGGCACATTGCTCACTTCCTGTGTTAACCATCGATTCAAATAAACCTTCAATGGTTCAAAGAACCCTCAACCATATGACTCAATAACTGAAATGCTTATTTCGTAACTCACCCAAAAGCTAAGTTCATTAACATTATTCTGTACCAAATACGCTAGTATTCAAAAATTGAGCAAAATACCAAAGACACATTCTCACTAAAAATGTAAACTGGAAACGCATACTATTTCTATTTCATTTTGGATGAGTGTTATTTTTAGCAATAGTGTCATTTTTTATTCTGAAAACACAGTGAACTGAATTCTATATTCATGCCAAAAAGATCTACCAAATTCAAATGGTTCAATGCAAAATGTCAATCATGAGACCTTTGTGCTTAGAGAGATCTGATGTTTAAGTACAATGTAGACATCCAGAGTGTCACTGCGCTTTCAGCAGTACATGGAAGTACTGGTTCAGTCTTCAGCCAACCCTTGTCTTTTTGAAGATGTGGGTCTCTGATCCTCACCGGAGAATATCAAAAGAACCTCCGAGCTTCAGATTCCATCATGGGAGCCAAGATAAAGGCTACGGACACAGCTGGGCAAGGGAATGATGTCTGATTTCAATAGAACAAGTCTGCAGTCAAACTGCACTTATCCCAGATAAGCAGGTCTTCATTTTCATGCAAGGGGCGTGCTGTCCCAGAGAAGCAGACTGGATGGGGCAAAGCTCAATCTTATAGCATAATATAGCCATTTTTTAAAGAGAAGAGACTGTGTGCAATTTTAATAATGGGTGAAAGGGTAAATTGAGCATGAATCTTAATCTTCTTTCTTTTAACGTGCTCCCCCCTCCCCACCCCCCACCACACCACTAGCTGTTTTGCTATCATTATATCGTATTGAACAGAACCACCTTTAGAAAGGTCATTACCATGTTTTAAATGTACAGCGTGTATGACATGCTCAAGTTATCACCATGTCTGCAAGTTTGCCATTTTACTGATGTAAACATTGTGTTGTTCAGATAAATTGAGCAGAATAGGAAATCCTGTTCATTGGGAATACGCACAAGAGCGGCCTTTTTATTTTACATCAGGATTTGGGGGGGACACTTTCAAATATTCTCTCCATGGTGACAAGTAGATTTGTCCTTATGATTACTTGAGAAATTTTGTTTTTCTAACACTAGGACAGCAATAAGTGAATAAGCACCAGACATCTATTCATCTCCATTCCAATAATTATCAGGCTTTAGTAGATTGATAGGCTACAGACATTGTTATTTAGCTATTTTGAGAGACAAAGACATAAGAACAGATGAAGCTAGCCTACATCTTAGAAATAATGGCCTAAAGGCCAGTTCAGATCAATGATTTGCAATGAGACTGGATGCAACTTGCAAAATTCCAAGACATCTGATTGTAAACGTTCTAAAACTGCACTTGGCGATTTGACAAGGTGAGTCTTTTGAGACCCCAGGCAATGGCGTCAGACGCTCTGCAACTAACCAGTTCACAGCGCTGCAATTTTCTCTGCAACATTCTAAAACTGTTTTGTCTCGTTGCGCATCATTGATCTGAACTGGCCTTAAGATTGCAAAACATTTAGCCTTAAGCCTATAGTTTTGTGAATAGTCTGGGTATCTGCGTCATGTGCACTGCATTTGAGGGGATGGAGCATTCTTTAGCCAATTAAATTAAACTACTGGGGCTGACAACACCCTGGAAACCAACAACACTGTGACCGCACTGTGGTCAAGTCTGAACAGCATCATGTTAATGCCAGGCCAATTTAGCCTAAGGACAGTAGCCTAAACTGTTTGCACTGTTAAACTTCATCAAGGTAATTTCTTTAAAATTATATATATATATATATATATATATATATATATATATATATATATTAATCACATCAAAAACTTTCATTAAAAAAAAGAATATCTGGCAAGTACTCATTTATTGAGAAAAGGTCCCTTCCCTAATTGGTATAAAGTAGATTGTGACTGTTGCATGAAATTAAATCTCCTTTTGCTTCAGTATACACAAATTCCTCAAAATGACACGTTTACAGTCAGGACAACATATTACCATAATTTAAGTAGCTCACTTAACATTTGCTAATGAGATCTGTTAAGTGGCGTTTTCAGGACGCCAACTTTCAGTAGCCTACTCAAAAAATGTAATATGCCAAAATTATGAATACTGATGAATATAAAAATATATTTTGGTGCAAATAAATACCAATGCAGTGTCTTATATTCATTTGTGACACCCAGTTGATGTCCATGTAGTACGTATGATGCATATTGAGTTGTGATGTAGTCAGTTATTTCACTATCTAGCCAATTTCACACTTGCTAGTCAAGCATACAAAACCTTCTGTCAGCCTTCTGTCCAAGGCCAAATACCAATACCGAGTGAACATATTACTTCTCAAATCAAATGACTATTCAGGGTCCAAAGGTTCACAAATACGGAACAGCGTATAAAGAAGGTTTATGTACCAATTCTAGGAAGCTGGACATTAACATATAAAATGTTTCAGCCAAGAAATATAAGCACATTTGTTTTAAAAACATTGAAGACGACCCAGACTCACGTTTATGGGTGCATGTGCTTCACTGAGGAATGACACGGGGGAAAAGTGCTTCTTTGCTACTACCATCTCAATCCCTGTAAGCAATCAACAAAAGAAAGCCTCAGTAAGCATCGCTGTACACTGTAAATGTACTTTAGTTTAAACAAATTAGTATTCCTGTGCGCACCGACAAGAAATGGGAAGTTGGCGCACATCACGGATAAATTAACTTTTTAATTAACTGCGGAGTTTACATGGCAGCCTATCAAAAAGCTTTTGGAGAATCCCCTGAACGTATTCTATATGGCCTGTCTTTGAAGAAAATAAAACAATTCAGGTCTGAGCCTCTGCAAAATAATCACTGTATGTTTTTTTTTTTTTCTTGAACGTTCTGGAAATTTGCTCTGCCAAGGGAATATATAAAATTTATGTATTGATCATAAATGAGTATTCAATTGCATATGCACCACTGTTGGTTGCTGTGTATCACTTTGATGGATTGTATCAATCTGTTTTATTCTTGTTATATAAAAATAGGCCATTCTGAGAAAAGAACTAAAGTGCAAAACTTTGACCACTGAGGCACTGAGGTATCAACCAATTTTGATGATGCACTGCATAGCGAAGCCATTTTATTCATTCATTTTTATTTATTTATTTTTGGTCCTGTCTGTTTCCCAGAATATACTTTCTGTGAAATAAAAAGAAAATGCTTTACTGGAAAACTGCAGATGGTTTAGGCTATCATTAATCCTGAGCTGCATTATTATTATTATTATTATTATTATTATTTGAAATCCAATCCACTGGAGTACAGAACCAAAATAACAAAACTTGTGTCATTGTCCCAATACTTTTGCAATTAATTGTGCATGTGAATGAGAAAAACATATCCTTTCATCAAGTGACACAGAAGTGGTGGAACAATAAAACATGAATGACAAGACAGAAAACCAAGACAAAAGGGAATCAAGGATGGGGCTCAGGTAAGCTGCAGAAACCAAGTGATTCCACTGGTTCCCTAACATACTGCACTTGTAACATCACACTTGAGCCTGGCTAATAACAGGCTTGTGGACAACACAAAGTAAAATTGATTGCTCGCCTATGCAAAACTGACCGTAATGAGCATCTAGCTCATTTATATCGGGCCGTAAGCAACGCAAGGGCCTAATGATGTTAGAGGTGTATATTAAAAGCCATTCGTACACTTCAGGAAGACAGATGAAGGTTGTATTTCAGTATGTGTAATAGCATCTTGCCGTGATACATGACTTAAGCGCTGTCACCTTCCATTTGACTGTGTCAGAGGACAGGTTATGGATGAGGCGCGCCGCCTTTCATAAAATGGACGACGCACTCCGCAAACAATCCAAGGTAGCAGACAAACGACCCATTGCTGGGTTTCATTTTTCAGCGCCGCTCCTGGGTCTTTAAGCTGAAACCATGTGGAAAATTAACAGCCAGTCCTCCGCAGGGCTCAAAAACACGACTTGGGACACCGGCTACGTGGACGCCGCATCGGGCTATCGGGTTTTCGTTTTGGACACGTTTGGTCTCTTTGCAGTTATTCGTAACTCTTAGTTTGCTGCACATTTCTGAAGCTTTTTTTTTCTCATCTTCTCTTCAAAGCTTAACATAGGTGAGTTTCTCCTGGGGCTCAATCATTTTGTAGCGCTGTATCTCTACTAGACATTTTCCAGGGGGCTTCCACCCAGATTGTAATACATTTTTGGAAACTTGTTAAAAGGTTTCCATTCGTGTTGGAGAATACTGCCCCAGTTAAAAATAACAGTTCCACGTGAAAAACCATGAGGTGTGCTGTGAACCATGATTATTAATTCATATTTGAATCACTAAGTTGAAGTGTCCTTTTTTCACCAACATTAGTCATCCCCTTTATAACCAACCTATTCCATTGCTGTTGAGAATATAATTTTGATACCGTCATTAAATAAAAAAGCTTAATACACCATTGAGAGCCTTCATTGTGATTTTGATTGTGTTTTCCTGCCCTTGAATACCAATGCAATCACAAATGAACTTGCTTCCACTGCTGAAGTATTTTCAGTGTCCATTCAATGTAATGTATTTTAAAAGTCCTACATTTGAATGAATAAACATGCTGTAAAGGTAAGGAGTTTAGAATTTGGATCAAAAGTTGCCACACTGTTTTCATTGACTTCACTCAATGGCAAATATTGCAAATATCTCCTTGCTTCTGAATAGGTTCAAATCTGGCCAGGGCCTTTCTGTGTGGAGTTTGCATGTTCTCCTTATATCAGCGTGGATTCCCTCCCCACAGTCCAAAAGACATGTAAGTTGGCTAATTTGAGACTCTCAATTGCCCATAGGTATGAGTGTGTGAGTGAATGTTGTGCATGCCCTGCTCTACCTTGGTGACCTGTCCAGGGTGAATTGCTGCCTCTCACCCAATGCATGCTGGGATAGGCCTCCAGCACCCCCTGCGACCCTGGATGAGAGGGTATAGATAATGGATGGATGAATAATGTTATAACAAAGTACGAAACATGACCACTTTCATTTACATAACATTAATATGTTCCAAACATTACGGTGCCCTAAAATGGGGCACTTTAACTACATGTGGTAAGCTTGATTACAAATCTAAAATTTTGGAGTACAGCGCCAAATAAAGAAAGAAATATTTATTTGTTCAAAATATTATAGTTTAAGGGTGCTGCGCTGAATATACAGTGGAAAGGAGGGGTCCCAACAAGGACTCTAATGTCTAGTGTACACTACAGGATTCAGCCTCCTGGTCATTTATTGTGAGATGGTCAGAGACTCAATTGCAGCCCCCCCCCAGTCCAGTCTTAAACCAGTCTGTGACTCCTGGAAGAACACTAAACTGATCTGATTTTATCACAAGTCTTTAGGCATGGCTTGAGACCATTGCCTGTGTCTATGTGTACTGTAAGCCTTGTTAGGATTGAAATAGCAGCAATTATTATAGGAGTGGTTATTAAAGAGATGCTCTCCGTTATTAGGATTTTGAAAGTGTACACAAGGCATAAGTCAATCATAAATCACTGGACTGCGTATACTGTATGAATGGCAAGTGTTTGCTGCCTTGTGTTTGCATGTTTTTGTTGAGTATCCTTTCAAGTGCTGCAGCACATGGTACATGTAAATGCAACTACAAATGAAATGTCACTGCATCAGTAAACTGGTACACATCTGCATGAATAGTCTTTCATAGTTCAAAGCTGTTGAGAGAATGGAACTGGTCTGAACTGTCTGAGGCAGAAAATGTAATTCCTGCAAGAAAAACCAACTGAATGTAAATTATTCTTGATCGTGGCCGATGCAGAGTCCTCTCCTTTGCTTTGAGTTACTTTGATGTGGCTTTGCTGAGGGAGGGATCCGTTCTAAATTCTGCCGCACATAGGTGTGCATGCTAAAGAATACAAAATGTGTTCAGTTACTGGACACTTGATTCAAGAGCACTGGTTACAACAATTTACAATCAGATTCTCGCTAAATGCTCAAAACTGTAGTCACATAACTGACAATCACATATACAGTTTATGTATTTGTTTATTTTATTTTAGTTTATGTATTTATTTTTTGTTTACCGGGAAGACCCAGAAGTGATTTCATCAGCTCTTCATTGCCATTGCAAAATGATGAAAAAGAACGTCAACACAAGCTACAAAGGATTTGTGTTGACAAAAAAAAAAATAATTCTAAAGTTAGCATATTGACCCATATGCAAATTTATTATGCAGTGAATGACATCAGAAGCAGCAACAACAACAAAACATGATTTCAGGAAAGTGTCAAAATGATCATGTCATTTGTTTGATCACTACATTAAAAAATGAATGCACAGAAAAAAGTTCTACTTTTTTCAGTAGGCTGTTAACCTGACTCCCTTCCCCCAAATAAAGAATAATAATAATAATAATAATAATAATAATAATATAATTTCCATTACAAATGTATTTGGAAGCGTGTCTACTGCCAATACAGATGTGAATAAAAAAATGGCATTAATTAAACTTCATAACAAAACAGCTATAAAAACAATATTGGCAATTGAAGATATAAGGCATAAACGGAGTGTTGGACAATATGAACCCCTCATTGCTAGGCAACAGAGCCATCTAGTTTGGTATGCAAGTACATACTACACTAGCTCTTGTGACGGAATTCAAATTCATATAAGGTTTTGGACAATACAAATGACTAGTTCTGTTATGTAGCAGTTATGTTAATATGCCTGAGTATACAGTACTAAAGTAGTAAGTAACTCCAAGCCTATGTAGCAACATTATGCATCCAGATGTTTGTGGCATGGTTTCCAAATCCAATTGCGGAAATTGTGGAATGATTTTTTAATCAGCTTTGTTAAACATGATGCTCAGGAGTGAACAGCTTGTGCTACTTGAGAAACGAGAGGAAAGTAAGTACCACCTTAATTTAGAAAATTATTTTTAAGTATCTGAATGTGAATAATGTCGCTTTACAAGTTGCTTTGGAGTAACTAAAGTTACTATGAACCAACAGTATACCTGTAAACCCAAGCCGGTCAGTATACAAAATATCCTTTCTCATAAAAAACTGGGTCTGGGCCAATTGAAAATATAGTCATAAACTGAAATAACGCAAGAAACAGCAAGAGAAGTAGCCCTTTTCAAGGTGATTGGCCAATAGAAACTCATGCATATGGCACATCAAACCCGCTATGAAACGCATTCAATTTCGATACAGTTTTGAATCAATATTTTCTCAGCGGAAAAGTTAAGGCAGCTCTTGGACAACCATGTAGTGGAGACAAGAAGAGCAAAAAAAAATGCCACTGCCGAGTGGGAAGTCCATTTCCGCAGTGTGGAGGTCCGTTACCTCAGTGACCTCAACATCCCACGATCAGAGGACCCACTGTACTACTCGTACACACAAAAAGCCATGTACCCTCACCCGTACCACCTAGAAGTGCACTTTGTGTGTATGTCAGAATTCTGTTTCTTGTGAACACATTTTTTTTCTAAAGCAGAAGAATTTGTTATCAAGAAAGGAAACTGCCTCAGCCCTTGCACAGTAGAGCAGATCTTGTTCTTGAATTTACAAATCTGTAAGTATTTCACTTCCTGTCAGGTTTGCCCAGTTACACAAGCACTGTTACTACCCAGTCACACAAGCACACTGACTGCCCAGTTAAAGAAACACGCCCCCTGTCTGGTCGCACAAGCACGTTCACTGCAGATATACTGTACATTCAGTAACAAACACTTTGATGCCCAACTGACTCTCTCCCACTTCTTTCCTCTTTATTGCAATCTTCCTGATGTAACTCAGCATACATTTTCTCTCAGCATATTCTAATAGAAAATGTATTCGTATTATTTCCTTATTACCCAATTTTAAAACTCTTGAAAAATCTATGCATTTATAATGATCGAGAACAGAGTGTACTGAATCCCGGTCTACCACGTCCAGATGCTCGATAACTGACTGTCATGCTATCCTGTTTATCAGAGCTTTTATGTATGCGTTGAAATTGCAAAAACGCTGTGCTGATTTTTGTTATGTATGGTCAGGAGCACAGGTAAATGCTATCTGAAGGCTCATTTCATCACACAACCACCTCACTGGTTTGGTTTGATATGGATTTTGGAGCAAACTGTAGGCCTGAAGAAATGGTGGGCAAAAAGCACATTCACTGTTCAGTAACAAAAGCACTTACCTGCTGAATTGAAACTATCTGTCATCAATGTGAATTTCACTCTTAGTAAGCCTTCATATATTTACCTCTTGTACACCACTTACTGCATCTAATTTTATTTTTATTCAGTGGTGGTCATTGTACTATAAATGTGTGTGTGTGTACGTGTGTGTGTGTGTGTGTGGGCACGCACGTGTATAGACGGGTGACAAATTAAAGGAAAATAAAGTCAGAATTCCAAAAATATATATATACTAGCAATACTAGCAAATGTGCACATTTGTATAATTGGCATACTAATTTTCAACAAAATTATTCATACTTTTGTTCCTAAAAATGTTCCTATGAAAAACCAATATGGGATTTATGACACATGCAGATCTTTGTTTTTGTGTGCATCCCAGGTGTATGAGATGATGCATGTTGACTTTATATTTTATGCGTAATCCTGAACATTAAAATAAGTATAAGATGGTCCACAGAGTCACCTGAAAAGCAAGCCTGAACCAAGCTGTTAAAGCAAGCAGCACGGATAATGAAGGCGGCCTTCACATTGTGTTGGGTGGCTGCACAGATGTGTAAAAAGATCATAACAACCTAAAAGCAAAATTCATCAGAGGAGAAAAGCCTGCCTCTGGGTGAAACCAACCAACCTCTTATTTTCCAGACAAAGATTGCTCTTTCCCTAAAAGGGATGTAAAATAAATATATAAATAAATCAAGTAATAAAAACTCCAAAGAACCATTTTCCGTTTGTGGAACAGCCACAAGGGAAGAGCAATTCATCACTGAAAAAGTGACACATTGAGTAGGCCTGAATAGTACCAGTCAGATTGAGCAACTTTGTTGTTGTAAAGTTGTTAGACATCCCCACAGATTTATCTCCACTATCTTCTATTAATAAAATATATAAGAAGCCCCAGACAATTTATTTAACCCTACATTGTATGTATAAAGTCCCAATTTTGTGCTCTATGCTGTGGGAACTAGTGTGGGTTTGTGATGCAATAACAGAGGAATGTATTACTTTACTCTCCACAAGTTCAACCACACCCTGAAGTCGTATCAAGTATATTTTTCAATCCATCTGTTTTGAACAATTTTGTGAATTATTGAGATGTTACAATGCACAGAATTTGTAAAAAATTCTAAATGATGATTTTAAGGATTTAGAAGTCAAGCTCTCTCTCTCTCTATCTCTCACTCTCTCTATCTCTCTCTGTAGCATGTCCAGGGGAGGGCCTGTGGTGGCACGTGCCCTCATTTGACCACCTAGGGTGCCACTCTGCACCCTGCTCTGGGAAATTATAGGTCATTATGTTGTCAATCACACTGACTCGGAGTGGCTACATTTCCTGCCGTTCCGTTAGTGGGTGCAGTTGTTTAAAAGCAAACGCGCAAATACACATCCATCATAGCCTGTACATGTTCCAACAGTTTTCATTGTCACCACCCTGTGTGAACACAGCTGGAGTTGGCTGGGGTGTGTATTCATAGATTTGGCCTCCTGAATTGATCTGAACACTCCACTGGTCCGTATCTCTCTCTCTGTCCCACACACAGACACACACACACACACACACTTGTGTGACTGTGTTTCGCATGCAATATCAAATAAACTAGATAACTAACCACTTGTAGCTTTCCAGGTTCTTCTAGCACTGATGATCCAAAGCCTTCAGATACACTTTTTCACTTGGATTCTGCGCTAAAAAATAAATGCTAAAACAAAATGCACAATGCATTGCATTAAACATCCTGGGACAATTTCTCAAAACCTCAAAAACTTCTGAGACACTTGGAACAGTAGGAATGGCATCGGTATTCTGCTATAGGCCAGATTTTGTTTCCGCATCAATAATGAATTATGCATGACTTTAATCAAACAAATACAAATGAGCATCTACTTGCCAATCAATGTCTAATGACTTGTTCAAGGTGTTTGCACATTTTGAGAACTCACTGGCTCCTGAACAACCCTGTATTTTAGATTAGATTGTTTTTTCTACGATACAGTAGGATCCAACAAAACTGGTCTATTTTTAAATTACTTTTATTCTCATTTTGGGTCCCAAATTTTAATTTCTAGTGTTAATGCAGAATCTCCATTGGATTTTTAGGATAAAAATACTCTTTGCCCCAATACTCTCAGCCAGTCGTCTTTTCATCAGAGGCAAACTGTTGAAAATATGAAGAAAGAAGTTAAGTTCAAAGTAACCATTCCTACTGTACCATTTATTTATTTTTAATTTGTATGTGTGAAACAGTATTTATTTATTTAGTTATTTATTCATTTTTTTTCAGTCTTATGTTAAAATTACTAGTCTTCCTTCTATTTAATCACCACTTGGGATCTTACTATGCATTGCATTTTTAAAAAATGTTTGTAATGAAGGCTATATACAGTATAACGAGAAACCAAAAAAGGCTAGCATTGTAATATGTTTTTCATGTAACATCAACTTAATGATCAAAACTAAAGAATTCATATTAAAGTTTTTTTAATGAAATTTCCTTCAAATGATACAGTTAGCCTGAAGCCTTGAAGTGAGTGATTCTGTATGCTCTCTACAAGCTATGTTCTATATGCCAGAGGGGGAAAAGTTGATTTACAATGTATTAATGTTTTAAATATTAAGGTCTTTGGCAATGCAGTATTAATAACTGTGGATGAATCCCCAGAGGTCTGAATGAGGGTATTTACACTTTCAAATTAACACTACCTTGCCGTATACCTGATAGTGCTAATTGCATCCATCTTAGCCAGTCCACCATCAGTTTTGGTTCTGCAATATTGCACAAATATAATGATGTATCATTGATATGCTCAACAGGCATCCTAATCCAGGCAATTTACATCATTTAAACAAATACGTGCATGCACACACACACGCTCTCTCACACACACACGGAATATTTGGTTAACTGTCATGATATGATGCATTTTCAGAAATAAAACACTACAGCTGACCCGCAATTGTTTTCTGCAGCAATCTTGCATGTTAATAGAACAGAACAGAACATAAAAATGAGTTTATAAAGTTTTAAACCCTATTGTGCTGTGCGTGACACAACTGTTAATAATGAAGTAACATGAGCAACATAGCAAGTTGGATAGCTACGATGCAAAAGATAATTTCACTACTTGACATTTGCAGAATGAGTGAGAAGCGTGGTCAGGAGGGTTCTGGCTTCTAAACACATCCGTGCTGATTTGAAACTCCAAATGTATTAAGAACATTAGATACATTTTAGGGAAGTATATAATTGTCATATATTAATATTGTGCATAGTTTATTATATATCCATTGGTTGTTATATATATATCCAAATGTTTGTACTCACACAGTTATGTTCATATAGCCCCTCTCCGAGGTTGTTCATTCTAAACATACATCCATCCATTATCTATACCCGCTTATCCTGGGCCGGGTCGCTGGGGGGTGCTGGAGCCCATCCCAGCGTGGACTGGGCGAGAGGCAGGAATACACCCTGGACTGGCCGCCAATCTATCGCTGGGCTGTTCCTACATGGATTTAGGCATGCCTGAGCTGTTTGGTAATTTGGTGACTTACCGTGCACTGAAGTGGAAGGAGTGCCGCTATTATTGTGAATTAATTATGGTCATCATGCATAGGTTGACCAGACAACCTCTTATCATTGCAATTTCATCCAACCTACTGTATCTGGCGATCCCATGTAATTTACAATGACATTGTGTAACATACTGAACAAATGCATTTCCTTAATCATACAATGACAAATCTCAGTTAGCATCCATTGAACAGCTATGTTTGCAAAGAAAATTCAAAAATAACTCACGGTCAGATTATCTTATCTAACATCAATGAAATGCATGCATAATAAATTAATCATGCATCTTATATAGCATTGCAACAATTTATTGCATGTATTATTCAAACAATTACTGGTGGATAGCTGTTTAGAATATACGTAATCCTTTAGTGCACCTTATTTTTTACAAAGACCTATAGAGTGACATACTGAAAATTTCCATTTTATTCAGTTAGTGAAATTAGTGGACTCTAATTAACTTTACTTATGTGATGTCCATATTTGCACACATTTATGAGGATCTTTGAAATATAATTTTCCCATCACATATTAATTACAGTGGTCGCTTTACAGTGGTTATGTGATACAGATTTATTCTCATAAGGCACCCACCAGGTCCAAAGAAATGTAATTAGCGTTTTTTAACATTTTTTTCTTTTCTTTTCTTGACCTGTTGATTCAGTACAGATGGCAGAAAATGTACACAAATATATCGGTGCTTAATTGACACCAGGAATTTGGCATGCGGTCATAAATAACTAAATAAACAAACAAACAAATAACTAAATAGTTTTTTAATGCAATATTTTTTTTTCTTATCTCCAAGTTTGTAATGCGTAATCACATCTGCAGCCCCATCTCATCGCTGCAATTTCTTCTCTGAGTTCAGAAGTGCTCAGAGAAGCACATGCCCTCCTTTAAAGTGCTACTCAGGAACTGCGTTGGAGGAGTACGGAGTACCCTTCGCACACAGCCGGAGAACACCGCTTGCAGGTGGGCGATTGCCAAGGGGAGGAGTCAGTCAGAGAGAGTGGCCTGTGGCCACTTATGCACCACAAACAATCTAAAAACCAGAAGCAGAAAGCCCAAAACTCTCCTCCAAGTTCTCAAATGTAGGCATGACAGCACCAACCCACAACGCTTAATCTTTGATTCCTGTATATCACATGATAGATTGCTGTCACAGTCACTATGAGTCATCGTTTAACCTCATCCACTGAGACAGCATAGCACTTTGTAGTATATTAAAGATGACAAATTACAGGAAAGCTGCATTGACAGTGGAAATATGTTAAAATTTGGATGTACATTTCCCTGGATGTGGTAACTGTGGCATGATACGGGTTTTATGTACCAGCTCATGCTAAAGAATCATGTAAATATTGTGCATTGACTGTTCAGTCCAAGCTATAAGCACACATCGTTTCTTCAAAATGTGAATAATAACACTTACCCTGGGTGTCTTCATACCTTTGAATGTTAACAGACATTAATGTTATACATGACTGCCCTCCGAATGTGTTAAAGGCACACAAAACGAGAGAGAGCGAGAAAGAGAAAGAGAGAGAGAGAGAGAGAGAGAGAGAGAGAGAGAGAGAGAGAGAGATAATAGTAATAATTTCCCCGTGGTTGTGTCTATGCTGCATGTTGCTTGCATCATATTAGAAAACAAAACTTGGTGTTCCATTGAGTTTCTCCTATCAGAGGCAGTGCGGGGATCCCATTGATCGTCAGAGGTCTTTACCTATCTTAATGAATAAACAAGCACATTTAATTCAAACTGGAAGCCCTGGCACAGTGGCACCTCTATGCATGATGCATTATGCAAGCTGTGCCATGGATGGAAAAATGATATTCACCAGGAAGCATCTGCGCTCGGCTCCCAGAATTCGTTTTCTCACCAGGATTCCATTTCGAATTCAAACATAAAAGTTGCCCCTCCAAATCTACTTGAAAAAAGTTAGGCTTGACATCGATCGTATTAGGTTGCGTACTTCGTTTTATCTATCCAACTAAGGCGCTCCTTTTTAGCCCAGTGATGCCCCCTACAGGCTGGGCTGAATTCCGCCCATGCAGGAGTCAACCTGGGACACCGGTTCCCTGTGCGGTTTCACGCAATTTGCAGAAGTGTCAGCCAGAGGAGTCGGTCAATAGTCACATGGACACCTGTGATCTGGCAGAGGCGGCTATAAAACAAACAAAAAAAGTTGTTAAAAAAGGAAAATAAACACAGTAGCATCGGCTTCTCCAATGGATAAATACACATGAAAACTGTGATAAATATCAGGAAGCAATTATGGTGGCCTTTGTAAAAATGAATGCATTAAGTTATAAAAGAAAATACTACTCTGCACGGATTTGATAATGCTGGGTGAGGTAATAATTAAGCCTTAGATTTTCACGCTGTAGTCAGATAATTCTGTCTGTGTAATTAAGGCTCTAATGACTGTAGATATATTCCAGTCTACCTATTCCGGTGAATGGGCTCTAAATGTAGTATGAAATATTTATTTTCCATTGCTCACTCACTTAAAAAAAAAAAAAGAAAAAAAGTTTTTGGCTTTTATTTTTCAGTTTTTTAAGCTTTAGATCTAAAATGACATTTTTTGTGTGTGTGTGGATCGGCATAACAGCACAGACCGTCGATGATCACAGGGAGAAGCAGGGTGACCTTATGCCAGGTCTGAGCTCAAATCAAAGGGAGGCCTTTCCACCGAAATGCACCATGCAATTAAATGAGATTCCTGTCTTTCTCTGCCACATCTCCACAGGCTGCAATGGACACATAATGGTCCAGCCCACTGGTCATTACCACACGCTGTAAATAATCCTATTCAATATCCTACTGCAACCACAATTATTAAAGGCTGATTCACATGCATTGTGTCACATTTCTAATGATTAATGTGATTATGCTTCCTAGTTTAATATGTTTTTGCTTCAAGAGCATATTTTTTTGGCATGGTTTTGGCATGGCTTTGTGAAAACTATGAGGTGTGCACATTTCATTATGTTTTCTCTGTTGTCTGAAGCAGCAGCTCTCAAGGTTAATTTTTTGTTTTTGTTTCAAACCACAAAGAGCTCAATTGGATGCAGCTATTAGATAATTTGTCATTACGGTGACGCTAATTAACAGGTTACTTAACAGGTCATTTTTGAAGCTGATTAAAGTGCATGTTCTCATCACAATTGCTATCGTTAAAAAAAAAAAAAGAATAACAAAATAAAAAAAAAATGTATTTATTTATTTATTTATTTATTGAATTTTGAGGTTGATTAAGTACAGATTTCCTGGTGTGATGAATGATGTTAAGAAGCTTTGATTGACTCATTAAACACTAACTAACAAGAAATGGGACTGCCATACATTTTTCTGTTTTTGATAGCTTCACAATATCTGGTACGGCAGGCAGATTATACCTATTCATAGTTCAGGCAATGTTTGAAATATTTTAAAGAATTTTCATCAAAGCATCAATACTTATGTCTCAATAGAATTTCAATGGATTTCTTATCATTGATTTTCCCTCAGTGATCATTATTGAATGCTCTGGATTTATAAGATTGTGCACATTACCATTGAAGCCCTATGTCCCCTTGGGAAAAAGAAGTTTAAGTAATACATTTCACCATTGTAATCACTGGCTACTGAACCTATGTGGCGATGCCACCTATTCTGCGTTGCATGTACGGCTTATTCAATTAAATTTATATTTGTCTAGTGCTTTTTACTGAGACATTGTCCCAAGACAATTTACTATGAAATTGGGCAAAAAAACCAGGCTTGAACTTCCGTAAAGCAAGCTGAGAAAGCAGCTGAGATGAAAAAAAAAAACTCCCCAGTGGGAAGGAAAAAAAAATGGTGGTGAGGAAAAAATTCCTCAGTGGGTAGAAATCTCAAGAGGAACTTGACTATAGAGGATGAGTCCATACTCTGTTGGAATGAATGGTAACATAAATGTAATGAGGGATCTAACAGAGCAAAGGATGAAATGGGTTGGGCAGGTTACAGTCAGAGGTAGATAAATGGTTTAGAAAAGACGAAGGGAAATGCATTGCTTAGTAATGGGAGCACAGAAAAAAAAGAAGAAAAAAAAAAAAACCTGCCACAGCATTTCCATGTATTTGAAAATCTTTATGGGACAAGGTGCAATTTGTCAGATATCACCTGACGGTTAATTGACTATTAAGGACCTCTTTCAGTTTATTATTGGCCACTGTACAGGTACCACACTGAGAGCTTGTATAGTTCCTGCCATATGCAGCAGACACCCTACTATATAAAGAAAGGCCACCAAACCTGAATTTGACATGTGCACAGATTATGAATGTAAACTCTGGAAAAAAAAGAGAAAAAAAAAAAAAAAAACAATCAATGTGAAAATTGAGTTTGCTTTCCACCCGCCCCCTTACCCATGTCCACACCTGTAGACTGCCAGTGACTCATATTTATAAATAGAGTAACATTCTTCAGACACATATTAATTATGCCATCAACTCCAGGGAATCTGGAGTCTGCGGTTGAGAGCAAGCTGTGCTCCCACGTATGGCTGGGAGTGCGGACACGATTTGCATAAAACCCCCAGAAACCCTCTTGATAAAGAGGTATCCACTCGCCTAGTGCATCTTTTTTCCCCTTTGTCCATAATCATTTATCCCTTCATTTCAGAACTTCAGGAGCCCCAGATAACATGCCTTATGAGTTGTGGTTCCAGAAAAAAACAAAAAAGCGGCACAAAATGTTTTTATTATCAAGGCTTATATAACAGGGCTTGTAATAGTGCAGATGGAAGATCCATATATTTTTGACATTATGTCATGAAGGGAACATAATTTCCTAACTGGAGAATGCAGGTTGAAATTCTGGGTGGGATGTTAATTGCACAGTTTATATCAAGTTCAAGGCACATAGTCCGATCAGTTTAGGTCACTTTTAAAAATTGAACATGCTGAATTGCTTTCAGTTGCAGTTTCCCTAGGATATCTGTGAGAAAGGTTTTTTTTATTTTTTATTTTTTATTTTTCCTGATCAAAACTGACTGGAACTGAGGGTATCAGCCAGTGGTGATGTAGGTGTTAGTCCTGTATCTGCAAAAATCTGAAAAAAAAAAAAAAACGTGTACCATGCCTTGGGAAATTACTTACACACTGTTGTCAGTCGTGTTTTATTCACTCCTCACAATGTGTCTTCCTAAGCCAAAAAATCCTGATTCTGCACTCATCAATACTAACCACTACAGATCATGGAGAGAACGGTTAATAAGATGTTTCTGCAGACCTAGGGTGACCAGATTGCCTGGAGGCCCTTCTGCATAATGCAATGAGGACCTACAGTAATCGAGTGTGTCATGGGGAAAAAAAAAAAAAAAAAACAGCTAGTCACCTGATACACACCATGTGCATTGGCCTTAACTCAATTGATATATGGGAGGATTAATTGATACCAATGTCAAATGGAGTTAAGTTAACGTGCAGTATTAGTTATCAGATTGTTAAACATAAATCCAAATACATCACACTGGTTTTGGAGAAACAGCATCTTTGCACAAAGGGGAATAAACTAAAGCAAAAGCGAAGCAAAACAAATAAAATAAAAGGCCTAAATTGTAAATGCTATGCTGCATTTCCCAGCAATATCTCACGCGGCCCCACGTGCACTCTACTAGCATCATTAAAATTGCAAAAATGTTCTCTGGAGAAACATTTCTAGTGTGCAACAGAATTGATCTTTCCCTTGACAGACAGAAACCATTTATCACACTTTAGAATTAATTTGCCTTTAACAGTTAATGCATGCATCCATAATTTTGTAGGCTTAAGGCTTGCTTAATATGCTCACAAGCTTCATCCGTATCTCCAGCCAGGCATATTTCCAATTATGAGAAATCCCTTCCAAAGCCAGGTAGGATTTTCCTCATGAACGCTGTGTTTTCTGAAAGGCGTTGAGGCACTTAGCGCCCTGTACGCTACTGATATAAGGACACTTGAAAGAGCTGCACCATGTTCTAGCAGAAAGCCTTTTCTGTGCATTCTGTCCAGCATTAGGATTAAAGAGAATCCATCAGGATAAATGCGTGTTATTGTCCCTCAAACAATTCAATTACTGTTCATGGCTGGAAATGCTAAAGTTCACCATAAAGACACAGCAATATTACATGACAGTGTATTTATCTCTGAAATCATATACTGTCTGGCTGTATGCTAATGTGGTCACAGACCTGGGATTGTAATCAGTGAAGTTTCACTACCGAGATAAGCGCTGAATTTGTGCCTTTATACAGGGCTTAAAATAAAGTGTTTCAGTTAATATCCAATTATAGAAACGGATGGCAATAATAACTCATTTGTGTCATTTTGTTGGGGCCATAGTCATGGTGCAAAGCTCAGCGAATCTCTTTCTCAGGGCCTGGTGAGGTTTATTTCTCAATCACAGGAGATGAAATAAGCTGGTATTTAAAATCAGCCATATATTTATCACAGACCTTTTCTCCGTCCTAGATAATAGCCGATGAGATATTGTCAATGTTGAGGTTTTGGAGTTGTGTACCCATGTTCATGTGAGCCTACAGTTTAAAAAAATAGCACTGAACATGTGAAACATTTCTAAAGATAAATAGAGAAAAAAAATCAGTGTCTCATTCATGCACACAGTTTCAGGCACAGCTGTGTGAGGACTGACAAAAAGTGCTATTTTAATCATTTTTAAAGAATGAGTTCCCCACAGAGGGAATGCAACTGTGCAAATTATGTTTTTTTTTTTTGTTTGTTTGTTTTTTAAACCACAGTTAACCAAAACTGTATGTTTGCATCGCTCAACTGCTGTTTTTACACCTGTAACCTATCCATGTAGTTTGCCTGCTTTCTCTTAGCATCTGTGTTAAAACGTGTGCACATAACTATACTGTGTCACTCAAGTAGCACATCTGTATAGTATGATAGTTGCCAGAGGAACTTTAAAGATTTGAGAAAGACTTGTTCTGAGTGAACCTTTACAGAGTTGGCTTGGCTTTGTATTTACATTTACTGAACATGAAAACCAATTATATTTCACAAATGAAATAGAGGGATGAGAAAAAGAAAAGAAATGTATTCAGTTTTGAGAGAAATCATGGGCCATATGTTTGAAATTGTTCCTGCGATGTACAACTGTCTGAACAAACAAAGCTTAGCAAATAAATAAATAATTCAATCAATGAAACACACAGACATATAAAACAAATCCAAGAAGCAGCACAGTTGCATCACATTTCACATGCCACGCAACACAGCTCAATATTTTTCCCACTAAAAGAATGTTGTTGTCTCGTTTTTTTTAGAAATGCACCGATCCTACTGTTCTTTTTCCATCAAAAATAACAACGTGCCCCATAGCCAGTGATTGGAATAAGAATGAAAGACACTAAATTGCTTAAGGCAGACAGGATACATGATGAATTATTAGAATCTGTAGCATTTGGAGCAAGTAAAGGCTGCCATTTTGTTCCTCCGGCAGACCTAGAAAAGAAACGATGTTTCAGTTTTAATTGAACTGACCTTCAATTAAACTTATCCAATGAACATACATAATTTTCACACATGCAATTAAGCTGTCTTGCCTGCACAAAGGAATGAAATAATGAGGAGAGTTCACACAGGGGTTACAGAACAGATATTTTGACAGGCATTGCAATAGATTGTGCTGTGGAACTTTACAGAAACCTTACAGAAAACGTAAAACAAATATGAGGTGGGGAGGAAAGAAAGTGGTTAAGTTCATTTACAACTAAATGCAATGTTAGACTTTCCCCTTCCAAAACTGATCAAATCAGAACAATGTGTGGCTCTTGCAATGGCAAACACACTATACAAAGCTACAGGTGAACATCGGTGTAATAATATTGCTGAAACACTCAAGAAGGCCTGTACGGCTGGGAGTCTTTTATACAGTGCAGGATGGCATGATGCAGATTGACCGTTTCTGTAGGAGTCATGTATTTCACAGAGATTTAAAAATTCCCTTGGGAAAGCGGGGAAAAAATAGTGATTATTTTGAATCTTTGACTTGGGGAGGGGTTAATTGAATATGGTGAACAATTATATTTTGGAAACAGTTTTCATCAGCAAGAGTACAGAGAGAGGGCAGAGGAATTAATTGTTGAATGAAATCTTTATTAAGCAATAGGGCTGGGAAGTATTGAAGGGAAAAAAGTAAAAGGCATCATACGGCTACATTGAGAGGAACAAGATTGATTGTGGCGTTATGAACGAAGAAACAGACGAGACATCACACAAAAAAGCTCTTGACCAAGGAGAAATTACAAACTATTTAAAGAATGCACATGATGTGTTTATAATCTGTGAGCCATAATTAATCAGTGTCACTTTTATTTTATTTTTTTAAATATGTCATTTCATGCAACCATAGGGCTGCTGTTCCAGGTCCCTATTCTGAGATTGAGGATTTATTATTTTACAAAAAAAAAAAAAAAAAGGATGATGGTCAAATGTCACATTTTAAATAATGCCTGTGTATTATACAAATAAACATACAGATGAAAATACAGCCCTGAATGTAATAACCTGGGTTGGATACAGACAGGTAATGAAAGGATTCTGCTAATATTCTAAAAGTCCTGTCTGATGTAATCTCTAAATATTAATCATGTGGAATTTGTGTAGTACATTTTGTGATCTAATTGATATACAGGTGAAAAGAGAGATATTTAGCTAATACACTTAAGTCATAAAGCATCACATGTATGTCCACACAGTGTATATAAAATCTCATAAAAAACACGTTTTCAACGTACAAAAATGCCAAGTTACACATACAAGACATACACCGTCAATAACTCATTCATTCAGACTGCCAAAATCCAGGCCTGCCATTAAAAGTATTGATATCAAAATGACGCCAAGTTACGGTACTACTAACAATATAGGCTATCTTGCCTCACCGAAATTTAATAACATGTATTCCAAAGCAATCCTACCCAATATTTCCTCAATTCTTTCAAGTTAGTAGTAGTATGTTAGGCTCCACAAAATTACTTATGTTATTATACCGAAGTGAAATATCTCTGAATTAAGTTTTGTACTACCGTTACTATTTTGTGACATGTTGTTTGTGCTGTACTTGTTCTAATAAAGATTTATATTGCTTGTCAGATCGCCTGTGTAATGGTGTTCAGTTCACTACCGAGCTGTTTGTTTTCATCGCTGATAAAAACTACCCACACATTTTTAAATCAGCTGATATGTTTTAAGCAGGCTTGTCGCGATGTCCGTCAATACATTTTGTAATTACAATTAACAACTAAAATAAACGTGCATCTGCAGTTTCAACATTGAATATCCAAATATGTGCTTGCTAACAAGCTAGCTGGCTAAAACGTAATTTGCTAATCATAACATAACATATAGCTCGCTAACTGATTTTATGACATTCCAAGTTCCAGCGCACACCAAACTACGGAGGAAGAGGTCTGCATGCTATTTCGCCGAGGCTCTCAACCAGGCGAACGTTTCCCTGCTCCTGTTTACAACCTGAGGCACTTCTCCAAACCGCGCAAAGAGTACAGATGAGCTGCTTAAACTCTGAATAACTCGCGAAGTCGGTGTTTGAGGTGCTTGGCTTAAGAGATTATTTTCTATTTCCCTAGCTCTTTGGGCCATTCCCTGTTAAATTTGTTGCCCCTACTTGAAAGGTCCTAATACCAAGAAAATAAGGACCCCTTAATGAAGTCCGAATTATTGCCTCATTCAAATTTTAATTATTTAACGTTTTTGTTTGCTTATCCTTGATTGTACTGTCAACTTTTACTGATGCTAATGTTAAACTTGTTTTTCTCACTCAGTAGCCCATGAAGAAAAAAAAAGAAATTATTCAAAAAGTAAACACGGCTGTCTTGTGATATGCCTGATTATAAACCGAGTTATATATATATTCGGAATTGTCATCTATATATTCAGAATTGAAGTTATATATTCGGAAATTGAATTTATATATTCGGGAATTGTACTTATATATCCAGAATTGAATTTATATATTCAGAAATTGAATTTATATATTCAGAATTGTAATTTATATATCCAGAATTGAATTTATATATTCAGAAATTGAATTTATATATTCAGAATTGAAGTTATATATTCGGAAATTGAATTTATATATTCGGGAATTGTACTTATATATCCAGAATTGAATTTATATATTCAGAAATTGAATTTATATATTCAGAATTGTAATTTATATATTCAGAATTGAAGTTATATATTCGGAAATTGAATTTATATATTCGGGAATTGTACTTATATATCCAGAATTGAATTTATATATTCAAAAATTGAATTTATATATTCAGAAATTGAATTTATATATTCAGAATTGTAATTTATATATTCAGAATTGAAGTTATATATTCGGAAATTGAATTTATATATTCGGGAATTGTACTTATATATCCAGAATTGAATTTATATATTCAGAAATTGAATTGTTCCAGGTCCCTATTCTGAGATTGAGGATTTATTATTTTACAAAAAAAAAAAAAAAGGATGATGGTCAAATTTCACATTTTAAATAATGCCTGTGTATTATATAAATAAACATACAGATGAAAATACAGCCCTGAATGTAATAACCTGGGTTGGATACAGACAGGTAATGAAAGGATTCTGCTAATATTCTAAAAGTACAATTCTGAATATATAAATTCAATTTCTGAATATATGCTGTTAACACCATTACACAGGTGATCTGACAAGCAATATACATCTTTATTAGAACAAGTACAGCACAAACAGCATGTCACAAAATTGTCGCCATCTTGTGAAATAGGCCTATTGATAAGTAGTAGACAATTATTAGTGAGGGTCGAAGCAGGTTAAAGGAGTAACATGGTGATTGAACGTGACACTTCCCAGTTGTCTTTAGGCAACAGTAAAACAAATGTGCATAATTTTTTTATTATTCAGACATTTTAATGTACTTGAAAACGTATTTTTCTAAGCCTAAATTTCCCACTATAAAAGTTCACCCGAACCGTCTGGGCGTGGTAATGAGAACTGTCAGTTAGCTATGATTGACAGACCGTGCCCCGTTACCATAGCTACCCCCATGATAAGCGCTATTTTTGGGAGACTTTACACAAGCTAGCTAGCTTAGTAGTATATGAAGTATCGATAGATAGCTAAGATAAGGACGTTGACTTATATCCAATTATAATTTTTGCTATCTAGCTAGCCAAGTTAAGAGAAAAGCACAACTATAACGTCCTCATAAAAGCAAACTAGCTAGCTAACGTTATCGATAACATTGCCTTATGAAAGCGAACTACCTGGTTAGCTAACGTTAGCTACCTAGCTAGCTAGCTAAATGAATATAACCAGAAATAATCTAATAGTCCTTAAAGGGCACTCTAATTTTAGTGAACCTAATGTTAGTGAAATATTTGCATTGTCTTGCCCGTAAGCCAGCGGCGCAAACTATGGGTCTCGAGTTATCCATGGGTTTCCGGGGCGTGAAAAGGGGAGTGGTTACTGTGTTCGTGAGGCACCAAGTTGAGAACTTTCTCAACCGGTTGAAAATAGGACGATAAATTTAAAACGCATATTTCTCCAAAAATACAGAACGGACATATTTAATACTTTACTCATTGTGTTTCTTCAATGCCTCTTGTGGAAATAGCACATAAAACTGAGAAAGTGTGAAAGTCACCATTGTACTCCTTTAAAGAAAGGTGTTCTTAGCTGGGCTTGAACCTAGGACCCCGTGTTCCCAAGACTGTAACCTTGCCCACTAGGTCACAGGCAGACTAGCTATTTAACCTGGGAATGTTTCAGAGTAAAAAGGTATGGGTATTCTGCGTGTGTATGCGCGTTTTTGATTGAGTCGTGTAGGTGAAGATTTGGCTGGTGTCAGTGAAATGTCCAATGGGGAGACATGTTGTTAGTGGGATAGGCGGCAGGAAAAATAAGAATGAGAAGAAGAAGAAGAAGAAGAAGAAGAAAGAGAAGAGGAAGAAGAAGGAGAAAATGCAAAATCCCCTTAGTTTGGGGCTTTATTGTGTGGACATCTGTCTGTTGAAATGGGGTCAGAATGTACAGAATTTAATGTTTTTAAGAGCTGAGTGTCTGTGGCTGTTGTGGTTATTTCTGTGGGGAACCCTGAAAAGTGCCAAACTCTCGGTGCTGTATAGGTATGGGGCATGCCCCCGCCAAGGCGTAACTTGGCGGGATGGCATACCTGCCATCCCAATGTGGAGTCAGAGTGAGATCAATACTCTACTGATGAGCATGCTCATCAAATGAAAAAAAAAAAAAAAAGTTAATGAATTGCATTAATTAACATTCAGATATCAAGTAGTTCAATTTAGTAGAATTAATAATGTATACAGGTCACAATATTGCCATGGTAAATGTTTACTTCTGTGGGTGCATATCTGTCTGGTCTTCAGAGGGCAATGTGAATCAGAGGGCACACCAGTGGAAACCGTATTTGGTTGTGGACTTTCAATTTTAATGAAAATGGTTGGCTGCTTTTTAAATAAATATGGATGCGCATTTGCATAATTATACAATAGGCACAGTTTAGAAACAATTAAGAAATGAGGAGTCACCTTGCCCTTTGCTTTATTGTCACTTTGGAGTTTCACAGGGAACGTCAAACATGTCAGTTCTGGTGATTGATGACTTATGATGTCCAGCTAAAAGAATTGCAGTTCTCACATCAGTTATAAAACACTCCACCTCAGCGAAATATAATTTGCTCGGTGGTTCATCGAAGCATTACATTATTGACTTGATTATGGTTATTAGGATCTTATAACAAATACAGAGAGGGGGGGTTTCATTATTGAGATGTCGCTATATTTCTCTGAATCAAATATTTTATGCTTAAATGGGAAATGTTTTTGGTTTATTTATTTATTTATTTATGTATTTTTAAATTGACTTTTTTTCTATTTTTGAGTCAATTTCAAGACCAATCATAATCCATAACATTTCCTCATGTATTAATCAGATGCCCCATTCATTCATCCATTATCTATACCAGCTTATTCCAGACCAGGGTCATGGGAGGTGCTGGAGCCTATCCCATCATGCATTGGGTGAGAGGCAGGAATTCATCATGGACAGGTTGCCAATCTATCGCAGGGCACACACACCATTCACTCACACACTCATACCTGTGACTATGTAGGTATGAGTGTGCCAGTGTCCAATTAGCCTACCTGCGTGTCTTTGGACTGTGGGAGGAAACCGGAGTATCCGGAGAAAACCCATGCCAAGAACATTCAAACCAAGGCCCGGGGCCTTCAAACCCAGGACCATCTTGCTGTGAGGTGACAGTGCTACCGAATGCACCACCAATGTCATGCACCAATGAAATGGAAAACAGGCCCATATTCATGCATCAGTTACTCCTAAAATAGACCTAAAAATAGGCTTTGACCACAAAAAAAGCTTCAAAATAGAGGGACGCAGTACCACAAGTGACCCTCGCTACTTCTCACAGGAAGGACTACATGCTAACAGTCTGATTGTACTCTGGCCAGTCTGGTTGTTACATAGATACTGAGGGGTGCTTTCAAAATGGAGGCTGCCCTTTGGGTAATGTTGAAATGGCTTGTGTTGGATGCCTCTTTTTGGATACGTGCTCGTCACTGGCTGAGCATATTCACAGGGTCACACAGCACTGGGGTGTCTCCCAGTTTGAGGTGACAGGAGCATTGAAAGTGGATGGCTTTGAGACTTAATGGTGACGTTTAGCATGTTGGCATACGTTTCTTCCGTCAAGACTGCTCTTTGACGACACAAGTGAAATGTTTTGGAATGATAACCCTATTAAATGGGGGCTTTGACCTCAGGAGAGTGTATGGATACCTCACGCATTAGACCTATTTTTCATTTTATACAGGATAATACAAAAATAATGTTGTTAGTGTTACAATTGTGAAAGCCCTTACTGAGTCACAAGCGCAGTTTTATATCCACTACAGGCATATTATCTGTGAATCCTGTTCATACAGTGCTAGTGACTATGTGCAGCTGCATTGATTCCACTGTTAAGACATTGCAATTTCATTCCAAAACCATGAGAGTTGCGAGAGCATTCAACCAGTGCTGATTGACCTAGTTTGCTGAACTGGGGGTTATGTTCATAACTGCATTACATGGCCTTCCCCAGAATTTAAGCAACGACACGTTTTATTGCTATTGATAAGATTGTTACTCAAACATCGTAAGGTTGATTAAAGCTAAGTAATTATTTGATTCATCGTTTCCACATGGTGTGTCTCTTCTCTCTTCAAACAACGGCTCCAGAAAATTATAATTAAATGTGAGGGAACTGATTATTTTAAAGTTTCTCTAATATCAGGACTGCTAAATTAAACCATACCGGCTGCTCACACAATAGAATCACGGAAATTGCATTGACCTCCACTGTAGAAGGCTCTCCTCTGTTCACAGTAAACAGTTATTCATCTGAATGCAAGAGTTTCAGCGGCAAGTTTTCATATATTCAGCAGGAACAGAATCCCTGTGTGGCTATGAACGTTTCATGACCAAAGTGATTTCACTCATGTTTCAATTTCACTAGAATACAGTACAAATGGCCCCATTTGTTTAAATAGACAATAAGAAAGTTACAATAAATGCACTGTATATTGAATCTGGCAATAGGGACTGCTAAGCAAACTAAACATGCAATGGATATTATATCTTCTTCAAAGCTCCTGTGATTGCAGGATCAATTTAATAGCATACTCACCATGGACAAAAGCCAGAGAAGTACTGAGACCAGAAAAGAGGAAATACCAATTACAAGGCTAGTCAGTGCATTAATTTGAATCATATTGGAAAGAACTATGGGCCACTTTCTAAATTGTACTGTCCTAATCTGCTCTTTCTAGGAGTAGCTACAGAGCAATATTAAATGGCCTTTTTATGTGTAAAAATATAGCAATTAAATTGTGTTGCTTGTATGTTTTTAAACATTTTTCAAGTGCCATTATTATTTATCAAGCAGTTGTCCTTCTTCAGATAATCAGCTTTCTATACATGTATTATTTTAATCATCAAGTGTCTTATTTTGTTGAATGAAATTGGGAGAAAATATTCAGCATAAGGGTACAACGAGGAAGGGGAACACACAAGGATTCTTTCTCACAGAGCTCAGATCCCCTAAGGTATGCTCTACCTCCTGCACTGCACATCCTTTTACAATGAATACACAAATACTTTTAAGGTGACCTGCTGAAACAAATCATGTGCAAATAAATGTATTATGAGAAGAGATATTGTACATAAAGTGCCGCAATTGCTCAATTTACATTCATATCATCTTGTATGTTTTCTTTTTTCCCCATTTAAGAGTTTCAGCATACTGCTTGTCTTTCATGGCACACTTGTATCCCTTACTTCAACACCTTTGATAATTACCAGGTATAATGTCCCCATTCTGGGGAAGTCAAAACACAATATGTATGCCCTTCAGTCATTTTTTTGTGGCACATGCAATTAGTACAGAAATAGCATGTGCTGAATTAATTAGTATTAATGGAACTAATTTAAATGGACAGATTAATTGCGGTATGTTAATGTACTTCACCCCAAAAAAGGAAAAAAAACAAAAAAAAACAGCTCAGCAATAATAACCACTACTGATACCAGCGCGTACACTTTTCAGAAAAAGAAATATGGCGCTGTTCTCTTTTCATGCCAGAGAGCACATCAGTCATATAATGCAATGATTCTTGCTCATCTTATGACACATGTCAGGGAATGTTTTGCGTGTCTTAAATGCCACTGAGCACGAGCGTGCTTAAATGTCCACGAGCTCAAAGACGTCAGCTCGCTGAGCGCTACTTTCCCGTGCAGCGGTTACGGAGCACAGAGAGCCCTGAGAACATGCTTTGCCAGCAGGTATTAAGTAAGTAAGTAAATAAATAAATAAACGAAGCAGAGGCGCACTCAGAGAGATCAGAGTCGTTTAACCTCTGTGCTCTCACACAAATTGCCATGAAAACAAAGGTCTGCAGAGGCGCTCGGTGTAATCGCACAGAGGGAGCGAAACCTAGCATTCAGCAGAGAAGCGGGCCACTCATAACCGGGATGAGGCAACACATTAACAAAAGGCTGACAGGTGATCACCGGCTCTCATGGCCTAATTCATTTCATTTATAATCATTTTTCTCTTTTTTCCTTTTTTTTCCTTCCTTCCGTTTGACTGAGCAATAAAAATGCAATATGATACATATGTAGTAATATGAGGCATCCTGAGTGTTGGATTTTCCATGAATGAATTAATGGTACAAATGTGTCTCAGTCATGGCACTTATTTAAGGGTTTGTAAATATAGCTTCCAATACATTGTATTAAATTGTTACTATTAAATAGTAGTAAATGGGTAAAAAACAATGTATTATAGTTGTATTATAGAAAGACTGGTTCATGTGAGACAGTATCTAACTTGTGAAAAGCATCAAGCATATTGCCATATTGGTCAACCAAGTGGTGAGTTCATTTCCCAAATGCATCACCCATTGCCTAACTGTTGCATTTTTTAATGATGTGGAAGTACAGCAGATACAGAACATGCCAAGTAAAACGTAAATAGCTTTACTGATTTTTTTGGCAGTACCAGCAACTCTTGTTGCAACCTCAGGCTAACCGAAACATAACAAATGTATCTGTGTTTTTATTTCACTGGAGACGTGGAGATCACAACTCCCCAAAGCCTCCAAGCAGATTGAGGCCTCTCCCATAAATACCCAAGAAATCTATTGTTGTGGATTATTGTCAGGTAACTGGGCAAAAGAGTTTTCTTCCCTTTTACTGCTTTTTACTGTCATTGTTTCAGGATGGCTGGTGGGCCTTTATGGTAGCAGTAGGAATAGAAGTAGAGGCAGCAGTAGAAACAGTACTATTAGAAATAGTAGTTATAATTACATTCCTATGCATAGTAATAGCTTTCAGTAGAGTAACAGATGCTGGAGGTCAGACAGTTTGAATATATGAAGTATTGACTGGGCCTTGTGGGTTAGGTTAAATTTATGCCAAACATAAATCCCTTTCATAGATTACGGAAGATAACAGTGCAAGAGCATTGCAAATTAATACACAGTTGCATGCAGGTCACCAACAAAAATGTTTGGTGATCTTTTGGTAGCCACTAATGTGCCAGTACCTAAACTAAATATCATAAATATCCCGTGGTATTTGTCACATGTTACCTTTAGGACAATTGTGCTGAGGACATATATTAAAGTTCACCAATTCGGGGGGATATTCAAGAATCGATCTTGATACGGTGACACACATATAACAGATCACATTCACAAGCACTCGTTACAGGAGGCAGCTTCCCTTTTTAAAACAGGAGGCATATGCACAAGAAAATTAATCTTGCTATAATTCTTATTAGCCTTGCTATAATTCTACCACTCATGCTGGTTGCCCTGGGCAAAATTTCTGCAGCATCAGCACTCTTTTAGTACACTGCTGATATAAGAATTACAACTTTGCATGGACAGACACACACACACACACACACACACACACATTTTTTTTGTTTAATGCTTGAACAGGAAAAGACACAAAAGACAGAAAATGTATTGCACAAAAGCCTAGAGATAAGAGCTTTTGAAAAATAAATAAAATTAAAATTATAAGTATGATTATGACAAAATAATCTGTTCACCTATCTAAATGTACAATCTCTTTTTTTAATACAATTAATAAAAATGAATCATGCTTGCAATAATTAACAAGCTAGAAGTCCAAGAAGTCCATTTAGTCTAAATAATTGAAGGATGGTGCCATTAGGAAGAATGTGAATAAATGAATTAAATTAAGTTTCTCTTTTGTCTTTGATGTATGGCAAATACAATATGAAGATGATTATTTTGATGTAATAATGAAGTAAAATCTGAGTAGAATGTATTTCAGCAGTTGATATGCATAATTCCCCATTGCAAATGTTAAAGCTTAGGTTAAGTTTTCATCTACAGATGCATTTGCATTGATACATCAGAAATGATTGCTACTATTTCAATCTAATTTGTTATATGATTATCAAAACAAAAGTGTTTTCTCCATAAATTAAGTTTTGCACACTCATTTTTACACTGCTGTTCACTGAACTTTCCAAAATGTGTTTGCAGAGCTGAGATTCATTCAACATGTGCAATGTTTATTAATGTAAATGTGATAGTACATACATGTATTCACTATAATTTACAGTCATGTTTTGGGCACTTCATTTGGATGATTGTTGATCTTGATAAGTGCATAATCATGAAGAGACATTCATCATTTTTTCAGATTTAGTCAAATTTAAAGACATAATGCCAATATAATCCCAGCATGTAGTGTTATGGTTTACCATCAGGCAATAGTATCTGTCTTATGGTTATGGGTTTGAATCCCAGGTGGGACATTGCTGTTGATCACTTTGAGTAAAGACATTTCTTTACTGTAGCTGTTTCAGCAAGAATGCCAGCTGCATAATTGAATACCTAAATGTATATGATGTGGTGGAGTAATCATTTTAAGTTGCATTACATAAGAGAGTACACTATGCAAATAAATAATGTAATGATATAATTCCCGTAATAGACATTTGAATTTAGCAGTTGATATGTATAATGTGCTGTAGGGATTTGATGTATGAACTCAGCTAGAAACAAAAGTCATTAACCTCAGCACTATTGAATGGATTTATTCATTTGATGATGAGATTTGAATGTAAAAATGGCTTTCACTTTTATGAGCTTTTTTTTAAACATCAAAAGACAATCTTTTCTCTTTATCTACTTTGTTTATTGTTTTTTCAGAAGAAAACTGAAAAGAAATCTCATCTTAACCATTGGAAAATCTGAAAAATCAGTTATTCTGATGAAATTGACAATATGATTTATTGACTATGAAGATGGCTTTGCACAGCTTGAAAACAGATGTGAATATTACAAGTACTGTATGTTTCTATCAAATTAACTGTCAGATTCAAGAGAGGATGTGTCAGCTGACTTCTGGCCAAGTATATGTTTTGTTTTTAAATTATCAACTATGACATGTAGGAAGGTATTCATTTTCAGTTTGCATTCAAAATATTTTCACATTTTTAATCATTATTATTTTTAACATGCATGCATTTAAATTTCTTTTTATTACTCTGTATTGAGGAACATGCAACCTGTTTTATGCAAAGACATGTTCAAGTTCAAAGGCCAAGATTTAACTTACCTTAGCTTGTATTGCAGTTATACCTCAACGATAAATGGTCAAAGCTTTAGGGCGCCTCTAAAATCAACACATTTTCTTTGCCTCTAAAAGGGCCTCATGCCTTGTACCTTTTCATTTTACTTGGTAAATCAATGGAAAACATTGAGCGTTTCCAGATTTTCCCAGTCCTTGTCTGAAATTACATCATTCTTCAAGCTGAGCCATTATGCGGTTGGCCGTGGGGAAAGTTTAACAAGCCAGTGTGCACATCTTACACAAGCAAAATGGCTGACTCATTAGACATCAAATACCAACAGAAAGCCCATGGAGAATCATTAATAACATAAATGTCACATAATTACCTCATCACTTGCCTCGATGTACATTTACTCCACTGATGGAATCCAATTATTTTAGCTTTTGAAGCCTATGATGATACATTTAACCATCATTTTATTCTCTTAACTGTACATTTGTCAAGTGAATTTCTCACGTCAGTTTAATTTGTTACGCAGCGTGCTTATTTTCAAATTCAGTATAAAATACACACTGAAATTGAAAATATAATTTGAGAGTAAGCATTACGAGAAATGGATTAGATTTTAAAATGGTAAGGTATGGGTTGTTTATATGGGTTGTTAAGACACCTGGACATTTTCTTTTCAGTATTAGTAAATTTTTTTCTTTCCAAAAGCATTGCTGTGCAGCCCAGAGTGAGGTTATAAAGTGGTAACATGGCATTTATAATAAAACAGGTTACAATAATAACTGCATATTGATGTTATATTGCATTTTAGTTTTGTCCATGTGTTGATATCACTTGAAAAATGTATTATGTGAATTTAATATTAATTTAATTCCATCCAATTGTAAAATTCTACAGAACACTACATGCCACTATTCTTTTTTTTTTTTTTTTTAATGGCATAGCTTTATAAAACTCTTTGAAGAGTATTTTTTTGTTGTTTTTTTTGTTCAGTGTTCTAGTCACCCGTAGTGACTTTTACATCACCGTTACAATTTTCAGTTAAGAACATTCTAATCACATTTTTGTGATCATACACCTTAGGGTTAATGTTTGTTAAAGTACATGGAATTTATTTTACTTTATCGTGGGATCGAATTAGGTATTGAGAATGTGCAATTTCACAGGTATTGCTATCGGCAACCAAGATTTTGGTATTATGACAACCCTTGTCACAACAATGACTAAACATACAGTATCGATTTTGCAATTATGGATTAACTTTTTTTATGAAAGCCGTATCCATTGGTGAATTTCTCTGCAACAAATCAACATTTCTTTTCCTCATAATCATTGCCTGTCATGGACCCTGGCTATGTTGGCAATAAAACAAGTCCTCTGTGTATTTTCAACAATCCACACCCCCATAAAACAGATACAGTCCTCATTCTATCCAACCAGAATAAACACTTAAAAAGCAAATTAAAATCATTTACCTAGGCACAAACACCATTAAGCACTTGTGCCACTGTGCTTATCTGTACTTATAGCACCCTATCCGCATCCTCAAATATGCTGCTGCCATACTGTAAAAAAAATAAATGATTTGACTGTAAAAATTAATATGTGCTTATCTGTGGTGGGCACATGTTCTAAAGTCAGGTTCAAACTCAATTGGACACATACTGAGAACATAAACTTTTATTTGTTTTCACCATTGAAGTGACGTGAGTGTCACAAATTTAATGTACCGCAAAACCAGGCCGGAAATGTAAAATGGCCGCCTGCTTGTCAAGCTGTCTCTGCCACCGCAACTGGCATTTGTATTTTTTATTTTTTTTGGGGGGGCTGCATATGGGAAATAATCACTGTCAGCATGCCAGGAGAGTACGCCAGCCCTCTCTCACTCTGAAACCAGCTGGAAGGGTCAACCTCCAGCCATGTTTAATTCCAAAAATACAAATCCAATGATCACTCGCCAATAACACACTTTATCCAACATACTGGGCTGCTCTCTAGTCACAAATTACTATTTCAAATTCAATTGAAGTAGCTGCTTGGGAGATAGACTAAGGAAACTGGTGGATTGGTGCTATCCCTACTTATTAAAGATGACAGATCAAAAGAAGCAGTCTTAGTTTAATTATGTTATATGAAATTGGTAATTATTAAAACACTTTGTTCGGTAAATGGTAGCTTGCATCCCTTTTTAGCTTTTTGTGTCTTTTGGTTCAGTACTTATCCAATAAATGTATGTAATTACCTTACCTCATAACTAAAGCACCCTTCCCTGTTAAGGGTATTTAAATCTGAAACGTTTCTGCTGCATTGAGCTCCAGTGAGGAAAGGAGTGTACTGTAAGTAATAATCAACAATATTAAATAAAACAATGCTTCTTCAGTCTGGATGTTCTTTAAGTAATGAAACTTTAGCTCAGTACTTAGACCTCATTATATGGCTATTTCAGGGATGCTGGGGTTTATTACACAGAAATAAATTAAGCATTTATTTCATTTTCTGCTTGAGCTTGCAGGGTAGTGATTTAGACACACAGAGGGTGGCTTCAAGGCCATGCTTTGCATTCCACTCCGCATAGTATTAAACTTGCAGCTCCCGGAATCCAGCGGTGCTGCGCCAACAAATTTCGCCTGTTTGACAGTGGATGACCAAGACTCAAAATATATATTAGCCATTTCCTACAATGTACACCACAAATGGAACTATAGTTCGGGGGGGTTTGGGGTTTGATTTTCACAGCATGTCATACTGCAGTTTATCATGCCCGCTTCAGTTCTCTCAGTAAAACACTACACGCCAGATAACTTCACCACCTCTAGTCACCACTTCATTCTGAGGCCGCCTCATCTTTGGGTCGAATGACACGGAAGTACGGAAATATTTCACTTCTGTGGGAATTTTCAGAACACCTGCAAGGTGTTGAGAAAACATATGACTTTTGTTCCCCTCTGTTTCCACTCTGTTCCCTAAAGTTAATGAGGCCATTAAATTACCCTCACCGAAATGACAAGGAACAATTCTTACTTTCAAATTCTAGCTGTTATCCAGTAAGTGAGCATGTCAGCAAACGTAAAAGTGAATAGCTATGAAAAGTACTAGGACTGCAGAACTGAGCTGTCTGGCTGAGTGGGTAGGAGAAGAGAAAGGCACCATTCAGAGACTAAAGATGATTCAGGAACTTAATTTTTGGAAGAGTTCACTGAGTTTACCTGTTATGAAGGCCAAAAATATTGCACGCAGTGCAAACTTTTTAATCTCTCTTTATTAAATAATTTAGGCTTTTATTTTAAAGCATGCAGGCACATAAGGTAAATACAAACTGAAGACCATTTATTGGACCAAAATGTCTTCTCAACGTTTTCTATATGGCACAAGTCTAACTGATTTTAGTTTTAATGGCTGCATGGCTTTTAAATGACAATTCATTATTACTAATTACAAACTATATATATATATATATATATCATCGGTATAGTTGATTTTGGAAGCAAGCGTGAAAGGGAAACACTGATTTTGAGGCTAATGTGGTTAATTACAGGGGGAAATAATAATGAATTCAGGAGTCATGGTTCCCCAGAGTGTAGCGTGTGATAGTAGGGTATGGTATTATTTTTAGGTGTCACTGGAACCTTTTGTGAACTTCAGGAAAAATATTTTGGCAACCTGCAATCTTGAAGGTGACAACAAAAAAGGATTTCCAGCCTCGATAGCAAAAAGAAGCAGGGTAATTATAGTAGCAGGATCTTGCCTGCCCGCCTTCACACCAAAGACACACCAGAGGGGGGACTTCACACAGTGATCTCATACTACTGGATGTGGTCAGCACTGTTCCTAATCTGTTCTCATTAAATCTGTTCCGGTTTATTGCCTTCACGCAGTGATTTCTAAGACAAAGGCTTTGTCTTTAGCGCATTGAATATGCAAACATCCACTGTACGGCTGGAATATTAGGAAAGAAATGCACTCTAGTGAAATGCCTTTGTTTAACTCAGTGAGTAGTCATATGCATATTATGTGCAGATGAGCAAAAAAGTAAACACCAATGCAAAGTGACTTAGTAGGGTCTGTGTCTGTGGAGAACATTAGCATGTACCTAAAAGAATAACATGACATCACAGGAATACTAAAACCAATAAAACATTCCTTATGACGTAATGAATATTTTCAAAGGGCATCCAGGAAACTGATAACATTATGCTAACATCCCAGGGATATTTCCAGAATCACAAATTGCAATCTGGATAAGAAGACTATGACATATGGATGCCATCAGCATCATGTTCTTCAGAATACTCAATGACTAACTAAGAACTGAACAAGAGTTAGGCATTGAAACGTGATTAGACCGTTAAATAAATTCATCAATCAGACGTCCAGATCCATGTGGTTCTGGCTCAGGAAAGCCAAACTTCTGGCAGATGGTACTGTCGCAGTTTGGTTCCAAATCACCTGGCTTCTAATTTAAATGGAGCTTCCTTTAAATAAATATTACTGTAGGACTTTTATTTAATGAGAGCACCGGAACAAAGATAGTGGTTAAATCAATTAACTAAGACACATGCAGGTCACTACATGCCCCAACCACCAATGGGTTCCCAGCCTCATGCCAACAAAATAAAATCTGAATTCTTTCATTCTAGGAAGATGTAATCACAATTCTCACAAATCCTGATGGCTTCCACAAGATAAAAGGGATTGATTAAGACATGCTTTTCTGTTGACAAGCTTCCATCTTCCTAATAACTGCATATGTCCGGCTGTGCAGTGGAAGATTTCACTTTAACCTGAGTCTGCTTTCAAGGTTTTTATAGCGACTGTGAATGTCTCTACTGGTGGGTGCAATCATTTATGTATATAATTAAGATGCAAATTATTCTTATACGCATATATTTATGGGGGCTGTGGGGTGTCAGTAGATTCAGAGAGCTCTTCATATGGAACCCCCAGATTACTGGACTCCGTCGTTTAAATTTAAGATAATGTTTAAGAGAGCCTGCTGACTGGAGCCTCTAGCAAGGTCATCAGATTTCGCATCTGCTAGCATCTGCTTTGAGGAAAGCCACAGTACACCAGGGTACCCGCAAAACTCTGTTTACTCATTAAGTTGATTGAAGCAATCTGCACGTTTTTTTTTTTTTTTGTTTTTTTTACAGCTTCATGCTTATCAGCCATATTTCCTGACAGTGACAGGTCAATTGCCAGGGTATTAAATGTTCAGTTAATCACACGTCAGCTGGGGAGAGGGGTGATCTGAGTGAGGCTGGTGGGTGTTATGGGACTGCCTGCTGCTAGCTGCTACGTTCAGCACCGCATTGTCATTTCCTTTTTTTCTTTTTTTTTCCTCAGGCTGACAAATTGATACAAAATTATCTTTTCAGTGTGACGTGCCGAACTTCCATAATCTTCCTGCGCTGTAATTATGACGGATAATTGCATGTTGAGATGAATCACCTGCTGCAGGATGGTGCCCTGAATGCATTCTGTCCAGGGCCATGGCCTCCCCCTGTTATTACAACAGTCTACTTAAGATGCTGATGCAGTACTGATATTTCAACTGTGGCCACCTTACCTACTGTATTCAAGAGCTCTGCAACACATAGCAGATTTATTTATTTATTTATTTATTTAGGAATAGATTTAATTCACAAGCATGCACATGGCATTCACAAACAAAATATTTTACTATTTACACAAGCGTTGTGAGTATACACTTTAAGCAGATCATCACACTTTATAACAGCATCAATTGAAATAAGAATCCTGTTGCAATCTGTCTGTTATTAGAGTTGAATATGCAGTTACATAATTGTAAATTGTAAATAATTGCAAGGCAATTTAGTGCTAAATGGGGAAATGATTGACAGTCGTACATATATAATATTGAAGCGACCATATAAATAACGAAATACTGATGCACAGGAGTTATGATTCGAAAGTCCATTTAAAAGAAATGTCCATTCTGTCCCGATTGCCCAGAGCATGGTTGTACATTTGCTACACATTGACTCCCAGCCATTCAGATACACTGATAAATCCCTGGCCCCTTTTGATTCAATATTGCTCATGTGGCTGCTGCACACTGAGCAGTAATCTTAGATCATTAAAACAAGAACCATGGAAACAGTACACTGTATGTATTACAAGGCCCGTTATGATTGTGAAATATATTTGGAATGTCACAACAGACAGCTGAAATCAGATACAAAGTAAAAGCATTACATTTCATTCCTTTGAAGAGAGACACAATCTCACACCCCTTCAGCGTATTCCCAGTCATTCTGGTCCTCCATGTATCCCAGTTGCCTTAGAGAAAAAGGTTAAAACCAGGCAGCGACAGAGCGCGAGACTTCATTGCAGTTGGCGATGGACTGACAGGCCTGGCTGTCGATGAACAGACAGTATAATTTCTGCCCAGGATCCCCGGTGGTCCTTGTGAGACAGAGGGCGAAAGGGAGACGCGGACGCCTCAGGCCCTCGTGACAGATCAGACGGAGATGAAATGCCAGCGCAGAGGACCCACACACGCACGGCGACCCCTCGCTCTTTTATTGCCATTTTATTTGGTCTGCCGTCGCCACCGTCTGAATCCCGCGACTGACCGCGCCATGTGTCGCCATGACAGCGCCATTTGTCCTCATCGCCTGGTTTCTAGACATTTAAGACGGACCATCTGGGGAATTTTACATTTGACAGTGATGTTCCGTTTTTTTAACAACTAAATTGATGGGGGTCTTTTATGGCATATTGCTAGTTTGGATGGTTGTTCAGCCATGTGTCATTTCTTTTTGCTTTTTGTTACACGAGGACCTTGCTAAAGCGAACCTAGAGTGGTGCGATTATTTCAGTGTTTGTAATTGGACAGACAGAGCACGTTTATGTGCATGTTTTCTGTGTCCAGTATAAGCCAGTATAAGAGGTTAAGCTTTAGACATGAACATTTACTTTCTTTTTTTTATTTTATTTTGTAACCAAAAAAAGTCATTTTAAATTCAGTTTCCAAGGGAATTCTAAATGATAGGTGTGATTGCCCTACATTTGCTTTTAACATTTTGAACTTTAAAATGTTAAAAGTGAATGTTGGGCTTTCTCTGAGGTTAATGCTAATTTTGTACTTTTGTCACACAAAAAAAGAAATTAAAATTTAATACACACACACACACTATTGCACTATTGTGAATGCAGCTGTAGAAAGGGCTGATGGATAGCTTGGGGTGGTGTACTGGGGCTACAAAGGATGTTTGTGCCAAAGTTTGTATTTTCATTCCTGTTTTTCTAGCTATTACGCCAAGCCTGTGGATGGAGTCACTTGGGAGTATGCATTGGTACAGAAATCCATGGCACAGTAATATCCATGTCATTACATTACCAAAACTGGTTCAGATGCAACTCCTTTTCATCTCTATCAGTGCTTGCTGTAGCGTGTGGTGACAGACTAGCTGAGATAGAGCAAAATAATAGATTTCACCAGATAACATGAACTCAACAATTTGATATCCAAATAGTGTGATCTTTGACCCATGAATTTTAAACTTTATCTATGAACAGAATAAATCAGACCAACAAACCAGTAAATTATCATTTATTATGGCTTATGTGATATAAAACACTACTATTCAATAGCCAGTATAACTGAAGACCAATAAAATATGAGCCGATTATGCTGTATGTATCATTATTATTATACTGAGAGACATCAGACATGTCACCCTTCTAAGAGGAAGAAAAGTTAATTGCATGCATCTTGGTCAAACGGGATCCATTTTAATTAACATGCAAAACAGCTGTTAATTGTGTGACAAGATGCAACGCTGTCTCCTGCCTAATTGCTTTCCATGTGGGTCACCATATCAAATGCCCCCTGAGCAAGCTAGGACAATTCACATCACATGGGGCATTTTGTAATGTCCTCCACATCAAAAGGGAGACATTTTAGTTATTTTAATTATTCAGTGCAGGTCAGTACATTCATTACATTTGCAGTTTTTTTTTTTTTTTTAGCCTGTACTTCTTTACAGTAAAGTAACACAAAGACATAGAATATTCCACTGTTTCAACTTAAACTGAGTTATTTTACTACCCCCTAAATAATAATAATACTAATTATAAGAAGAAGAAGAAGAAGAAGAAAATAAATAGCATATTTTCAGAAAAAAAAGGTTTTAAGTACAAAAGAAAGGTTGTAAAGATATGTTGGTGAGCTGACTGTACACATGGGATAATTATATACCTCTGACATGTTTTTTAAAAATGCACACTGGAATACGTTGTTTTTGTAAATTCAAAAATGTTCTATACATGTACATTTTTGGCATTTAGTTGAGAGTCTTATCCAGAACGACTTCTTGCTTCTGGAAAATAATTTCACCTTCCAGTGAATTCCCCATAATGATTCAATAAAATTCTGAATTATTTATCTTCATAATAAAGTCTGAGCACACGTCCTATTTTAAAGAACTGGTGAAAATGAACACCTTGTTGGGAGAAGAAGTCATTTACATAGTCCTGCAAGGCCACAGAAAGGCAACCTTTTCAAAAGAATTCATTTTTATAACATGGTTTTCAGAGATATTTACATTCCTTTAATCCTGTTTTTCAAAATATCATAACTGAGCTGAGAATGAACATTAAAATAAACAAATAATAAAGAGATGTATTATAATTTGAATAAAACCGAGAATATATTTTGTACTTTTGGCATGTTCATTTTCTCTTTACCACTCCGAGTCTTCAGAATGCAATAGCTACAGTAATATTGTCAGTGGACTTGATCGATGAGCACAAACATAACAACAGGCCTATGCAAGTTCCACCTCAAGTTCTCTTTGCAAGAAAAGTAAATCTATTGAGAAGTGAAATGGGTTGCATTTTACCGGGCAGTTATCTTAATCCCCAAAACAGTTTTCAGCAGTTGAACAGGAAATTGAACAGGTTACCTGGTTTTAAGGGTCAAATCTTAATACAGGGAAGCAAAGAGGGCAGGCTACCTCTTATCGATGCTGTGATCCAGAGGTCCAAGCTGAAGGCTATATTTAAACATGTACACAACAGGAGCGTGGTCAGAGGTTATCTCTCTCTCGCAGACCAATGAAACCTGAATGAAGGTCTTGCGTGGAGCAGCTGAGGCTCAGCGAGAGATACTGTTCCCAACAGATCGGTTGGGTTAGCTTGTGAAATGTACCCAATGGAAAAAACAGGATAGAAATGAACCATATTTCGAACCAGGATAGGCAACCTGTTCTTTACTCCAGGGGCATGTTTTGGATGGAGTAGGGGCTAGGGGGTGCAAGTGACATCACAGATTGTTGCATCTGTCATTTTTTCAGACAAGAGGATAGATAGTGATAGTCAAGGTTCACGGGGGCTTGAGAAATATATTTTTAAATGTTTTTTTTTTTTTTTCCCACTGTGAAGCAGTGAGCATGAGCTGGCAGAGATCCATCTATGAAGCTCCACTGACAGCTTAAACCAGTCTTGTAACATTTGTCTCACCTCACTCTAACTGGCATTAGATTGGTTGAATTTGCACCACCAGAGCAATGTGTCTGCCCAAGCCCTGAGCTGGTCATTAGGGTTCGTTTGTCACAGCACTGGTAATTAATTTTGTCATTTTGTGCAAAAAAAAAAAAAAAAAGAAGGTCCACAAAGCCACCAATTTACAGAACTCCTCATTTCAAAGGTTAACGAAACTTAATCCACTTGAGCAGCCTATTCGGCAGTGTGACGTGCCCATCTGTACACGGGATCAATTAGTGTTTCCTGAAAGGGCAGGTTGCCGTGGAGACGGCTGAATATTTTTGAGGCTTCAAATATAATTTTAAGAGAAATCTCCATGGAAAAGAGACTCATGTGGCTCATGTGGCCGAGACTAAACCAGCATTGTTACGCAATGTCCAATTATTTATTTTTAAAAAAGGTTATCGCTCATGTGGCCGATCATAGTAAACCTGAAAAGTAATTTAGCCTTTGGTTAGCTTTACCTGAGCTTCACCTGAGAGAAAGACAAAAAATTTAAATTATTTTAAATTTTCAGGTCTCTGCAAATGAAATGATTAATTTTCTCCTACTGCCTGGAGGTACAGAAATGTAATACTGTGAATAGAGGATTCAACAGACAATGTAAAGCATTTCTTCCTCTCTGTCAGGAGCAATTGTACAACCTGGAAACCCATTATTACTGTCATGCAATGTTTTCTGTGTGTTCTACCACAGCTATGGAGAATCTTTTTTTTTTTTTATTGTTTTTGGAAAAAGCCTCAGTTCATGCACTTTTGTTCCCCTTTGTGCTAGAATTCTTCAGTAAGGAATTATTTTAACTGAGGAAGTCAGGAATTCTTCTCCCAACCCTCTTGATCATTGTCTGCGTTGTGTTCGCTCATGTCTGAACCAGAATAGACACTTTTATCACACACTGCCTTAATCAAAAGAAAGGGGCTAGGAAAAATCACAAACCAGGAAGCCCAGAGGCATTTCATAGCAAGTGTAAACATTGGCTTGTGGGGCCAGTATGTTGTGGAAAAGAAGAAATGAAATTCAGTGTTACTTTCATTCTCTGGTTTTTCCACAATCTCCACCAATGGAACAACATGCTTCATTGCGCATCATCAGTCAGCCATGAAATGAACGATGCCTATAGGCTGACACATAGCAATGATACAATCGGTTAAAACACCAATGAGAGGGCCCTCAGGTGGCCTCAGTTAGGCAAGGTGCTCACCACAACATAACATTGGGGCCAGCCTGCGGTTATCAGACTCTGCAATCAGTGGACAAACTGGGTATTGTCCATGTAATGGTAAATGGACTGCATTTATATAGCGCTTTTATCCAAAGCGCTTTACAATTGATGCCTCTCATTCGCCAGAGCAGTTAGAGGTTAGGTGTCTTGCTCAAGGACACTTCGACACGCCCAGGGTGGGGTTTGAACCGGCAACCCTCCGACTGCCAGACAATCGGTCTTACCTCCTGAGCTATGTCGCCCCATGTTTATGTTAGTAAGGCTCCCTAGGTTAACACCACAGTGTGGTCTCGAGATTTAAATTATAAAAGATAGTTTGGGAAGTGAAAATACTTAATTAATTCAATTAATTGAAAGGTTTCTAGTTCAATTGGTTTGACTAGAATATTCAGATATAGTATGTATAGTTATATTCTATTTCTATATTTCTATTAATATTATTATTATTATCAATAATAATAATAATAATAATAATAATAATAATAACAACAACAACAACAACAACAACAATAATTATTATTGTTATTATTATTATCTGATAATCTTCCTTTGAACTTCTTTTATATGAACAAAGAAGTTTTCATTAATATCAACAACAGTTGAAACTAATATAATATTAGGAAGCCAGGTCACGTTTGAGAAGGCAACTGAGGCTATGAATATTCTTGAACACTTGTAACACTTGCTTCGACATGAGCCCCTTGTCCTTTTGTTTTTTTATAGAAGGTGAATAATTTATGCAAATTCATTCAGTTCCCCTGAAATGTGATTGCATGTAACTGACACTTCTCTGCGGCCGACAATGTTCTAAGCTCAAAGGAAATTAGTTGTGATCCAGGTCGCCTTGTCTAAGCGGCTGCCACGTATTCATGCAGCGCTGCACCTCTGTCATAGCACACTGAAGACACACAACAGCTTTGGCTGGGGATGGGCATAACTATGCATCGCTGCAAGCTGTCAATGCTATAGCTCCATTCCACAGAAAAAAAAAAAAAATGTTAAAAAATTATCATAAGAGGAGTGTGGGAATTGCCTGCTGTGACTGTGTTGGCACACTGGGATGATTTGCGTTCGGATGCTGAACCTGAGTCAAGAGAACCCCCATGGCTCAAAGCTTATCATTTGTCACAAGTTAAACAACACATCCCGAGCAATGAAATGAGTGCTTTCATGTTTTTTAAATGAATGAATTAAGAGCAACAACAAGCACTGCAGCACTGCAGCACTGCAGTGCCAGCGTACATTTTTTTTTACACATCAGCAAATGTGTTCAGCAGAGTATAATTACACAAACTCTTCCCCGGCATTACGGATCCAGCTGAAAGGTTCAAAAAGCATACTCCTCAATGCCAAAGATGTTATAGCAATCTGTTGTTAGCGTGGCAGGCCGTCATTCTTCCGAAACATCAAATAAATATCGCATGCCCAAGATGGACAGTCGTGGACATCTCAGAGGACAGCTTAACGTTGCAGTGCCACAAATTCTGCCCACTCAAACTCAGCAGAACACACAAGCGGTGTGTTTTCACAAAACAGAAAGCATCTGAAGACAATTGAACTAGGTTGTGATTTATACGCATCACTCATAAAACTTGTTCCTGTTTGTCATTTGGGAAGGAAGGTAAGATATGAGGACATTCCTTATTCTTGGAATTCCATGATTTGCCTCAGAACATTCCATCATGACCCTCACTGTTCCTAAGCCCCAGGTTACACAGTTGCACACAAAATACATAAATGAAGCTGCTTAAAGTCCAGTCATCTTGCCTGATGGGGGATATTTAAAAATGCAAGCGACCTTTAAATTCCAATTTTGTTGAATCTTAATACTGAGTGGGCAACAAGAACTTTTCAGTGATTTGACAGGGCATTAGCGGTTTTAAATGTCATGCTAGTCCGCTGGACGGGGCAATGAAATTTGGATGGGATAACTCCTTCCCACTGCTGATGGATTACATGTTTGCGTGTTGGTAATCAACATGGCTCAGACTCCCTCTTATTGTGCCTTGATGACCATTACTACTGGGCATAATTAGTTCACTGCTGGTAATAATTACAGCATGTGCAATCACAGATGCTCAACCAAATTAGTTCTTGATTGTAGGAGGCCTGTTCATATCCATTTCATGTGAATCAAGATTATGTTGACAAGAAGCATTAATTCTCATAAGAAGTCTGAGAACTGACTGTTGTAGTGAGGTTTGGTCAGGTTTAATCAGAACAAATTAAGTTCAACAACCACTCAGTCTATAGAGCCCAACTTAGTGAAATAACATATTCATGACAATAGTTTGGAAGCAAAGGATACATATTTATTGGTTATGATAATTAATACGTAAATAGGCTCATTGAAAACAATAATTTACATAAATATGAGGAATAATATTATACGATTCTTCATCAGAGAAAATGATCATTCTGCGATGGCTAAACGTGGAGCTTAACAGTACTATCATCGAACGACGGTTAATTCCTGTTATGGGTTAGTGATACGCTACTCTATATTAGGTTACATGGTTAGTTTATTTAATCAGACTCATAAAATGAAGTTTTAACAATGTAAAATAACTTGTTATTTCAGACAAACACATGCATAGCAAAACAGACACAACAACAAATGGCAGTAAAATAACCCAGTCAGGTATTACAAGTTTTACACTATCCAGGGGTTTGATGTCAGTGTTAAATAAAATGCATTTCAGTACTTAACGGCAATAAAAGGAGAAGCCAATCAAAAAAGGGGAGGGAGTCAGGGTTGTGACTGGTTCCAGTCAAGACGATCTGGATGTGCTGAGATCTTTCACTTGGATCTGGCCGAAAGGGAGATATTGGAGGAAAAGTCTGGAGATACTTGTTCCCCAAAACAGCTGTCGGAGGGAAATAAACCAGCTTTGTTTATTTCGTGGACAGTGGCAGGCCAGTACAGGCTGTGATCAAGTGAGGTGTGAGTTGGGACATGCAACAAAGTCTGGCATTGTTCTCAAGGAGATTGGTCTGGTCAGTCAGACAATGTATTTACACTCAGAACAAAGTTCGGTTTCTGGTGAGTTTTTATGCTCACTAACTCACTGACACGACGGAACCCCATGTGTCTTAACTGGGAACCTGGTCGGTAGATTACTTTGGGTACACAAAGATTTGATTGGCTTGTGGCATTGGTGCTGTTAATCAAACATGTACTACCACTTTAATGTCTGGAGTGAATCAAATTGTCTCATTTCCTTTTCAAAGGGTAGAGTTCCTTCCCCAAACTTGTACCTAACTTGCTGATCAAGCACTGAATTTATTGCAGGGTCACAAGAGGACAGGGACAGGCACGTCATTATGCCTTGGTTGACCAGAGTTATTAATTGTTTACTAACTCAGTGTAGGGTCAGCTCCGTGGTGAGGGAGCCAGAGACCAACCATTTTCTGTGTATATTTATACATCATCACACTGTCAAATATAAACAGAAAATGCTATCCAGCTATAACTATTTACCTTTATTTAACCAGGTAGGTCAACTAAGAATGTCAGTCTCACTTGCAATGATGCCATGTGTATACTGTACCAAAATATTTTTTTTCTTCTGCTTAAAATGTTTTACTTGTTTTCACTAAATACAAAATTAACAAAGGAATCTAACTGCATGATAAATGTTCCCTTTCAAAATTACTTGAAATTGACTTGACACTGGATGGAGCACAGGTAGACGAGGCAAAATGCATCTAACAGATGATAAATGTGTGTTGACTTATGAATCTGAAATGTAGCAATTACGCTGTTTCTATGCATGAACAGAGCATAGCACAAATCCCGTCTTGGCAATCAATCTGCACGTTGCAGGAGGGTGAATGCTATTGATTAGGCAAATCCAGTTTCACAATGTTTCATACTTAAATGGGCAGACAGTGACTTGAAGAGACTGGAGCAATTTCCCATCGCTGAGTTCTTGCAGGCCACCAAATTTTCCGGTGTCTGTATATTTGTTTGGTAACCTTTCATATGAAATATTGGCTAGTTTAAAATGCACATAGAACATGCATAAAAGAGCACTATTGTTTTGTGAGAGCAGACATCGGTGTCCAGTGATTAATATTACAAAAATAACCAATGTACTTTGTTTTTGTACTCTGCTCTTGATTTCCTTGGGGGTCTCTTGCTGTGGTTTGATATTTTCTTTCATTAAATTCTTTTTGTTGTATATTAATAAAACTCATAATTTTAATCTGGCAAATTGATATCTTTGATAAGAATTAACAAATTAAATCAAATAAATGTATTTTACAGGTTGGACAAGTGAGGGGTCTTATCTGTTGATGCACTTGTGCTTGGTATTCAGAGTGGCAGACGGCAAACAAGGGTGTTAGTGGTTAAAACTGCTTGATTCAGAAAATTAAACATATTTTATTTAATTCTCACTTTCCTGACAGCACTACGGTGAATTGAACAAAAGTGCAAAATTTGTCAGGGACTCAGCACGAGCCCAGTTCTCAGGAGCTTTAAAAGCATTGCTTTTGTGTAGTCATGGCAAGGTTTAACTATTTTAGTCAGCTTGAAAAAGGTAAAGATAAAAACTCACTTTAAAATGTAGCAGTTTCTTAGTAGAGTACTTATTGTTCGGCATCTGAAACACTTTGAACTTACGTAACCCTCTAAGCAGGAAAATTTAAACAGGAAGACATATAAAAGAACTGCTTGCTTGAGCAGAGGTTAGAAACCAACCTGCATGCATTTATTCACACCAAGGCAAACTATAGAACCAACCTTTAAACCCAGACAGAAGCCTATTCAGATACCACGCACATTATTACATACCACGCACACTTTTTGTGAGAGATGTTATGACAATAATGGACAATTTTATAAAAAACCAACAAAAAATATTATTCTTTGACTTGCAGAGAAAAGTAAGTCGTATCTGGTGCAAGGCTGATGAAGCATTATCATCATAAAAATAATTCCACTTTAAACAAGCAAAAACTTTCACAACATCCAAGGTTAGTTCATTTCATCCATTGAAACTGAATGTCTGACCCGAGCCGTCTCACCAAAAGAAGTTGTCTCACACAATTTTCAGGATGTCATTTGTATGGTCTATGCTGAATGCGGTATTCTGAATGCAACAAACAGTAATTTTCTCCTTTTCACTCAAAGGACATATTCCTGTTCCTATCTATTAAACTGTCGCCACCAAAAACTGAGTCCTTCTGATCTTGTTACTTTTTCACCCTTTTAATAAGATGTAACCAAAGTCCATAAACATTTTTTGGCAGCAACCAATTTAAGAAAATGGAACGGCACTCTAATCTCGCTCTCTCTCTCTCTCTCTCTCTCTAAGACACCACACATACACACACCAAATTTTCCCGTTTTTGTGGCTGCACCAAATATCTAAGGGAAATTAATTTGTCTTTATTTGTTTATTTATTTTTATCCAATTATGCCAATCTGCAGTCAGCACTGGGAACACATTGCAGATTGGTTGTGGTAATGGGATCAAATCAATCCTGATTTTGAAACCAAGGTCACTGCCAGAGTTAATTTTTCCAGTGATTTAAATCATGACAAATTGCTGTCATGTCTTTATGACTGAACAGAAGTTTCTCTGTCTGCAGACGGCAGCTGACTAATACTACGGTGAGACTCAATGGTTCACCTTGGCATGATGATAAAGTATTGCTGTAGAAGAAATTGATTAACCTACTTCATCTCTGATGGACAGCTGTCAAGGAAATGAATTGTGTTTGCTGTCAAGTGGGGAAATCCATCAACATTAGCCAGATATGTATATGTGCAGTTGTGTATGTGGCTCGTAAACCTTGCCAGTATCTGTCGTCAGGGTCTCAGCGAGCACATAAATCAGTGAGCGCATAACTCTAACGTACCAGTTTGTCATGATATTTTTATATACCACTGCCAATATTGTTATACTGCTGGTGTATTTATTTATTTTTATTTTTTTGTATTTCTCATTTCTCTCTCTCTTCTCTTGATAACCCAAGCTGTATGTTTTTTTGGGCCTGAGGGGTGCCCAGGATACAGGGTGAAACTATTTGTAATTTGAAATTTTAAAGGAATCTAAAATACACTTTACCTACTCCAATGAGCGGCAGCATCAGAATTAAAAGTACTCTTTCAGAATGAATTTAACTCTGAACGTGTTGCCGTGCACCTTTAAGATGAAGTTTCATTTGCATGTACTTTGGCTTGGAGACCCTCTGTGAGTTTGTCAGGTCACTGCAAGCACAGACATTGAAATAAATTGTGTAAATCAGGGGTCTTAGACCTCTGAGTCACTGCATCTGCTCATTTAGTTGTAACTCAGCATTTAATTGGTCAGTTAAAACAGTTGATTACACAGTTGACTCACCTCACCTTGTTTTTCCGTGTCTCATTTGAACAAGGAAGCTGAAAACAAAAGCCAGCCCTCTTTAATCGAGACTGCAGAACCCTGCTAAAAAGTGATAAACCTGATTTCAAGGACAAAGTCTTCACCTTGAAAGCATATGATCAAACCTGTGTTTCTTCCGTGAACCAAAAATAGCGTCTAGGCTTTTTCAATCGTTCCTATTATCGCCCTTCTCACCTCATGCCTCACTGGGAGTCAATGTGAAGTAAAACATTGGACTGACACCTTAGCCGCTTCTCAAATGTACTCAGAATGCATGACGCACACAGAAACACTTAAAATATGGCAATCCTGACATTTTTCACCAGAATATGTTTTTAAAAATAGTTTTTTTTTTACTCTTTCCAAAAGAACCATGTGATTAATGTGTGATACATTTTTATGCATTTCATACTGGTTGGTGGTGTTTCCATATCTCAGTGCTTCCCCATTACTTGTCTCAAATTGTGCAACGGAATCTGCTTGACCTCCATACCCCCACCCCCCTCATTTAAAGGCAGTGGCAAGGAGTCCTCATCTGTAGGTTCAAGACCCCCCTCCCAGAACAGAATTACAGTCTTCAGCTGTATAACTCAGACTGAAATGTCAGTGATTCATTGACTTATAAAGGGTGCAAGGAGTTAAATGTCAAGTAAAATAATTGCCTTTAGTATTTTTCAAGAACTAAATCTTGGTCAAACAGAAAGACAGAGAGGGAGATTGGGGTATGGCAAGAGAGAGAGAGAAAAGCATTCAAATACATTTAAAGCAGCCCATATGAGTGATGTGTTTCAATATGTTTCTAAAATGTCAATACTGTTTGATGGTTGATTAATTTGAGCTATAGATATTAATTGAACTTTGAATTTAAGAAGTCTCGCTTTATTTCTGAATTACTGTAACTGTTGGTATTACAGTGGCCATCTTGTTCACCAGGGCGACGATGTTTCGGACACTTTATCTTCTGTTTTTCTGTCATGAAAAAGTTTGCTGAAATCTGCAGTAGAGATTTCCAGAAAATAAGAGCATGTGCAAAATTTTCAAAACTAACCTGAAAACTTGAGAGAATGCCAGACTGATTGCTATGGTAATGATGAAATACAATGACAAATAAAACTAGTAGTCACATATCAAGTGTTCTGATAGTGCTTGCTAAATGTGTTGCATGCATTGAAAACAAGCCTTTGTAAGTCTGTGCAGTCAGCAGGGGATACAAAATGGCAGGGTGGCAACCACACTCTCTAACCATGGGTAGCCTGTATGAACAATCTACCACTCTCCTGAATAAATATTCCATTAGATTTATTACAACAAGTTTTGAAAAGGTGTGTGTGTGTGCGTACGTGCGTGTGTGTGTGTGTGTGTGCAATTTTGTGAGTTTAATAGTAATTAGTCAGAAATATTTTGTTTAAAAATATTGCCTGGTTACCAAAATATTTTAAGTTTCCAACATTGTGAATAGAGAGACAACAATATATTACTGCAAATTCTACACAGCACTTGCTACCTTTAATAGTTGGCGAGGACTTGATAGGTCCTAATATTGACATTTACATTTATATGCATAGGAATACGGCAAAGTATGCTATTATCCATAGTGACAGTTACATATTTATTGAACTTACTGGGCTCCAAAGTGGAGAAAGCCCTTAGATGAATTCACTTAATTATTGCTAATCTTTTCTACTTCCGACCCACAACATCGATCATTGGACACTATCGGAAACTAAGAAGCAACACGTTACATACTCTATGAATGATTAATCAAGATCCACATGTAATAAATAAATAATTAACTTAGAATATAATTGACATCTCATTATGTTGTTTTAGTGGTTTTTTTTTTTTCTTCTCTTCAGTATATGATTGTGGTCATTTTTTTGCATTAATTACCTGTTTAATCTGTCTCTTTTATTTCCGTTAGTCCAAATGTTATTAAGACGAATAGAAAGATAGAAAGATGGTGGCTGGCATCTAGGCAGGCATGTTCATTATGCTCTCAGCAGGGGAAAAGACATAGCTGGAGGACCCAGAGAAGGACCATTTCTTCACAGAATGACCCAATTGACCAGAATACCAGGGGTTTTCACAGCTGTCCGAGCATGGACATGCTGACGTTCTTATATCTGGATAATAGGCAAATATTAAACTGTTTTCATGAATGCACATGTTTCTAAAATGCACATGTTTAGCCTGTGAAAGAGAAGGAGGAGAATATATTATCACATATTGAAATGCTCTGAAACGAACTCCATTTCTGCAACCAAGAAATACAACGTTTCAAAATCCAGAACTGCGACACGCTATGTATGATTTATTTATTATTTATAATGTTTGACGAATTATAATACAGACATAAAGAATTATTTATGAATAAGGTCAATTAGAAGTGTGGCTCTTTGGGGATTTGAGTCTAAATCAGTCTTGTTTCTGAAGGAAATAGTCTTTCTTTTATGAGAACAAAAGCAGGTTTTGCATTGATGAAAGAACTACAAATTCCCACATTGATTTATCCACATTCTCTTTTGGTTTTTAGAAATGGAGAAAGCTAGCCTCATCTTCACCAGCATGAATACAAATTGCATCATTAGCTGGTCTCAGATGAACACTGTACCCTGAACTGTTCAATGACACTGAATGATCAGCCCCTCATGTCTTTCTGCCGTAGTCTCAAAAATCTGTACATCCTACTTGGTCTGAATTTCAAATACTGTTCCCAAGGACAGATGCTTGAAACAACAATGAGTTCTCTCTCTCTCTCTCTCTCTCTCTCTCTCTCTCTCTCTCTCTCTCTCTCTCTCTCTCTCTCTCTCTCTCTCTCTCTCTCTCTCTCTCTCTCTCTCTCTCTCTCTCTCTCTCTCTCTCTCTCTCTCTCTCTCTCTCTCTCTCTCTCTCTCTCTCTCCCTCCCTCCCTCCCTCCCAGGCTCATTTAAATCCTTGAACCTGATGAAGTAAACTAAAATGGAATGTTAAAGGCAAACAAAATAAGTTGAACGATTAGAGTAGCATGTACGTCAGTGTTTGAAGGTAAACTAAGCAGTGTGTTGTCAGATTTTGCCATTTTTCAGCAAATAGATCTGTTACATTTATACTTGATATAAATAGCTCGGTCCCATACACACTGGAAGAGGAACGATTATTATTCTTTTTTTTAAATTCCTTGTCATGCCTTCCTTTTATTTGCCTTATTTTAACTTTAATTGATGCCATGATGGTCCAGTTTTTCTGATTTATGGCTGCAGGCAGGGGAAAAGTCATACACGAGATAAAAGTTGTGGTTCGGGTGGCATACAATTAAAATCATTGTACAAGAAGGTGTGTGTTGTATGACACATTCAAGTGCCATAAAAGGTCCCTGATAATCCACCTCAAATATGAAATGGCACCTTGTTTTTCTTCTCTGCCATCATCAATTTTAAAATGCCTTCCCACCACTACTATTGGATGACTACTATTGGATGAAGTTTATCACACTTTGGAGAGGTATGCCATCCACCAAGTTACGCCTTGGCAGATATTTTTTCAGGGTTTCCTAGAGAAAGGACCCACAATGGTCACTGACTCTCAGCCCTCAAGAATATTCACTTCTGTAGCTTCTGACCTCATGTAAACACACAGAATTCAAATACACAATAAATTCACACAATAAAGCCCCAAACTTGGGTTATTTTGCTTTCTTCTTCTTTTTCCTGTCAATACTGTCAACAGAATGCTCCGATCCCACAATCAATAATTCTCCCTATTGGACTTTTAGCTGCATCTGCCAATAACATCAGATCAATGTATTCTGATGAAAGCAGTCAGTTGTAGGATACACATGGACATATAAGGAAGTGTAAATGTGATGCTGTTTCATGGTTTAAAAAAACATATTTCATATAAACATACTTTGTTTTGTGTGGAGGTCAGCTTGCTTGCTGACTAATAACTGCCAAAAAAATTTAAACTGTTGCTCTATGGCTTATAGACAGTGCTTTGTATGCATGAGCAACTTGAATTTTTTATACATTGAAAACATGTTTCTGTTGAGATTGAAATTACTGTAATTGTTAAATGAAAGCAAAACCACGCAGAAATATTGTATAAAATGCTTTCATTTCTTTTGTGAGACTTCTGAACTGATTTTCTACTAAAATAATTTCTATTATAAACAAGACAGCATAACTATACTTCAAATTTACTGTGCCTTTGAAATGGAGTAGCCCGCCTCTAACTTCTATAATTTGTTTCAATGAATTAATTATTGGACTGATATAAAGGAATGATATTTATTATATTTATCGCTAGACTGAAGTAGCCTCGATTCAGACTTGATTAAGTATTTATGGGCTGTTTTCTTTGCAAATTGAAATCAGCAGGCATCCTTTTGTTTGACTGTATAATTGCTGCACATTCTTTGCATATGAATCAGTCTTTTTCAAAGTCTCTAATATTAAAATCCATAGTGACTCAAAAAAATCAAACCAATAAGTAGTGACATTTTTCTACTACTTGATCTCACATAAAATCGAAACTTGGGGTTCAGAGATTTCCCTTCAGAGATTTGGCTTCATTACTGTGACAAAGTAGTCTGTCTCTAGCAACTGTATATACCTCGCAGTTTCTTAACCCTGTTGTCAGAGTGTAACAACAACAACACATCAAAATGTAAATAAGTGCTGACAACACCGACTTACGGCTAATTCGGTTTAGGGTAAATCACAGGGCACATACCTAGCACAGGTTGTATGAAGTGGGAGTAATAGAATTGGACACATGCACGCACTGCACCTTAGACAGCCTGGACGACTGTTTTTACGCCGCCTGGCTCCGCCTACGGACCCAACGTTTCTAGCGTACTGTCACTGATATAATATCCCTCCCTTTGAGCTGCAGCATTCCTCCATCTCTCCATCTCTCTCTGCTCACGTGGAGACCTCACTGCAAACGACCCAATAAATCCTAAACACCATGCCCATACATCACCTCTATTGCCAAGAAAACTATCCTCCCCAACTGGATAACTAGAAACACTATGGTTCCTGTAGTTCAAGTATATTTATTTAAAATAAATAAAAGTAAACTGTTGAAGGTTGTTGCTAAGTACCTGGGTTCTCAGGCATAAGTGTTACTGGCGGCATCCTCCTGCAGCCCGAGTTTGTTTTAATTTCTAAAACATGATGTTGCATTAATTTAGACTTGTATTATATCCATCCATCTATTATCTAACCCGCTTATCCTGGTCAGGGTCATAGGGGGTGCTGGAGTCTATCCCAATATGCATTGGGTGAGGGGCAGGAATAAACCCTAAATAGGTTGCCAGTACATCGCATTAATACCTAGGGGAAATTTAGTCTCTTCAATTAATCTAACCTGCATATCTCTGGACTGTGGAGAATATGCAAACTCCACACTGAAAACACCGTGCCACCCTGGATGTTATGTGTGATAATTAAATGATCATGACATTGTGATGTCAAAATCCACAAATAAAGAATAAATAAATAAATAGTAAATGATACAAAATTCAACTTGTGAAAGTACAGTATGTCAGCCACAAAGACACATTCAGTTGACTTTGCATAAATACTACACACAATTGTGGCTCCATAGCATGAAAACCAATGTGAGCAGAAAGGCATTCATTACCAGGTCATGTAGTGATATCTTAATTTGTAGTTTAGTTCCTCAACCACTCAACCAACTCATTACACAGGATTTTGCAAAGTCGCGTCTCATAAAGAATGCTTCAAGTGTGAAATGGTGTACTGCATAGAATGATTGTTTCAGATGGTGTATTCCTTAAATTTAAAAGATGACTAATATGTAAGTAATGTACAATGTATAAGTTTTATGTTTTATATTGTTTGTTTTCACACAAGATAACCTTTGGTGTTGTGCATTGTAGGTAACATGCATGCGTAGGTTTGTGCTATATCACTCTGAAGTGAGCTATACAGTTTGGTGAAAGCTGGTATTGCATTTTGTTTATTAATAGAAATGAAACCAGCTTATTATTATTATTATTATTATTATTATTATTATTATTATTATTATTATTATTAACAAACAATAAATAGAACAGCAGCAGGTGTTCACTGCTATGATTGTGTCCACTACATAATAATACATGAATACAGAAATAAAATGCAGATCCTACAAAAATTTGTCTTTATTTATTTATTTATCTATTTATTCCAAATGAAAGTGTTCCATCTCCAGGTCAACCAGCAAAACTCCTCTCTGGTCCAACATGTTGGAAAATTGCCAGTCATGCTGTTATAAACATTGTAGGCCTTTCCAAAGTAAATTCTTGCTGTCAGAGGAAGCCGTTGACCCCTAGTACTGTTGTTGTCGTTGGTGCTGTTGCTGCTGCTGCTTTGAAAACAAACAGCCACTGGGAGCTTGTGTACTGGTCTAAAACACTGGTGCAGGTTCTTTTGGGGTCTTAGTTCAAATGTGCCCAGAATAATAAACAAAAGCCACTGTGCCTCAAATGCTAAAATTTGAACTCCATCTACATACTACTCTGTTAAATCATACATGGCCAAGCTGCTCGTGTTAATTTGTTTAATTTGTGGATTAAATAACTGGTTATGTTCATAGATGTACCGCTGTGATGTGTCAAACTGATTTCACCAAGCACTAGTATTTTGAAAGGTCAGGTTGGCAGGTTCTGTTGCGGCACAAGGAAACAGCTATTCCACGTTATATAGGACGGGCTGGCGAGATGTAACTAATGTCCTGACCTTTGAGACTGCCACTTTATGAAAAGCTGTCGGGAGGCTGAAGAGTCCGGAGAAGGGTTCATTCCGGGGACGATAACGATGTGACGGCAGGACCGGAGGAAAGCCGGGGAAAGGTCCGCGGCCCTGGGGCTAACGTTAAAGTGTGTGTTAGCATAGGGGAGCACGGCGAGTACTTCCAGCGCACGCGTTTCCCACATGTTCCCGCCACCATTCTGCTCCGGCGTGATGTCACAATGGGAAGAAGGCTGGGCCCCTCATATTCATCTGTGTGGGATCAAAATTGCTGACCGTCTGACTGAAGCAGGATTGTTATTAACTGAAAATTCAGTTCCATCTTTTTTGCCCAGAAGCTTAAGGGCAATAAGGTCTCATTATTGCCAGATGCCTCCCCCAGTCCCCTCGCTCCTATGTAATTTGCATCCACTCACATCGGACTGCCCACTCATGATTTGGACAGCAGATGAAACAAAATATCTCATTTTACTTTTTTATTTTCATGTTTAAATGTTTTTTTTTTTTTTCACAGTTTTGTATTTATTAGTGCATTCCCCTTGCTTGCTGGGAACTCAATTAGTTGAGAGCTAGTTGAAAACATTGAAATATTTATGAAAAAACAAAGTAATTCTTGGTGAAATTGGAACATACTTTATATTTATCCTAAAAAAGAAGCTGCAGGTTTCATTTCTATTCTTTCTATCCTCCCTTAATGGATGCATGAAGGATGCACATACCATTACTAGCTACGTTAAAAAGCAGAAAAAAATATTTTTTTCATTTTAGTGCATTTCTTTCCAGCATCAAAGAAATGCAACTGTATTGACGTATACCAGCCCTGTATGAGTTCTCTCTATGTTGTGACCTTCACCTGATTATACCCTTCTGTGAGTTGTTTGGAGGTCATGCACAGCTGATATAATTAAAATTTGTTCTATCATGCGGTCCCTTAAAAAGCTGGGTTTGGGGCTCTGGGGTGGGATTTTCAGTGGAAGCACTCCCCAGTAGTGAATTTCAGGTTGGCTAGTTCTGGCTCGCATCCACCTTCAAAACACAGCCCAGCTCCTACATGAAATTAAAGCCCAGATCTGGGCCCAGCCCTGTTGCCAGATGTAAACAGAATCTGTGATGGTGTGTTGCCAGATTCAGACTGGCTCGTCCTCGATTGCTTCTGTGCTGTGAATCTTGACCAATGAAGATGAAAGCAGGGACCTGTCTTAATAAATATTTTTTACTTTTTTTTGTTTTTGGTTTTGGTTGTGTTTGTGTATAAAGGTTCACCTTCTTTATAATTGATTATTTTGTTCTGTTTCATTATTTAGAACTGTGTACAATTAATATCCTTCTTAAATCATCTTAAATTAATTGATTTTTAATTGGCAAAGTTGTAAGATTCTGTAAGATAAAATAATATTCTAATCTATCACATCCATTCCTCTCACTTTGAAATTATGAATCATTAAAGATATCCCCTTAGTGTTTTTTTTTTTTTTTTTTTTTTTCCTTTTCAGAATTAAAGTGAATATAGTGTATCTTGGCATCTGTTATTTATATTTCATTTTGATAACTTTTTTTTTTTCACTCTCATTCAATTGCCTGAAATGGCAGTAACAAATAGCCTAGATCTGCCTCATGTGCTTTGCAAGGACCCATTCATGTCAGACATTGCTAGACAGTATGAACAAATTACTTGTTGTTATCTTGTTAAAATGTAATAATGCATGTCTGAGCCATGCGGTAAGATAAACAGAAATATTACCAGATGCATCAGGGCTTTCTAAATAATTATTCTTGGTGATTCTCATCCTGTGGCATGTTGGCAAAAAAATGAGGTTTATTTTTAGGAAATAAAAAAGGTGGGCAAAGTAAAGCTTCAGACAAAGTACAGCCAGAGTATGTGATACTTGATAAGAAACTGCCCCTTTCTGAGAACACCATGGCAGTCTGTCGGGCATGCAAATACTTCCTGTACAACATCTTCATAATCCATTTCTTCCTCAGCACCTTTTTAACGCAGCTCTCAGTCCAGGCAATGATCATCTCGAGCCTACATTTTAATTTTTTATGCAATTTTTTTAGGGGGATATCCATAGCACAGTAATGGCCATTGCCATACCAAAATCCATATTTGGCAAGCCCATGCCAATTGTAGCCCACCTGTGATATGGCATTGAGATTGAGATTCAAAATTTGTTGTTTTACATTGGAGAGCTGACCACGCAATAGTCGTATACATAGCAAAATTAATCAAACAAGTTTCAACAGCTCTTCCTCTGCATGACATAATGACTCCAGAGAACTCTACCAGCCAGGCGCCAGACCACAAGTGCTTCTTCAGTGAGGTGTTTACATCTTCCAGAGTCACAGCAGGATCGAGTGAAGTGTTCAGCCTCTGGCTGGGAAAGAGTGAGTCACATATCCTCACATGCATATCAAGGGAGCGCACAGTATCCCTAAGAACTACAGCAAACAAGCTAGCAACATGGATGCCCTTACAAGCTTGTCCCACAGACCAGGTGTGCAGTAGGTTTATACAGGTTTGCTGGTGGATTTTCCATCATGAGTATATATATATATATATATATATATATATATATATAGACTGTAATTCCAAATTTTACCCTCGTTTGGTAATTATTGATTTCCAGACAGTTGGGGTCAGTCATGTGTGCATCACTGACTGCAGAGGTGTTAACTTTTCAGGTTTGTGCCCCGGCATGGCTTTGAGACGGAAGAATTATCAACAAGTGTCTTATTTCAACATAACAGTCACAAGGTTAATCCCAGACGTGTCCCTTAAGCTGTGAACCCCCTGTTTTTGGGAGTGAGTATTAGCCTGCACTCCTCATTAAGGGATGTTCAAATCCTTTGAGGCAATGCTAACAAAGGTGTTAAGATGTACAACAGTGGAAAAGTATAAAAGCTGAATTTTGAAGAAAAGAAAAAAAAACATTTAAAGGTTGAGTCGAGAATACAGGTCTTCTGAAAGTCTATGAGACACATTATACCATTAGTGAGTTAGGTTTGTTATCCTTCTGCATTTTGTATGTCTGCATTAAATGAAGCAACTTTGTAAGGAAAAAAAACAAAACAATCAAGGTCAAAAATCAATTGAAATTCGATTTTTGGAAGGGGTGCAGGAACAGGATCCCACAAACCACTGCAAATCATTGCAAAAGCATGTCTACCTCACACACAGAGTGTGTGAACAAAGAGTGTACCAAACAATAATAATGAAAGAGAATAGAATAGCCAATGATGGTGAATGTATTGATCATCTGCTGTCAACCTTCTCAATATCCCAGTATTAATTGTGAAATAGCTAAATCAGCTGATGATCTAATAGGAAACATAGATGCAGAATAGCTATTCAATGCCAAAGCTCATGGTAGTAATGAGGACCCACAATGATTTTAAGGTGCAGACTAGAGCGGCCTTTTATATGTCCCCTTTGGCCCTCACCCCTCACCCCTCACACAAAGTCATCTCTCACTGAGGATTTAAGGGCTTAAGAGATAACTTTGGAATCCAGCTCCGGTTCTCTGTGATGGTGCAGTCTCCAAGACCCGTCACCTTCACTTGACATTATCAGCCTCAGCTTTACAGTGTCAGTGGATGGGGATCGAGGTGAAAACGAGTGTTTATGACTAGACTTGCCTCCGTGGACAGGAAGATTAAGGATGCTACGATTTTCTTCAAAAGGATTATTTGGGGAAAAAAGCAAACTGTCTGAGATGATCAATACTGATGCGTTTGATCAAAGTTTTTTCATCAATATGAAACTGTCATTTTCAACTACCCATTAAAATCTCTTGGAAGTAAATGAACTCTGTATTGAATTTTTATAGATGTAATGAAAATGAATGACTGTCCAAGGCTGTTTGTTTGGTTTTGTCCGGCGCAGGTGGGAAAAGTTTCAGACTCATTGAAATTCTAGCCGTTTGTCTGTTTTCGTCAAGGCTGTAATTAAAACAATTTTACACCGTGTGCTCTTTAATATGCGCAGATCACGAAAATGGGAAAACCCCAAACTGTATCATTGCTTCAATGTCATTTGTGAAATGAAATGAAGAAGAATTTCATCACATCCCGTTGATGAATACAACAGAAACCAGACGTGGCGACGGCGTAACTAGGAGCAGGTGTGCGACGCACAGTAATGTGCCATTTAAAATTTCAGTCGGCGTGTAGATGCTTGAGTGATACAGGTGAAATTGCCTCGTAGATGAATTGCATATTAGTCTAACAGCACTCAAAACAATGAGGTTGAGAAGAAGAATGTTACTTTGTGTAAACAGTGAACATTATGAGAGGCGAGTCCACAACACAGTCCTTCTCCGAGTCTGTGGGTCATATTACTTTACTGTGGACTTTAAATGCATTTTATCCTTAGATAAAACAGCACAAAGACTAATTCAACAAAAATATATGATATTCTGGCATGCACCAGAATATGCACCAGGTATCAAATGGAAGACCTTCCAGAGTTGACTGTAGCCAAGAGGACGAGTCCTTGTCTCATTGCACTTGTCTTCCATAGCTAGTCTGTGCCAGCTGTGAACGAGATATGCTCCTCTGACAATAATGATCCCACTGCAGCCCATCTGGTGGAGTGCGGTGTGGAATGTATCAATGGGAGAAAAAAAACGAAAATGAGAACTGGTGTAATATACAAGGCAAATGTATGGCATTCAATAAAAGGGTGCATGGTTACTTTCTCTTACCCTGGGCTCCAGCCTGTGGTCAAGCACCAGGCCAGACAACCCCTTAAGGACTCTGGCACAGAGCCAACGCTCTGCTGAATCAACGTTTTGCTCCTTTTGTTCGAAATTGCTCACATTTTTTTTTTTGTACAGCAAAGACAGGAATCTAGCTTGAAAAGCATGACCAGAGACATTAAGCAAGCGTGGATATGAATTGCAATGCTGATTATGCAAAACACTCTTACAGTACAACAATGGGGAAGGGAAATTCTATGGTAGATCAGTATTGCAGTATTTGGCAAAGATAAATATGTGAGATGCTGTACATACGTGGAAGGAGACATAAGTGGTTTAAGTTGCGATTATTGTTTAACTGGAACATCTTGTTAAAGTTAAATGTAATGGTTTTGAGGAAGTAATGGTATGTTTTCAAAGTCAACAGCAAAATACTATAGACCACTGAAATAGAAAAATATATTTTTTTAGTCACTGTATTCAAAAACTTTGAACAAATGGCTATATGATCCAAATAGATTATAATTTTTTTTTAAAAGCCAGGTAAACGGCCAGGACAGAAGTCCACACTCCCAACACAGCATTGATTTGATCACCTAGTGGTGCAACAGTGGTGCAATCTACAGTACCAAGCATGCTCCAAATCAATGCCCTGTAAAAGGCTTATTTACTGTTTCCTGGTACACACAGCACGTTTACACTCTTTTAAGCAGCCCTAGGCGACTCTAGACAGGATTTAACAGGCAGTGTTCCAATAATTCACTGGGAAGCATCTTGTACAGAAGCACAGAGTCTCATATATTGCTGTAGATGCTTGATAAGACGTTTGCAATATCTCATCCTATTCAAGACATTGCACTTTTATCCTTTAGCAAGGATGAAAATTTAATAGGTCTGAATTTGCAATTTTTAACTGTTTTTTTTTTTTTTTTTTAACTAGGTGGTATATGAAATAACATGACATTTGCATGTTGATTTATGAATTTTTCACTGCTGCATAATTTGGCATTACTAGGCCATAATCATGCGACATCATCCTGTTGCCACGTATAGCTTATTTTATTTAAATGTCATTTTAGCAGGTCAGTTCATCATTTTCTGATTTAAGTGGTTTCTTTAGGGAGGTGAACTGCCAGTGAATGATATGTTCTGCCCCACAGTAATAAGTCAGGAAGCTCTATCCTGGTTACAAGTGTGTTACAAGACTCGCTGGAGAATAATTGGATGGCTACAATCATGTAAGCCTTTCAATCAATGAGAGCAATTAAATCCACTGTTAGGTGATGGACAGGTGACAGGTGAATGGCTGAGAGATTCAGGTTCGCTCTCATTGCAAATGGAAAAGTCATCTTGCCAGCAATGACAAGACATGAACACCAAGTAGTTTTCGACAAAGCTTCGGGGACACTGAGAGTTGAGGTGTTTTGCTTTTTGGGACTGGCACAGGTCTCTTGCTGTAGATGTTATTTTCTGGTTGTGCAAATTCAGACTATAACCTGCTTGGACAAATTAATTGTATCTTGTTGCCATATGTTTATAATGAATAACAATCCTGTTGCAATGTTTTTAAAACATGACTGTCAAATACACACAATTTTTATAGAAAAAAGTACTGCAAAGATTTGTTTGCACCTTGACAAAAATCATCACAAAGCTTTAAACATTTCACAGCCAACAGTAAACCCTGACAAAGGCACATTGCATTGCTTGCATTTGTTTTGTTGAATGTTTTCTTTTTAAATAAATAGAGCAATCTTCTTGTTCTGAATGTTTTCTCTTGATTGACATCATGTTAATAGCTGGGTGTGTGTCTAATATTTCCTCCAAAAAGTCATTATGTTATTTTGGTCACTGGATATAGCAACAAATGAAACAATTGCACATTTTCATTACAATATGTGTTAAGCAATTTGCTTAAAGGTACACCTCAGGAATCATATTGGGAAAACTTGATTCTGTCTCACCTAACTACATCCCCACACTGTCATCACAACAGAGCACCATCACTGCTTACGGTATAAGTATAAAAAGCATACAAAAAGTACTCAAGAAAAATCAGTGGAAAGCATTTCCGGAAAATTCTGGAGAGCAGGGTGGTAATTTGTAATGTAAAGAGCTGTGCTGTGTTCTGACCTGCTTTAAGCAGCCAGAGCTTTGATCAGCATCACCAAGGCTTGAGTAAGATTAATAAATCACCCACAAAACCATGTTTGTGCACCACGCACGCGTGTGTGTGTGTGTGTGTGTGTGTGTGTGTGCGCGCATGCGTGTATGTGTGTGTGTGTGTGTGTTTGTGTGAGAAAGAGAGAGAGAGACAGAGACAGAGAGAGAGATTAGAAAACAAAGCCTGAACCATGAGCTTGGGCAGCTCAGTTTGAAACAGTTCAAACAACAGAAAGCAGGCACACATTTCAGCCCGTGTCCTCTACAACAGGGTCAAATTAACCACACATTTCCATGTAATGCTCATCAGGCCAAAAAAAAAAAGAAAAAAAGAAGATAATACACTGTGGGATGCGGCAGGCAGAAAAGGACGGCAGATTCCTGTCAGATCATTAGTGTGTGTTCAGCAAACACTCCGCCGGATGAGGAGGCTCAAAGATGGATGGCTCTCGCCATAGATGAGCAGCTCCACCTAGCGGCCGCCGGGCCCGGGAAGCCAGAGCTCCCCCGCCAGGCCCGAGCACGCGCAGCGATTCCGGAGATTCATGTTTAATGTGAACCGTGCCTTGGGAGACAAAAAGGGAGGCTTGCTTATCAAGAGGAGGGGACGCTCCTTGCAGTTAAGGCATGGCAGATACTATAGGAAGCCAAAAACAGGTCTGTAATGAAATGTTCCTCGGATTTTGCAGGAATTATGCTGCTAAAGGAAAATCTTTAAGTGACTAGCTAAAGGAACAGAGCAGGGGTTAGAGCATTTGGGCACATCCAGGAGATTACAGGGACAAAAGTGTACACGTACTGCAAACACATCAAGTTCATTCCTGTGGAAGAAGAAATTCCTCAGTACTTCTTCAGTACTGCGCTGTATAGATCCATTTAAACAAATGCACTGTCTATGCCTTTTCAATATGTACTAATAATAAGCAATTTGAGATCCTGGTTGTCCCCAGAAAAATAAAATAAATAAATACAAAAAATAATAAGTCAAAACCAAAATTGATTACATTGCGTAAACATATGGTTTAATCAACAGCAACCAACACATTCAAATATTAAATATAAATGTGTATTTGTACTCATATGTTCAAATTGATCTTTGCTGAGTCAATTCAAGTTCTTGATGAAGTGCTATGATGCAGGACCCTAGGAGTCCACCTAACTACACTATTGTACGAAGTCAGAACTTAGTGCACCAGTCTCTTAGCAACCATAGCTTGTCAAAATGGCCCACGACTTTGCTAACATTACCATGTGCTATCCCATCAGTATGTTGATGTCTATCAAAAGGTTGCCAGAGTAGGCCAATGCATACTGTATAAACCTCAAGTGCTGGTTCCCTATGTGCTTATATCAAACAGTTGATTTATCGGGTGATCCCAGAATTGTGATAAGATTTCTTTGTGTGATTGTCCCATGGTAACACCTGCTTCAAACTGACCCGGGTGTCAGGAGGAAGCTGTGGTAATGGCACCTATGCTCCCTCTGGTACTGTAGTAGCGGTAACACACCCCACTGTTAATCTGAGCAACAGGCAACCTTTAGAGACCGGGAGCTGGCAAAATGCGACCTGTTTCGTACAGCAGTGCGAGCCCAACGCAATTTGATTGGGTGCTGATGCAAGCTGATTGGGCGCTGATGCAAGGAGGCTAAGCAGGATGTAACAGTAAGTGACCTGTCAGTCAGGAAAACATAATACATTGTAATGAACAGAAGCACAAGGCAGGCATGGTCTGTGCAAATGTGACGTGTGCGATAAGAGATTCGCCAACAAGTAATCTCAATGCGGTGTCAGATCTTTCCAGATGGCAAACAACCATTTTTTTTTTAAATGCTAGAATGATGGCAGACAAATAAAATCTGAAAGTGAATTTATTTTGATAAGAAAACCTCAATGCCCAGTCTCCTCAACCTTGCACGGTATAGTACTTATATCCTTTTATATTTCACATAAAGTATATGATTAGGTGTGTGTGGGTGTGTGTGTGTGTGTGTGTGTACTGAATAAATGTCTTACCCAATGTATTATGGTTAGAATTATGTTTTACAATATACTTTATTCTATTACGTGGCATGAACGAAGGTTCAAGAACTACCTTTTCCGTTTGATAGCTTTAAGTGCTTATTTCCTGATTCTCTAATTAGCTGGTATAGGACATCTATAATTTAGATGATTGTGTGAAGGTAACAGTAATTGCAAAGATGCTGTATTTGTGTAGCTGCATAAATGCAAGAGTCCATGAGAGTGAAAAGGTGACTGCAGGCTGACCTTGATGCATTGTCAGCATCAATATTTAATATGCATTATATTTTCAGATACTTTTCATCTCCGAATACAGCCTTTCAAAAACTGTGATGAGGTCAAAGGTTTGGCTTCTAACCAAATGTGCCTTCAGGGTTCAATGGACACTAATCCGTCCTTAAATAAAGGCATCTCAGAGCATGTTCATGTTCACAAATCACCCCAGCTGCTTGTATTTATTGCATGCATTTATCCATCCATTTTCAAATTGTTTTTACTCTGTATTTATTTAACCCATGCTTTGGAACAACACACGATAAAAAACTCAGCCTTAAATCACCTCTGATCAATTTTAATTTCGTTCCGATGCGGAAACTTTGATCCCCACTGGACTCAGATAAACTCTGTTAGCCGAATGGAAAACAATTTTATCGCACGGATTATAGGTGTCCCGCAGTCGTAAGGCGCTAGTCTTTGGCGGAATGTTCTCCGTGGAGTCGGGCGCACGTGGCACCCGCAACGCTCGTCCGCGCGGCCAGCCGTCGCTCGTTCTCCTTCCGCCGTCGCGCTGGAGGCATGCGCAGCTGCTGCGTGCAGACAGCAGTCACCTGATCTATCAGAGGGGTTGCGGTGGTGCGACGAGGCAGAGAACACGCTGCCGAATGAGTCCCCCATCCCTGGGCGGCCCCCGAGGGACTCCCCAGTCGCAGTCCACACTGGTACGGCTGGCACACCGCCGGGCATATCGCCGCGGCGACGGTCGCCGTTGTAGCTGGATCCGCCACCTGCGGGCGCTGCGTTACGCTGTCGTGTTGCGTCTGCCTGTAGAGCAGACGGGTTGGCCTTTGACTCGGGAAATCGTCGTCTGGTCAAATTTTATACGAACGGATACATTAGCCCGGGGTCCATTGCACTCCAGTGCACGGAAGCTAGAGGCAGGATAATGCGCTTTAATGGGGGAACCCAAAAGGTCTGCCTTTGTTTGCATAGAAACATTCGTCTCCAGCAAATCACTTACTTTCTCATCTCAAGGAGGTGGGCGAGAGGGATGTGGCGACGGCTGTTTCATGCTTCCGAGACATGTAAGAATATATATATATATATTGTTTTGCAACCAGGATTTATAATGATGATCGGTAAAAAGGGGGTAAGATGGGCATTGCTATTACCATACAACAACTCCCAGGTACATTGGAGGGAGAATGGGGGGGGGGGGGGGGAAACTGAAGCCAACAGCCTGGTAGATGACTCACTCTCCATAAAATGTATCTTTTTTTTTAAGCTGGCTCTGGCCCTTTTTTTTTTTTTACAAGCATTAAAGGTGTTTTAAGTAGAAAGCCTTACATTCAGGCAAAGGTAAATGACAGTAATGAGGCCATTTCTGAAGCCTTTTGTTCCACTGCGGTGTATCCTCCCTCCCCCTTTTTTTTTTTTTTTTTAGAGAAAATGCCTCTGCCGTTTTCCAGCTCTGTGCTCCCCTGCTCCTTCTGTTTTACACTATTAAAAGTTCTAGAGTGATTTCAGGCTTCTCTCTCTCTCTCTCTCTCTCTCAATCTATCTCTTTTTCTGTCTGCATTACTCAGCTGTGCATCTCCTTGATATTGTTGGGTCATAGCTGAGAATCTCAGTGCAGTGGTTCATTAAGTGGGCTTGTCATTCAGAGGTTGCAGTTCAAACTCTAGCTAGGGGCCTTTCCCTTGTGCCCTTGAGCAAGGTACTTATCTTTAATTGCCCCAGTAAATATCCAGTGGAATAAATAGAGGCTAAAATGTAAGTGGTCTAATTTGCTGTGGATAAGGGGTGCTTGCTAAGCAAATAAATAATTCAATATATGCATATACTATTAACTTTCTGACTACAGTGTGGAAGTTAAAAATAAAAAAATAAAACAACCGGGCAAGGCTTTGCCAGAAGGCAAATGTCTATTCTTGTCCTACTGGACCTGACTGCTATTTTTCATACCATAAGCCATTCTATTTCAATTCATCATCTTCAAAAATGTATTGGTCTCTCTGGTACAGCACTTCAATGGCTTAGATCTTATTTCTCAGCTAGAAAATTTCATGTTGCCTTAGGAAATGCTACTCCCAAAAAGCATATCTTAACATGCAGGGTTCCACAAGGATCCGTTATGGGATCCCTTGCTCTTCTCACTATAAATGTTACCCCCCCCAGGCCAAATAATTAGACAACATAGTGTGAATTTCTGTAGTGACATCATAGGTAGATTATATGTAACTGTACTTCTTTGTACATCTAGGTGACATCAACTCCCTAAAGAGGTGCCTAACAAACATAAAACAAGCATTAAACGTTAAACAAAGAACTAAATAGCAGTGGCTTGATCACCAAGGAATTTGAGTCGAAAAACTGATGTCAATAACTTTGTAGTTATTATTGAAGAGCGCTGAGTTTTCATGATCAAGCATGTGACAAAAGTGGCATTCTTTGACAGAAGAAACATTTCCAAACTAAGGCCTTTCTCACTCAGTTGAATGCTGAGAGAGTAATACAAGTATGCCAGTAGGATTTATTATTGCAATGCACTCATTTATGATGTTCCAAAACTAACAACTGATCTGCAACTGGTACAACAACCAATGTCAGCACATATCACCCCTGTACTTTCAGCTTTCCACTGCTTGCCTATTAGTTTTTAAATAGATTTGAATGTCTTTTCATTGGTCTTTTAAGAACAGAATGGTTTAGCACATGCATACATGAACGATATGTTAATAAACAACCAGCTAAAACATAATGTGCAACCTGCTGCTACTTGTGCCGAAAGTGAAACTTAAAAGCGAAGTGGTGAGGCAGCCTTTTCTTTCATATTCATAATGCCCTGCCAAAGATATTAAAAAGAACCATCAATTGTCAATTTTAATATGAAACTAGCCACGTACTCATTTAAAACTACCTTTAACGTTTAACTATATATTTTACTACTTTTGTATGTTTTCCTTATTTTCTTAGTTGCCTGTATTTTGAGTTTCTATTTTTATTATTTTCTGAAGCTATATAAATTTACATCACATTTACTCCCTTATTTACACTGTAAAATGTGTTACTTTATTCAAAGATCATATTACATTAAAGGTTAAGTACATGAAGTTTGCACAAACTCATCCAATGGCATCACCATGTTTGATCCAATTGGGACATATCGTATGATTTACATAGATGAGCCCATTTTTAGCATACAAGGATTCAAAGTGAACAGCATCTTTTGTTAGTTTAAACTATTTCAGGTAAATCACAAGATGATTATCTTGCATCATAACAGTGATGACAGATACACATTTATTTACTTCTCATTACACATCATTTAAAAGCTGTACAAGAACACTGTGGAGCACAAGATGCAGATAGCTTGAGAGAGAGAGAGATAAAAAATGGTGATGATGAGATAATGTTACACAGATTAATTGCCAAAGAAAACATTTTGTCAAAGAAATACAATTTTCCCTTGAAGAAAATGTAAATGAAAAGGAGTCATCCTAGTTTCAGAACAGATTTTTCCAAGAAAAATTATACACTTTTGTTTAAAAGCAAATTACTATGAGTCTACAATATTAAGAACCATCCAATCCAATTGAAATGTCTTCCTTGCATTTAACAAGGGCTTAGAGCATTTAAAGGGCCCATTTCAACCAACTTTTGAGATACGTGTATTTGTTAAATTAAAATGAGGAAATCAGCTGTTTCCGTGACATAGCCTTTGTATACCAATTGATGTGTTATATTAACTAATATTCTGAGATTGTTCAAAGGTTTTGAAAAGTATATATTAAGTAAAACAAGTCACTGAGAAGCAGAACGTATGTCACAGAACCCCAACGCTGCTCGGATCAGGCTGAGTTAGGAAGAAACTATGACGCCAGGGCCGGTTCTGGACATAGGCAATGTAGGAGGTCACCTAGGGTGTCATCCACTCAAGGGGCCACCAAACTTATCCACAATCACTAGCTCCATCTCCAGCAGCCCCCCCAGTCCACAATCTCTCCTAGGGGGGTAGATAGGCTAGAGTCATGCCTGCGTGTAGCCGATGGCAACTTTGCGAGCACCACAGAGTTTACTTGGTTAAGAAGGTAAGGGACAGAATGACAATGAGTGAACGGTATCTCAGCCATTCCACAAAGGTGGCAAGAGAGTGGTAAGGCAGCACTGCAGAAAAAAACATTTAAAATCCCATGCTGAGCCTGTAACAAGGCATTTAAGTGACCCTGCAAACAAACACTAAAGGTTTTGTGGTCAGACGAGACAAATTTTCCACACAGCACATCACTACGCCAGCGTAGTCCCTACAGTCAGGCATGATGGATGCTTCACAGCAGCAGGGACTGGGAGACCTGTCAGAACAATGCACAGGTAAATCCTCAAGGAGAACCTGCCTCGGTCTGTTAAAGACCTACAAATTCAGTTGAAAATGACCTTTAAGCAGGAAAACGACCCCAAAGCACAAGGCTGACGGAACACTGGAGAGGCGTAAAAGAAGAAGTGAATGTCCTTGGGTGGCCCAGTCAAAGTTTTCACTTTAATCTTCGAGGAAATTGAAAAATTCTGCCAATCAACTACCTTCTAGAAAAAGCTTGCATACAAGCAGGAAGGTTTTGGATTAAGAATTGTTAGTTGTGGAGACTGAGTGGCCTTTTGGTGTATGATTGGACTATCGCACACACACGCAAACACACACATACTCACACACACACAAACACACATACACGCACACATACACACAGATATAGCAATAGATGAATGCATAGATACATGTAGAACTTCACCAAAAAAACACATTTTGATCTTTTCTGAAGACATTTTCAAGCATATTAAAAAACGGTTCAATCAACCTTTGCACATCTGGCTTGTTTTTTGTTTTGTTTGTTTTTTTATTTTTTTATTTCAAAGGTTATCGTTGTTTTTCATTGTTTCACAGCATGATGCTGCTTCTTTTTTGGCATTTGTTCTGAGAGGCAGAGAAGAGCCAGGCCATCTCATCTGGCCTCCAGCCAACGGTTCATCAGTCAGTCCCTACCTGAGTTTGAGGAAAGGCAAGTAAATTATGTGTTATTTATGTTTTGTCCTGCATGTTTCGTTTTCAGAGTAAAAAAAAAAAAAAAACTTAGTTTTTGGAAGAATATAACAAGCGGTCAATGATCTTACTGTCCCCAGAGTCTCCAGGTCACTTTTTTAAAATCACTGGTCAGAGATCATAATTGAATGGGTTAAAAAGAAAGCTGACATCACAAACACTTGAGCTTTACGGTTGACTGTAAATGCAATGAATATACAATATTACAATATAAAGCATGTTGTGGCATGCTGTGCCATCACTACATCAAGGCATATAAATATTTGTTAGTTGTGTTCTACTCTCATCCAATATATTTAATTAAGGGGGCAAGACATATAGGTATGGTTTAAACATGTTCAATATAACAGGTGTGTTCTGGCACATATTATTTCTACATCAAAAAAACCTAACACTTCAGTGACGTCAATAAATTTGCTACTCCGTGAATTTGCAACTCCTCTTCACGTGAATGCGCACATAAAGCTACATGGTATGAACAATGCTCGCTTTTATTTTTGCTTAATTTTTCCAATTAAAATTAGAACAATGACACTGTGAATTATGGTCAGAACATGTAAACCATAAATTGTGAATTGTTCTGTTGATTAAGGTGGGCCATAACTGTGTTTGTGTTTAGTGCAGCAGTTAGCACAGCCACTCTCCTTGGAGACAAGTTTGAGCCTTGCCAGAATGGGAGGCATTTATACGCACAATTACACAAATTTCTTAAAATATTAATAATTAGATAAATAATAATAAATAAAGTCATTATTAGCCTACTATCTAATTGTTTAGGCCACAAATGTAATTTAATTTGCTATTTTTGGGTGTTAAGAGTCAGTGACCTACTAGGCATTTTCTATATCGCAACTCTCTGTATTACAATAGGTGACTAACCAGCAGGGGGTGCTGCACCACCCTGAGTACCCCTACTTCCCATGCCTATGAATGTTATAAATGAATTGTCTTGCCTAGATGAATGTCTTTTGACCTGACAATTATAGGTTTCCACAGCATATAATTATAGATATCATTATTCCATCATTCCATCAAGCTTCATTTCAAATTGAATGGCTATCTTTGGAAGAGGCTGAAGTTAAGTTTTAAAATCTAATTTTTATGGCAAAAATAATGATTACAAAAAAAATTATGTGCAAAAAGTAGAGGCTGCATGTGCAATTACGACAATATTCATAGTGATATGCCCTCCTAAATTATATTATTTTTTTATTAGAAACTTGCTAACAAGCCTATAAGTGGCCTACAAATTGCCAGTTGTTCGAGATCTTCTAAAGTGCTTATTCTTCTTCTTCTTCTTCTCCTTCTTCGTACAGCTTTCCTTTCAGAATGCACGTGTGTTCATTGGGATGTTAACCATATTGTTTTGTTCAGTGTCCTCTTGGAAGTTCATATGATTTACAAACAAATGGATAGAACTCAGGAAGACCTAACACAGCCTCCGGCCTCGTTGATGGAATCAAAGGCTTCAATGCATAAACATGACAGAAGCCCCTGATAGGCTGATAGGATGGTAATTAATCACTCTCTTTGATCTTGCATTAAGGAAGGTTTATCACCGATGGCCCGCTAAAGCACAAATACTCTCATCCTGCACTTTTTATTTTCTCTTCTTGCTGTTCATCTTCTCAACCAAACTAACCAAACCAAAACATGTTTATTGCATACTATGTTAGTCAGAATGTACACAGTGGACATAGGAAAACTGATATTTTCCTGTTATGGTTGGTATATGTAAATATCAAATGGAAGTGGAACAGGTAGAGATGGTGTCAGTTATCTTTGTTTCTAACATAAAGTAGTATGTTACAATATGTGATGTATTTTACGGATTTATCGCTTAATGTTGTAATCAATGACCCATAACATATTACATATTATACATTTTAACTCATTTAACATACATTTGCTTAAACACATACATTGTGAACAAACATATAAATTGAATGGTGTAATGTCATAATTGTCTTGATAAGCATCTGAGAGGTGTATTTGTAAACTAACCCATATAGTAGTTGTTACTCTCTACTAACAAGTTAATGTTGGCTCAAAGTTTTTTCCTTGGTCTAATAGCCCATCTTTGACGTTGTTTAATCTGCTTTGTAGCCTAAATCGCTGATTTAATTACACATTTTGCTTCCCTGACATGAAAAATGGATGCAAAGCCTACATTTATGGCTTGCACAATTTACAATTTAATTGGATGCTTTTAGTTAAATGGACCTACAAAAAAGTGCTATAAAGGGCTATAAACTCACAGCACAGGACATATGAAATCATTGACATATCTGAAATTACGAAAGACGTATATGTGTTGATCTAGTTGATCTGATCTGATAATAATCTGCATTTAAATCAGATAATTATACCTTCCCTTCTTAAGATTTTCATAATCTATCTTACCACATCCAAGTATTGGTAAATCTAGCTAACCCGAAAAAAAAAACCCCATGCAGCTTTTATTGAAAGCAATATTTTCGGAAGCAGACCGCACTCCAGAGTGTATGGCTTGATGCACTCACTGTTTGTTGCAAGATTATTCATTTATTAATTCATTCATTCATTCATTTTAACATGGACAAATGTTGTCTATGACGTTTTGTATTATATTAGGGTGCAAGAAGGAAAAAAATCTCCTGAAGCCAGGTTTCACAAAAGGACTCCATATTACAATTTATTTAATCACATTCATTTTCCCAGACTTGTGATATGAATCATTTCCTCACAATTTTCCACGAGTTCTTATCCATTTGCAAATCAATGTATATTCTTTGTGCCGGTGAGCAGAGTCACAAAATCACACTAATTTGTAGCTCAGAATTTCCCCACAGTTCCACTAAAAAACTCTGACAGCTAGTTTGCATTATTTTGTTATATTACTGTATGATTTGCATCAACATGAGTCTCTGAAAACCAAATCTAAGTTTTGTCTCATGTGGAGTTGAATATTTTTCAGTGAGAAGTCTTGACTAATAAAAGACTAATATGCCTGTTTCTATCTGTCTGGCTGACTGACATGTCTCTCTATATTGACAATTACAGTATTGATTCATAAAGTTTGATGTATTATACAGAATAGTTTTGAAATTGTATATTTCACAGAAATAAATCTTGACAATTAAAGAATAATATGTCTGTCTGTCTGTCTGTCTGTCTGTCTGTCTGGCTAACTGAGATTTCTCACTATATGGACCATTACACAATTAATTCATTAAGCCTGATGTATTATACAGAATAGTTTTGAAACCTCAGTAAAACTGCTCTTTGTACTTTGAATATGACTTGTTTATATATGAAGAACAATGTAGTTCTTTTGATATGAAACTCACATTTCTGAATGTTAATCATGTTGTCTGATGTTTCCTCCTGGCAGGTTGGATAGACTCAGCCAGCTCCTCATCCACACAGGGTAGCCATTTAAAGGATTCCAGCAGTGTTTTGAACTACACTTGGCCAGGAGTTTTGGCTGTAGGTCTTCTCAGAACATCTGGCTAATTTGAGTTTTTTGTTTAACAATTTGTTTAAAAATGGAAAAGCTCATTCCATGCATCCAACATGGTGCTATTATAGAAAAGAAATGTTCTCCCCTTAGTTCATATTCAGTATTGCCTCTGCCAACAGAGTTGATGGGGATGATTATGTTTTCGGGCCATTCCGTCTGTCCGTCTGTCTGTCTGTCCATTTGTCTGCACCTGTTAGCAGGATATCTCTAAAGGTTACGAAAAAAAATTCAAACTTTTTGGAAAGCTTGGTCATGGACAACGAAAGAACTGATGAACTTTTCACACCTATTGGCCAAAGGCAGTCTGGCAGTGGGTGTATGTGTTCACAAAAAAAGGCATATAACTTCCGAACTGATTCACTTAACACCGCACCACTTGAAAAGTTAGAACACAGGGAAGGAAGAACTGATTTACCTTTCCGACCAATTGGCCAAAGGGGGCATGTCTTCTCGCAAAAAAGCATGTAACTTCAGAAAGGATTCAGGTAATACTACAAAACTTTGTGGAAAAGTTGTCATGGGGCATGTAAAAAAATTATTAACATTTTGCACCAGTTGCCCAAAGGCAGTGGGCAGTATTATTATTATTATTATTATTATTATTATGATTATTATGATGATTATTATTATTATTATTATTATTATTATTATAAGCAGTAGTAGTATATGTGCTAGTATTTATAGAATTATAAATACTATAGTATTATAGAATTATAAATTATAGATGCACTTATTGTACGTTGCTTTGGATAAAAGCATCTGCCAAATAAATGTAATGTAATATTAGAAAAAAAAAATTCTCCTGGAACAGAGTGAATATTTCAATTCAAAGCCATTTTGCTTGTGTAATAAGAACACTCACTGACTGTGAGACAAAGGCATCCTTAAGATAAAGCTGAAACAATCTCCACAAAATGAATATGAAATTACTGTGGGGGCTAACATAGCTTTTTAGATTCTTCTGTAGCTGTCTGTTGGCGCTCTCAAGTGTAAATTAATGTTTTATTTCAGGCAAATATGAGAGAGAATGCAACTCCATTTCAACTCCCTCAGATCCCTATATCTTCACAGACTGGTTCAGTTATCTTGTAATTTCCAACTATACAATGATGATGATGATGATGATGATGATGATAATAGTATTATTAATAATAATACTACTAATAATAATAATAATAATAATAATAATAATAATAACAATAACAATGCATTAAAAAATTTCTGTTAGTGCATGATGCCAATTTTGTAATTAATAAATGCAGAAAAGTAAATGCAAAGTTTAATGGGTTCAAGACACTATTTTCCATGAAAATTTAAGCATGCCTCTGAATGTGATTCTGTCCAGTACTTTCTGCTAAAATTCATTTACTTCAATTTAATTCATTGGCCATTTATGCTGGCCAAAATTCATTAATGCATACATGGTCCCACCAAGGATAATGGAGCCTAAAATCCATGCTCGACAAATTCAGCTGTGAGAAATATTGTAATATCTTAAAGACAATCCAGCAGACGGCACCTGAAACTCTCACGTAATTCTGGTCACTGGCGGCTCCTGTTATTTAGTTACTGCCATAGCACTGCCTCTCCCATCTAATACACAGCAGGGGTGTCAGTCAGATATTTGTGTCAAACTGTGTATTTTCTCTACTAAGCAACATTCCCAGTGTATTCCTTCCTTCCGCTGGTGCTCAAGTACTCTGTTAGTATTGATCACATTAAAATGTCACTGTGCTATAGCGAGGTTATTTACACATTACTCAGCGGTTATCCTATCAATACCTCCTCGGTAAATACTACAGGTTTCTGTCAGCATTTTGTCATTGGTTTTATATCCTTTTTTATAGCAAACTTGAAATCCATCTGAGCAATTAAATCATTGTGTCAGTCGTCGGGGCAAAGAAGGAACGTCCATTCTCCGGTGTGTGTGTGATCTGGGTTCCTGGGACATCATGGGTCTGTGCTTCCCGGGGTTGAGGCTTGTTTGGTTAAGATGCATGATGGGAACGCATCTGCGCTCGCCCCGGACTTCGGGACTCGAAGAACCCCAGAGAGAGAGAGAGGTCTCATTTCGATTTGAATCCTGGCTCTGTTTCTTGCCGTTTTTAGCTTCTCTCCTCCCCTGATTATTCGCAAATAGGCTCTGGAGGAGAGAGAAGAGGCAAAATGGCAGTGGTTACAATGCTTAAGTATGCATGGCCGTGATCGCTAACAAGGCAGGGGAGGGCTTGTGATCTGATCACGGGGGTGGATAAGATATAACTTATTTTCTTGGCAGGCGGAACAATTTATGTGAAATGGGTATTTCACTTTACCTCAATTTGATCACGGGAGTAATAGGCGCCCCTATCTCCGAACTAAACCTGCCCTTCAGTGCAATAGGTCCCCAGACAGAAAACAAAAGGCGCGCAGCTACTTTCAGGGTGTCTTTCTTTCGTGGATGTATAATGGAGGCTTCGTGCTGCTTTTAAATTCAGAAAGTTGTATTTTTAAGCAACACACAAGCCCCGCAGCATATCCCCAAAAAAATATTTTTCTTTTCAAAATCCTCACTGGACAGTCTTAATATTTGAAAGTCTCAGTAAATTGAATGATTACTGATCTGTGGCCATTGGAATTGGCTTGGGGTTTCTCCCCTATAATACTGCTTTATATCTTCAAGAATGGTGAGGCACCTTGTGATCTCAATAAAAAGCATTTCAAGACATTGGCTGAAGAAGGAGTATCTTGGACATGTTTTTTATTTGCTTATTTATTCGTGTATTATTTTGGGACACAGGGAGCATGAAATCAAAGCAATGTGATGGATTGTGGCCAAATCTAGATTTAGAATTTCGGATAGAGAGAGAGAGAGAGAAAGAGAAAGAGAGAGAGAGACCAGGCCACTCCACCCACTTGTCTAAATCCTATGGTATGAGGTATGAGGTATTTCTACTAGGAACTATTAGCTGCTGAGGTGGATATAATGTAAATTAAGGGCACTGAAATTGTTTTCTCAGAAATCTCTAAATTATTTTTTTTACGAGCACAATCTCAGGGGTCAGAAGAGTCCTTTGAAGTATTATAAATAAAAAAAGAAAGAAATAAAAAGACACTCCCGAGGGTGAGAATGGAGATGCATTGGACTTGACTAACGACCGGTGGCATATAATCCAATAAGAATCTCCCCAGTCCAGAGGGCTGGTATTTAAACACACAGACCCATGTCTCCAGCGCTCCCACCGGCTGCGGGCATTACTCTTTCCTGCGAGGCCCAAAGGGCGTGGCCGTCTGCACCGCGTATCGCGCGGACGCTGTTTACATCCCGCCGGCATTAGAGGAATCATCCCGTACCGCTCGGAATTCTGGGACATATTGTCAGTTTCTCTCCGTAATTTTTCCCGCGCCTGGCCCGCATCGCGGTGGGAGTTTTATCGGCTCAGAGGTCGCGTGCTGAACGAGTCGAAGGCTACGGGCTGCGTGGGATTGCCGGAATGGGGGTGCCCTGCCCAACCCGCGGGGGGAAGGGGGGGGGGGTAGGGCGGGGGGGGTGGGTGATGCGGTGAGGTAATTGGACGACGGAAAATTGATTTATTGCGGCTCTGAGGAAGACCAGCGTTGCCGGGGGAGCGCGGTGCGCCGGAGGGGCCTTGCCGCAGCACATAAAACAGGCCTTTTGATAGTAATTGCTCTGAGGGTCTCGGCAGCCGCGATCTGAATGAAATTTATGCACCCCCGTGGGCTCAACTTGAGTTTGCCGCCATTAGGGTTGCCTGTGTACCGGAGAACGCTCTGACCCCATTGTGCGCTTTGCATTCAATCCCTGCGCCCCTGGAACCCTACTTAACAACTACCCTTAATTGCGGGCGGAGGTGGGGACAGTGCTTCTGAAGTGTGAGATTTATTCCCAGAAATCATCTGCATTTTACCGCTCGGTTTCTTACGTACGGATTCGGCATTTTCAGAAATTAAATTATGCCTGAGCAAAGATCATGCACTGAATGTGTCTGATATTGTTTGTAGGTAATTCCGACCTTTCTCCATCGAATGTTGCTTGTGGTTACATCTCATCAACACTACACAAACTCTGGAAAGTGCCCTGTCGCAAACAAATTTTCTATTTGACCTTAAGCCCTCCATGTATTTCATGTAATGTATCCACATATAAATATTTAACATAATACATCAACACGACTGATGCTCATGCATATGAAAAAAACGTTCGCATGAAAAAAATGTTGCGTGTATGTGTAATCCAGAGACTAGAAGTAAAAAAAAAGGACAAAAATAGCGAGCTATATACAAGTGTAGCATTTAATATTCTTCTGTAGCTGTCTGTTGGTGCTCTCAAGTGTTAATTAATGTTTCATTTCATTGCAAGAAAAATATGAGGAAGATTGCAACTCTATTCCAACTCTCTCAGATCCAATATTTATCCACAAACTGGATCAGCGATCCTGTTTTCAATCCAACAATGATGATAATGATGATGATGAAGGTAATAATAATAATGGTAATAATGATTTGTTATTATTATAATTACTATTATTATTATTATTATTATTATTATTTAGCAAAAATACAATACAAATGCAGGGTTTATAATTGCATGGTTAATATGGAGGCCTTTTAGTTAAAATTACATCATTTTTATCACTGAAATGGATTTAGGTTCCTCATTTTAATTATTGCAAAGACAAAATTCATTTTTTAGTTGATGGGTATTTCAGAAACGGTAGGCCTCCACCCAGCCCAGCTAATTACTGGTATATGCTTCACTTTTGTTTCTATAACTTTTACAACCAATTAAAATGATGCAGTCGGCGTGTTATTCTGCCCTTTTTGTGGCTAAGTAAAAGCACGTATAAAAGAACAGTTGTACACCAATCCATTATCATCATATATCCCAGTTTTATGCTAAGGTGATTTAAGTGTGGGCATTTTATTAGGCCCTGCCTTTGACTACAGTGCAATTTGGAGGAGCACTTTAATGTAGCCCACCCAGCCACGCTGCCAAGCAGAGTCAATACTGCTGACAATGCTGGGGCATGTACACTGATGGCACCCGTCCAAATCCCTCCTGTGTGAATCCTGTTTTGGCTGCAAAGGGCACTTCTATCTATATATCCTGTGAGCTCTGGGGGCATTGATTTAAATTACTTTTATTTTTTGTCGGATTCCCTGAAGCATTTCTTGAGCAAACTTTGTTTTGAAGGTGTTATGAAATGTTTTAAAAAGAAGAGAAAAAAAAAAGTTTCACCTTTGGTTTTGGCAAAAAAAGTTCTTTAGATGTAATTTTCTTTTGATTGATTTGAGAAATTAAGTCCAGAGAACTTGTTGCCGGCAAAGGGGAGGAGTAACCGATCAAAACATCTCTCCCACAACATCTCCAAAAGAAAGACTACTCAATGGGTGGCAACCTAATCGAGTGGAATAATGAATAATAAAATATTTCTCTATTTTTAAATAAATATAAAAAAACTGTATTTTTGAGATTCTTTGCCTTCATCGGCCTACTTTTGAAATTTAACTATGGCATAGAAAGGGGAGAACAGAAATGAATGACAGTTCAGCCTTGCTCCAGTTTTAACACATACAGTATCTGAGAAGGAGACACTGAATGGCATATGAAAGCCACCAGGGCCATAGCTCTGGGCGTCATCGTGAATGCTAAACAACAGAAATTGCCCCCACAGTGAGACTTCATCAATAAAGCTGAATTATGTGGTCTAATCTTGACAATCGTAAGTATGCACACAGGTATGCCAAAGAATGATTGGTTTCAGAAGCCGATGGGCCATTTTGAAAACACGCACGCCGTAAATTCTCTGCACTTAACGAGACGAGATGTCTCATAACAACAGCAATCCCGACGCTCTGTCTCATTTGTAATATGATTTCTGTTATGTTAGATGCAGTGAGGTTTTTGCACATGCTTAATAGATTATATATATATATATATATATATACATATATAATGAATCTGAAAGGAATTAATAAAGTACATCTCCCATGAATACTGTTCTGCCTTCAGTGCTAAAGAATTGAAACCTCCAGTTAAATAATAAAATGTGCAGTGTCAAACATTCTAAAACATTGTAGAACATTCTCATATGCCAAGTCTTGGGGGATAGGAAGCCCTTTTTCAAAACACAACCGTCTCACAATTCTCATTGAATCCACCCCCACACCCCTTGAAGTTTGAATTAATTTGCTGTTTAGTAATTAGCATTTTAAATTGGACCTTGAGAAAGTATATTTATTATTACTATTATTTTGTTAATCATTATTATATTTTTATATACCGTTTAAATGGCCTTGAGGCCAGTACGCAAGATGCTTATTTGATGAAAGATTGCCGTAGAGTTTACATTGTTATGCGGCACGCAAACAGGGTCACACCGTGCCAGCTATTACCGTGGCACATGCACTTTATATCGCCAGCCCTGTGAGATGGTAAAGAATTCATGGCCATGTGGTGCCACCCACTCGTCGCTGATGCTGCCCTACATGTAAACAAACTGGCTTGGCAGTCTCCAGTATATGGATAAACATGAGGGAGAATCAAGGATAGTATGCCTCCACGAGACAGAACAGACCCAACAAAGCAGAACTAATTGTTCAAAGTATCCTATGACTATAAAAGATCCAGAACATTCTGTTATTCTGTTACATAAGTCACACAAGTTTCCGGATTGTTTTTTTTTTTTTTTTTTTTGATGTATGCCATTTTCAGATGTTTCAGGCATTAGTCCAACTGTGGCTTTCATTTATATAAATAATGATACTGGATGTAGGAGGCCTCTTGTCAATTTGACGGAAATGTTAAATTTATTCTGATGCTCTAATTTGCTGTAAGATCATTTAAAATTTCAGAAAGGTTTGCAGATTCTAATATTCCCTCCATTTGTTTCTGATGTTTGTCTTCTTTTATTTATGTATAAATGACTGACATCTGACGTATGAGACATCACATTGTCTACATATGTGAACAAATATATGAATTTGAAAAGAAAAATAAGTATTAAACATTATATTTTAAATGATAATGAACCCAGATATGCCTAGTTAATACGTATAACTATCACTAAATTTTGCTGTAAGTCCTTACTAATGATGACACACAGTCACCATTGCTAAGCTCACTGCAGCATTAAACAAACTCTAGTATTATTCCCATATCTCAATAAAGTCCTTTTCTTTTTCTATCCAGCAAAAAAAAATTTTAAATACAATGCTGAAAACATGAATCCGATTCTACCAAGTGCTATTAAAAACATATAGAAAACAGAGGGGATTAAAACAAGTAGGTCTAAGCTGATATTGTGAGCATTCAGTCTTCTTAAGACAGTTATCAATGTTTTATGTGACTAGCCAAACTCATCTCTGTACTGCTTTCTCATAGATTAAATCTAGGTGCCTCATGTTCCATTTTGGAATTAGCAATTTTTGCCATCCGGTGTTGGTCCAGTCAGAGGAGTGGGTGGAAAATTTAAAATATCCAGCACTTTAGATAATGACACATATTCAAAACAATATCATCCATATAAAAACACTTTGCCACACTTTGCTGTAATATTTAGAGTTTAGAATTCAGTTTTGAGGAAGGGGAAATTAACATGTGAACTGAAACAGAGAAAATTATTAATAGATGTTTATAAATCAGAATGTGGAAAATGCCTTTTTTATGTGGTAACCTTTTTTTCTGCCACAAAGACTTGGAATTTGGCACAATTGAAAATGCAATACCCCTTTTAAAGGTTTATTTATTTTCTGTATTGTGCTTGCAATATATTTTTATGAAAACATTTGTATTCTTTTATTTTATGTCCATGATTAAAAAAGTTCCAGGGAGCTGTAAGATAAAATACCATCTGTTGCCTAGCAACAGCAGCAGGGCTAACAGCCATGACAACGCCAAAGAACGGTTAATGAGGACACGGAAGAACAAGCTTCATGGACCGCGGTGACTAAAACACAAGATGGCGGGGCACGAATGTATTATAAAAGTTTTATTTGATTACGTGATAATGATGAAAACATCTGCGTGCACAAATTTGAGATTTTAGCATGATTAGACAACCTCTTTAACACGGATAAATAGCAAGACTGTCTTGCTTGTTACGAGCATGCATCATTGTCTTCCTACTGTTTTGTTTTGTTTTTTCCCATCTAAAACCATGCCCTTGATGCAGACCCAAAGCATTTATAGAAACATAACCCAACATACACAATGAGGTTGCAATGTTAAAATGTTGAAAATCTGAATGTATGTACTCAGCAAAATGCTCCTTAATAAGAAGATAATAAGATGTATTGTATTAGCATGGCAGATATTGTTTGCTTATGTTGTTTTGAACCACTTCATGCTCGGTGAAACAGGTTAAACCAGTAATATTTTTGCTGTGAACATTACCACCGACAAGGGGGATAATCAGGTACTCCGTCCCAGGACCTAGAAGCGGGCGGGGTGGGGGGTGGGGGGGGGGGGGGGGGGGCACGCAATAGTCTGTGAACTGTATTAGTGCCCTAGGCCTGGGAATAATATAATCATATAATTTTGTCCCAGGCATGGGAATTTCTCCTGGCAGCCTGGTTGTGAAGCTATTGTGAAAAAATGTTGGCAAACTCGGCACTGTGAATACATTTATTTATTTATGTATTTATATTTAAATATTGATAAAAAGTTTTTTGAATCGTGCTGGTTCGTTTGCAGTCTGGGAGGCTGTGACATCAACTGGACCGGGAAACAGAATCTTTGGAGGACCACAGTCAGACAATTCTATATTTAATTAGCCAGTTAAAAGCAAGCGAGGAACTGTCTGTTTCCACAACCAAACTAGTGAGGGCTTGGGTTGGCACGCTTTCCAGGAGCAGACTTACAACAGGAGAGCAACATAGTTGTATTACTGCATGAATGTGGCCGGTCATTCATGTTTGTTAACCAGCAAACCCACACAGGGTTTGCTTGAAGACCAAACCAATTTTACAAGTGTGACTCATTCAGCATTTTATAAACTGCAGAAAGTAGGGTTTACCATGTAATATTTGTCACATCTTTGCACATAAATAGTTTTACAGGGTGTTCAACTGTAAATGAGATTCAGGATAGTAAAATATGTGCACATTAAATAATTTTGTATGCTGTGAATATTTAGTGGGCTATCTTACCGTACAATAAATATAAAATTTCATTTTAAAATTCATGGTGGAAATTAAGGAAAACTTCCTATCCATATAGTAAGTTCCATACAGAAATCATGTCTCATCCCTCGTTCTGTATTCTGTAGGAAGTTCTACTGTTCGACAATAAGCTTTGTCATACATGTCTGAAATAACATATCTAACATGGCAATCGAGGTTATGTAACAGCAGTTACATGTCTGTATGTTTTTGCCGCTATGCAGCTAGAATGCAGGCTTGCATAGCTGGAAGATGTCACAGCTGCCTATGGGCATTGCTAGACAACTAAAGTGATGGGGATGGGAGCAGCCAGTCACTGCTCAGAGCTTAATCATTTGTACTCCAGGGGAAAAGAAATAGCCATGCATTGTAACCGACTGAAAAGGTCAGTAGTTTTCCTCCTAGCTTTCAGTTATTCTAAATGTCCCCTCAGCATATCAGAAAAAAAGACCAAATATTATGAATTTTCAGTATACTGCATCTTCAAACTATTGGCAACATTTCAAAACTATGTAGACGTTTTTTAAATGATGTTACTTTTGATCTCCTAAAATGGGGGTGTATCTATAAAAGTCCCTTATTTCCTACACTGATTACCTAACATGTGTGTACAATACCCTCAAATTAAAATAAAATAATGGATACTTTAAAGGAATAAAATTTATATTCTGTACCTCTGGGTAAGATTTCCCAAATGGTTAGACAATTCTGTTAACCTCATATTCTTTGTGGGGCGGCAGAGTAGTATAATGGGTGAGGAACTGGTCTTGTAGCCGAAAGGTCACAGGTTCGATTCCTGGGTTGGACACTGCCATTGTACCCTTGAGCAAAGTACTTAACCTGCATTGCTTCAGTATACATCCAGCTGTATAAATGGATGCAATGTAAATGCTATGTAAACAAGACCAGGTTAAAACCTAGTATATGGCTAGGCCTAACGCAAGTGATCCGGCCGACCAATGGTGTAACTTCATAACTCACTCACTCACTCAGTCACAGACATTCGCGTTTGTAGGGCTGGCCCAGCTGTTGCGGTCCAGCCAAAAAGTTGTGTAAGTCACTCTGGATAAGAGCGTCTGCTAAATGTATGTAATGTAATGTAATTGTTTCATTTCAAATCCAATGTGCTGAAGTACAGAGGCAAAGCAACAAAAAATGTGTTACTGTCACTATAATTTTTCATTTAACAACATGTTGACTGAATTCATTGTCTTTCGATGGTCTTACGTGTTGTATAAATCCTTCATAGTTGAATAGGTGCGTGATAGAAATAGTAACTGTAAGAAAACCTTTTTTTAATGTCTCTGTCAGTCAGTTTTCAAACAAGAGCAGAGCTTGGCTTGATGTTATTGCAGTGTATCTTGACCTTGTGCTGAGCTTTCTGACTTGCGCTGCATGAATTTGCCACAGACACACAACATAATCTCTGCAGAGCATGTGTGGCATTGTCTGGTGTAAACAAACTCCAAACAATCGTTATCGCAAGTCACTGGCCTTGTGAAAATCTCACAGCCAAACGTTGAGGCTTTTGGGGTATCCTCACTGTAATGTACGGCCTTCAGCTTTGGTTTTAACCAGTCTTAGACCAGGAGTCAAACTTATTTTACCTAAACACACTTTTGGTTTCTTCACAAACACAGTGGCTAAATAATTGTGTTGGCTGCTGAATTTATGTTGGAGACATTGGAGCTCTGAAATTGTTCCAGTGTTGTCTTCATTCAACTTGAAAAAAAAAAGAAATTGGTTAGTTTCATCATTGAATGTCTAATGAACTTTAGAAGTATACTCCCTACAGGATATTTTTCCCAACCATGGGCTTCTCAGCAGGTGTTCCAGTTAACCACCATGCTTAATTTTGCATTTAGTTTAGCAAAACCATATGAGCCCACCTTTTACATGGTTCTCAGGTTTATACAACTCTGGACACTTGGGAATCTGTTGCTAATCATAATTTCTGAAAAGTACCTTTGGGCTTACTGCTTAAGGCAAAGTAATTGGATTGTAATGTGGACTTAGCACAGAAATTTAATGTCTGGTATGAATAATGCCTTGTAAGGTACTAAATTCACTTCAAAATTGTCAAATAATTACTGGAATTAACAATAGGCAGGTGTCTACTTCCAACAGTACACAAGACCAAGGCTGTATTCAGGCCCTATTCTAAACAGAGGCGATTCAATCCAGCTACAATGTGGTTTGTTTTGGTCGTTCTTGGGTTTATGAGTGATGGGTTCAAAATATAAATCTCCATACATCAATCTACCTGATGTTCTTGATTCATTTTATCTGCTCTGTCTTAGAGCACAAACTTCCATATATCTAATCAATAAAGTTAGTTAAATCAAATTTTATTCATATTGCTTATTTTGTATGAAGGATTCGTCACAATTTGCTTCAAAGTTCAAGCTGGCCTGAACCCACACAGAGTACACCAGGAGCAACAGCGGAAAGGAAAAACTTTGATATTTAAATCAGGGGTGGACCTAGAGGCTAGACATCTGAAGGAATCTGAAGTATGATAATAAAAGTTATGCACTGATACAGGTAGCAATGTCACTTTATCTTTTATGTTAAGATGGAGGAGGTGAGGGGGGTCTACAGTAAATGCACTAATGTAATTTGTCAATTAATAGTGAATGCATACATACAAATGTGAATCATGTAATTCATTTTTAGTTTATTTTTTTTACTTAACCAAGAAAGTCCACTCAGAAATCGCCACTGTTTTCCATAGAGTCCCAAGGTCATGGGGAATTCAGGCATGCAGTCGGTAAGTCATCAGTAAGTGAATCTGAATGCATAATGCATAATCGTTCATTAACAATTATCTCTCTTTTTTGCACTTTGGTTGCATTCCACAATTAATTCATGGGTATTAATAGAAATTCCTCCGCTGATTTCCACACACACACACACACACACAGTGCTCTTTCTGTGGATGGAAAGAGAGGAGCATAAAATATGTGAACAGTGAGGTCGGGCAAAGTAAGTGCATCATGTCTGTAGAAAATATAGCAAAGCATGGACAGGAGGGGCAAATACCTTGTGTATGGCATAGCTGATATTTATAATGTAAGAAGATATCCACATTTTTATTACATATGTGTAATTTATTGCCTAGAAGCAAAAGAACCCATGTGCAATTATGACTGTTTATCTGGGTCTTTAATTAAGATTTGGGAGAGAACCATAAACTCCAATAACTCAAGCTACTAAACCTGCTTTTGTCTGCAGTTATAAACAGCATACACTTTCATCCTCCTCTGTAATTTACATGTCCATCTCTTCCAGTTTTTTTTTCTTTTTCTTTTTCTTATCATTTCCATAAGTGGCGGGGTCAAAAACCTCATCTTTATGGTCAGGTGCAATCCTCCAGATAAATGCTATGCTCGTTCTTGTCAGATTTCTGTTTCGAAGAATTTCTTTTTTCCAAGGCATTTTACAGTTTTTTTTAATTTATTTTACTGAATTACTTTTTTGGCATGCTGCAGCTTTAGAAATATGTAGCAAACACACGGTTGTGTTAAGTAGACTACAAAACACTGCAGCTGTCACTAAATGGAACAGAACTGCCTATAGGACTTGCTAACAATACTTTTAACTAGATTTGCCACTTCTACTGAAGGAGAAAGACTGTCACTGTAACCAGTATAACACTAAATGTGGTTCAGGAAGCTATATTAATTCAAAATAATCTTTCCTCATATCGTGTCTTGTGTTTCCCTGACTGTTGTTAATGGAAATATTAAAACGGATGACATCAGCTTAAACTGAAAATCTTCTTAACGCAAAAGCAGGGGTGGCAATTTAACCACATACCTGAAATGGAATTTAATGTAATGATCTGGTTATCAAATTGGATAGGGTCTCATTAAAGTCTTCATTACTCGATGTCATGATAATTTGTCTTCATCTGCCATTGAAACTGGAGGCAGATGACATTGAGGACAGCGACTGTGTCCTTAGTGTGATTACACCCATGGGCTAAGGCTGTTCACTGTGGTAAATCTGCTGTCAGAATTCTGGATTTGTGTCTGAAATATTTCTGACTGAATCTCCAGCAAATGATTTTACGGCTGTGGTAGTCTGACATTGACTGCAGAACTCACAAGTTTTCTTTTCTTTTTGTAACTCATTATTTATTATTTATTTTTTATTCTAAAGGGAAATGGGGACGATAAATTGCCATTGTCATTGCTGTTAGTCCTAGCTTTTACAATGGCTGAAAAGGTATTGTTGAACTGGCAAAGTGCCTCGGAAATAAAACGGCATTCATAATCAAGTGAAGATATATTCAATTGTGGCAAAATTGCAGTTGCATATCTGTACGGCATTTCAGCAGGAGAAAAAAAAGGCTTTAAAATGTATATCCTTGCTGCAAAAAAAATGATACAGTACCCTGAAGGCAAGATACATTAAAAACTTTCAAACTGTAAACTCGGCAAATATGCCAGTCATAAAGAAAACTACAGATGGAATATCAGGTTAACACAAGCAGCTTGCAACGATAAAACAAAGCTCTGGGAATATGCCGCCCTGTTCTATCTAGAGAGCCATTTATTATCTGCAACGAGGGTAGCGTTATCTTCCCCGTGTAATTTAAATTTTAGTATAAATATTTACTAAATTAAGCACCAAGGACAGACGAGTGCACGGCGAGGGATTAAGAATGCATTATACCGTTTCTCTTTTCTTCAGATTAAAAAACACCACAAAGGTAGAACCTCGCTCCTTTTAACCCTTCGTGTATGCACTGTACCATGCCTACAGCAAGTCATCTGGTAATGAGCAATCCAGAAGCAAAGCTATCCTCTCGCTTGTTACCATCATGCTTGTGAGGGAATACACGGGAGGTTTGTCTGATCAATCTGTGGCCCACCCCCCCCTTCCCTTTCTTTCATCTTTGAACCTGTGGGAGTAATTAAAAGAAAATCACTCTTTGATCAAGCAATGCTGGATACTGTGTACAATATAAAATGCAAGGGTGGGGAGGTTGGGGGGGGGGGGGGGGGGGGGGGGGGGGGGGGGGGGGGGGGGGGGGGGGGGATCTACCATTTAATGATGTTAGCTCCCCTCCACAGCACCGCTGCAATGCTGGGTAAAGATGTATACATGGTTTCAGGTGCAGTGGATAATGCATATTGTATTATATTATATTCCACACTGTATACTGGCTGCATGGAAAACACTACAGAGCCAGGGCCAATGCATTGTACTTCTTTGTGATTACAGACCAGACTAATGCAAGCTTTTAGATATCAAGAGCCCTTGATGGAGCACTAGATTGTCATTGTTTTATCATTGTTGTTCTAACGTAGCGCGTACGATTTCATCCACCATAAATGCAGTCCATTTACCATTTACCATCATATCATGATATAATGGGGAATAATGGCTAGCATGTCTAAGTGTGTCCATGGTAGCAATAATTGCTTGTGCAGTAATGACAACAACAGAATGAAGACAGCCCTGAATTAGCAAAAGAGCCTGCTTACCTACGTCACAGATTTAGATACAATGTTATGGGGGAAAAAAAATATTTGGCAGCCATGACAAATCCTTCGAACCGAACCAGGAACAGAGGATCTAAGCAGCCGGCGTGTGATGTAGTAGCGCGCCCGGGCGTCGGCCGTCGTCCCCCTCTCCCCCGAGAAGATTGGCGCCTCAGATACGCGCGGCTCTCGTGCCAACTTTTAAGAGATAAAGGAGGCTGAGCGCCGGGTCGGAGCAGAAGAGCACTTTACAGACACGGCTCTCCAGCAGACGCAGCGCAGAGATATACTTCACGCTAATTGTCTCGGTTTAGCCGAGCCGACCCCTCGAGCGGGGCAAGGGGGGGGCCGGGGGGGGGGGGGGGGGGGGGGGGGGGGGAGGGGGGCTGGGCGCGGAGGAAAGAAAATGAGAAACGTGGATTTATGGGAGAGCTGGCTGTAAAACGCCTCTGTCTGGACTGTGTCTCGTCTGGGTTTCCGTCGGTTCGGGAAAAGGCGGATGAAAGATGAGAAGTTCCTGTCGGCGGTGATTACCTCATATCATTGTCTTTGGAGCCCGACTGCAGCGCTGCCAATCAGTCAGGCGGTGGTGGATGAAATTGTACGCGCTGCGTTAGAACAACAATCAATGGCAGTGCTTCTCAGGGTTGATCCCATGCAGCCATTTTGCTTTAGCCCTGTTATTTGTATGCCTTTCAGAGGGGTATGGTTTTACCAATGTTTTATTATTTTTTCACGTCTATTCAGATCTAATTTTAAGCATTCAATTCCTCTGCCCTCCTAAAACATATTTATACAATAAAATAATGTTTAATAAGCACTGTGTTTCTGTGTTTCTTTTTTAATACTCTGCAGTTAATTGTGCCAGAATGAATTTTGAAATTGAATCCAACATTTGAATGTAGAGCACATAAAGGTTAATCCTGATAGGACTGTTATAAATTAATATTTAAAATTCTAATTATGAATAGCACGCCTAGTGATATCAGCATGTTCAGAAGCAGAGTGCAAGAAGCAAAGCTTGAAGTATGCACACGATGTGTCATTTTGTTCATACTGTGTGTAATTCACTTGAAAGGCATTATATTTTTCGGTTGACTGATTAAAATAAGGTATCAGAGTTTGTGTGCACAGCCTTTAAGAGCTTGTCAAGTCACAAAATCAATCTTATTATGCTGAAGCAGGGAATGAAAGTTTCCATAGCAACAGATACCAACAGCAACCAATGGTTTATGTGTGTGTGTGTGTGTGTGTGTGTGCGTGCGAATGATTGCCTATTTGTGTTCATGTACTGAATGTGCGTTTGCATGTTTGATTCGTTCTTGCAAAAAAATAATTGTCTCTTGGCGATTTCAGCTTGCAAGCTGTGTAGAAAATAAAACATACATTTTAACTTAGTCAAGCCTTACTGTAAGCAAAAAAATAAATATAAATAAATAAATAAATGTAACTCATAATGTAGTCAATTTACAACAGAAACAAGAATTTTGAATATGTATCATTTAAATGTTGGTTAGCGATAGGAACTGCATATTTTATTCATTGGAAAAACAAGAATAGACACCAACATACTTATAAGATGCACCCCACATAATTGTTGTGATGTTTCAATTACGTAGATGCTCTGTCTGGAAAAACACAACTGACAACAAATACATATCTGCATTTTGAAAATAACAAAGCATTGCTAAAAATGTGCACTGTGAAAAGACAAGGCTGAGGCATTTAGGGAGAAGAAATTAAGAAAAAAGAAAGAAAGAAAGAAAGAAAAGAAAAAAGAAAGAAAGGGATCACTTTGGGTCAATGGCATATCAATCATGTGGTATACAGCAGAATGCTACGTGCTATATTTTCACAGATATTTTTTGATGACCCCAATATACCTCTGTCACCTTGATTCCCTGCTGAATCGCCATGTGATGGGAAAAAAGCAGACCAAGTTTTCAGCTTTTCATATTGTACATCAGCACTATTTTATTACACTGAGGGTTTTATGTTTTTTCTTTCTTTAAGCCTGGATTCCTGTTCAGTACAATCAGTTTTGTACCCTTACGTTGAGAAAAAAGAAAGCATACTATTGGTCTGGGCATAGTTTCCTCTTTTCTGAGAATGAAAATAAAATCTATTTATCATTTATGGTCTAAAGAACAACCAATGTCATCCAAATCATTTCAAAATGAACAGGAATCAGCTAGATCGTGACTGCATGATGAATCTTTTTTTTTCTTGCCTCAAAACATCCAATATTTAAAAAGGAGGTAATAAGAGGAAATTGAGTACTTCTGATTAAAAACTGAAGGCTGTACACCATAAAAGTCTGAAAAGGTTCCATCGGCCATGTACAGTTATTTGTGAGAATTGGCTGAGAGATGGAGAATTTGTTTCATTGTTCGCTAGTTTCCTTCTGTTACCAACTTGATGCGTCATTCTACTGGGCTCTGCGCTACTGCAGTTCTGTCTCTGAATTTATCAGCCACATTGAGGGAGGTGCTAAGTGTGTTTTGAAAAGCTAAGATGGGAAATAGATTTTACTTGAGATACATAAAGCTCCAGGGAGTGGTAGACATTACCTTGTACTGCATTACTGTGGCTGATGTATGGTGAATACATAAGGAGCTAGTCTTCCTCTCTCCCTGTGTTGAGGCCAGCTCCGGGATGTGATCGGTGGAGCTGGTCATAAGGTAATACTTGCCAGGTCTGATGTTACATTTATGAAAGAGGGCTCTCTACACAAAAAAAGGGCAGCAGCCAAAAATGCTGACAGATATGGTCATTACAGGCACTATACTCTACAGACAAAGTATGACATCACCAGGACTAAATTTAGAAGCCAAGGCCTTTTAATAATGTGACAACGCTACTTCCTGTGGAATAGAATCAGGGCTGAACTCTTGTCAGATTCTCCCTGGTTTTTCCTTCCTCTTGGTTACCACGATGTGGTCAAAAAAACTGAATATTTCAAATACAACAGCAGCCGAGTAGAAAAATAATGTCCACATGGAAAATTTGCAACTTCAAGGAAGAGGAGCAGTAATATGCTAAATCAAATTTCAAATGTGGTTGAGGGCATTAATATACAGCAAATATACACTGTTGAAAGAGAAAGAGTTTTCAGTGACAGGTTAAAGTGTCTCATCAACAGTTCTTTTTCAATGTAAGATTATTCTACAATACCATCAAGAGGTCTTGAATGGTGTTGTGGCATTACAATTTCCCACTCATCTAGACTTTTTGTTTTTTTATTTTTTAACCGCGTGATATCTAAAGCTGTGATCGGCTTTAGTCACTGCACATAATATCCCGTGTGATTTCCAGCAGATTTAATCCTGAGAACCTGATTCTTTTAAATACCTCTGACAGTAATCCAGTTTATCAAACCAAGATCACACACAAAGGCAATGCAAATTAAATGGGAATTTATCTTCAGTTCTCATCTCAACAAAGACTTCAACCACATTCTCTCTCATTTCAGACCACATTCACAAAGTACAGACCGCACTGGACCTTCACATTAATTTGAAGAGCTTTTTTACAGAAATTATGAAAAATGATGTTATTTGTAGAACGACTTTTAGCATCGCCTGTTGAGTCCTGCATGTTCATCTAAAGAGAAAAAAAAAAAGTTAATTTATTACATTTACATTTATATATTGTATTTCCATCTGACATCATGACATAATTATCCACAGGGACATTATATATTGTGACATTGATCAGGAAGGGTACTGGGTGAGATGGCTCAGGATTTCCACAATGTCATGCAATCAGTCAGCTGTCAATCATTACAATCAGATTTCTGTTCCCACCAAGACCAATACACCCTGAACTTCTCAAAGATTCCTATGTTGTCATGTTATTGTCACAAAAAGGTTATATTGCTGTTCCTGATGACACTCCGCTCCCTAATGTCCCTGTGGACGATTATGTCCTGAAGTCAGGTGGAAACACAGCAAATACACAGAAAATGATTCAAAAAGAGACAGTCTGAGGCAGTTTAGTTCTCAGAGACAAACAGAATGAAGAAAAAAATTTTAATAAAAAAAAATAATAATGGAAACTTTGAAAAAAAGATCCCAAATCTGGGCTCCACAAAACCACAAAAGCATTAAGGGGTTTTGGCTGGTTGAAGTCCACTGAACACACAATGGTCGCGTTCCCTAAAGACTCTCATCAAGACAGAGCAGATTGGTTCTTTATATAATGGGCCTAACAAGGCAATGTCCAACGCCTGAGCTAATTGCTCGTCAGCCTCATGTGAACGTGCCTGTGATCATGCCTGTTCCTGTAGGCCTCCTGGCTATTGGTGGATCCAGGCACAGCTGGTGGCAGCCAAAGAGGCGGAGCTTTCCTTATTGCTCCACCTTCCACCCCTCCAAGCCTCACAGTGATCAGCACAAAAGCAGAAATGGTTCTGCTAAAGGGGACTGTGGAGTCCACCCAAAAGTGTCACAAGCATGAGATATTTCTGTTGCCCTGGTAATAAGGGGTGATATATGTGGCCATCTGGTCTACAGACCATGGCTGCATAGCTTCCTTTTCACAAATTTAACCGCTGATGTGTGGGTTTCTGAAACTTTTTCATTCCCAATGAGAGGAATTTACTGTGTGAAAATGACAGAAGTATTTTTCATGAGGGCACAGTTTACATGGATGAGCAGAGTGTCCAGTATTTGTTCTGCGGTTTGTTATTTATTCAGAATTGTATTTGCTTTCGACCCTGTTGCCTTATTCAAATTGCTACTGGTTATTTATTCAGCTGTTAGCTCTTCTGTGCTTAGTTCTTTGCAATCTTCCACATGCTCTCTAATTCAAGCTGGATATATGTGTCTGAAAACTAAATGCACACACATGTATACAATTACATAATTAAATTAATATATAAGTTACTACAGTGTACACACAGTATATACATTGTACATTGTTTGAAACCCTGTCCTGGTCATTACTGTATAGGTAACTGAAAGAAAATATAGGTATTGGCATGAACTAGTCCCTAGCTACAGTACTTTGTCTGGTGACACCTGCTATAGTTTATTTTTACTGTCGGACGTCCATGTATTTTTCCAATGTGGTGCAGACAGTGGCCTTCTAACCATTCTATAATCATCCAGATGGCATTTGGATGGTAATAACCTTGAATCTGAGTTTATTAAAGGCCAGACTTGCCTTCTACAGATATACTTGAGCTTGGAATAACCCATAGATAAGGAGTCCTACATATTAATAAATCAAGAGCGCTTTTGAAGGGTTTACATTTTCTTACTTTTTCTTACAGTACTTTGATAAAATATATGTAATGGGGCCCCTTTTATGACAGTTGTTTTTTTTTTTTTTTTTGTTTTTTTGTGTCCTGAGCCCCCACCCTGAACCCCTCGCCCCACCCCCCCCCCCCCCCAAAAAAGAAAAAAAAAAACTGATTGCCTTCGAAAGATTGGGATGATGATATTTCAAGTTCTCAACTGAAGCTGTGAAAAATCTCATTTAAAAAAGCAAGGGGAAGCGTAGCCTTGTAAACAAAATTCTATTTCACATTGTTAAAAGGTAATTTGTCTCCACAGCACAGGCAGAGCCTTCATAAATAAAACAGTCAGTCTATCAGGTGAGTATTTTTGTGTTACTTTTAGTCTGGAGTTGTTTTCTTGCTGTTTTCGTCTTCCATTATGTTCCCACATGTAAATCAAACTGAAAACAAAAAGACAAGAAGGGAATAGACTTTACAATAAGCAATAAGTAAAGCCAACAGGGATTTATATTAATATATATATATAATTTTTTTATTAACATTTTTTTTTTGGGGGATATTTGTTTTTTAAACGGGCCTCAAAGTTTCAAAAATTGACACATGAATGTAATCTTTTGTTTTTTTTTTCTCTGGGACATTTGTTTATCTTTATGGCAGTGTGGAAACACGGTGAATAATGATGACAAGAGAAAATCATGAAAATCATTTCTGGTCGTGAATAATTTTCCATCAATTTTATGTAAATGTTTCATTATTTCATCAATTTAACCATTGGGTATATTGATTACCATAACTGGATCAAACTCAACAGTCCACTGCCATAAAAACTGCTCATTGTCCACTTAATCCTACACATATCATCACTAAAGGCCAAAAGGGGTTTGCTCTTTGGCTGAAAAAATGTTACTTCCCATTGGACAAATATACTAATCCCTGACTAATGTAGGCTGCTGACTGTTAGTCATGTGATTGCTTATATTAGGTGTATCCATATGAGTTTAAATGCTAACAGGTAACATAAAGCCAATTTTTCCCTGCCATATTTTTACACAGCTGGTTTCAGATGCAAAAACAGCTATTTGGGAGGACCAACATTGTCTTTTGACTGATCAATTACTGTTAGAGAAAAGTATTGAAAAATTAGTAATGGTTTATCTATTCTAGCACAACCAATAATGTACAAAATTTGGTCACTATATTGACAGGAGTATCCACCAATATCCAACCCTGAAAAACCAAATCACATTTTTCATGCTCCTACAGCGAACTCGGAGAACTACCTACAACTTCCATGCACCCGGCATATAGAATGGCACTGCCCAAAATGAATACGTATCATCTCACATTTGCTTCAGCTGTGTATGCCATTTGCCCAAAGAGATACAAATAATTGAAATTTAATTAGCTTATTTTCCAACAAGAACAGCTATTCTGGAGTGAATAAAGGACTGACAGCATGGCTAGTTGCCATGGCAATTAGGAGACGCAAGTGCCACTTCACGACAGCCTTGAGTCAAACACAAGAGAAAAGATGATACATAAAACATGCGACATCCAAATCTGTTGAGCACATAATTAGACCACTGACACCAGAGGAACCCAACCAGTAAAGTATATTGAACTTCTCCTGGCCACACAGATTGATTTTGCACTGCTGTTAATTATCTTTTTTTATCTTTGATCTTTAAGGACCATGTCTCCTTGTTCAGTAGTTGTGAAATGTGTGTGATTACTGATGTAACATATGAATGTAATTGTTATTTTTCATTTTGGCCTGCCCAGTCACATTTGTGCCATTGCAATCTGGGGAGTGGCATGAAACAGATCTTGTGTTTGGGAACCCCAGTCAGGACCAAATGACCCATCCCGTTAGTGGCATTACAGAATCAAACTGACTCCATGAGTTTAGTCAGCCATGGCATGGACCCTCTCTATCATCAGAGGATAGAGAGCAAACTGGATTTTTGTTTGCTGGTGTACAAACCTATATATCTCACCAGCATCAGCATCTCACCTATATATACACCAAAAGCATCTTGGGGCTGTGTTTACAGTTGACTACAGGGCAAGAACCCCTCAATTAATTCACAGACATTTACTAGCTGCAGATTGTTTGAATGGGTGAAATTATCATATAAAAATAGGTATTTTTCTCTTTTTTTCTCTATTTATTTAATATTTATTTATTTATGTGTTTATTCATTTGTTTGTTTGTTTTCAGTCCCTCTGTCGCTATGGGCCAAAACCTCATATTCATAATCATGCTTTTCATCACATTATGAGTAACTGGCACACATGATATAATTAACACCCGGTTCATTATTGCATGTTTCTCAGAGAAATGTTGATATTAACATTCCATTACTGTTGTCTAAATGAGGTCTGACGTACATATTCTGGCTCTCAGAAGCCACTGAGGCCGTGGTTAGCACAACAGCTATTGTTTGCTCTGCACTTAGTATTCTCATTGCACTGGATAGTGCATTCACTGGATGTGCTTCGGAGTATATAACCAGATGGAGGAGAGAAAAGCCTTCAGCGTCCTTTTTTCCAGGACCCCCTAGGCGCTGTGCCTCTTTAACCATTGACTGGGCTACTATTACTTGGCCCGTCAAATGTATGGCTGCCACTCAAGGGATGCGGATCACAGAAATCTCCACTAAATGAAATTAAGCCCTGATTGCTGACAGAGATTCTCTGTCAATCAAAGGGGTGATGTCAATGTTCCAAATTCAAATAAATCGACAGGAGTTCCTATTCTAGGAAAACCAATTAGTGCATGCTGTGTGAGAGCTGTTACATTTATCTTTGTACATGTTTATTTCAGACTGTAACATAATAGATTGTCCCCTAGAGCAAGGACATCTACCTGAAGTCCTGAAAGGCTGCAGTGTCTACAGGTATTTGCGGTTTTCTTTCAATCATCAGCCAAGTATGAGCTTGAGAATAAGGTGTGTGGATTATTTTGCCAATCAATGATAAAATAATCACTGAATAAAAATGTAGACAGCAGACATTCAGAACTGGACTTTGACTGGACTTTGACCCTAGAGATAGACCAAGAGTCAGTCAATAGCATTCACTTCTCTCAGGCCAAGGCTAGCACTCAAACATTATTTGTATCAATCCAGAAGTTTGTCTTACAAACTTCCATTTTAGCACATTATTGGTATGATAATTGACTAGTGACAGCTGAACTCTGCACCTCCCAGAAAAGAACGTTTTGCGCAGGCTACCAAAACTGGCCGTAAACCCTGCGTAGTACGCACGGCTATGAAAGGGAATGAAAAGAGGTCATTTGATTGGCTATCAATAAATCCAGCTGCACCACACCAATTGATAATTCAGTATAACCCAGCCCTTTTCCCAGGTGCACTGTGTATTTTCCGCAATGCGCTCCTCGCCTGTAGTCCTGAGCCACGCCATTGGCTGCACCCTTACGCCATGTGCCACTGATTCCGGAATATAGAGCTCTATGTTAATATAACCCACAAGTTACAGTTACAATGTAACTGTTAATGTAACTATAATAGATTCTAAGACTTCAGCAGAACATTCAGAATGAAAAGCTTAACAGGGAGACCGTGACAGCTTTCGTTGCATGAAGTTAATACGGATAGAAAATCTAAGCTGACAGGATTCGGGTAGGGCTACAGACGGTGAATCCTCTCAGCTTCAGTGTAGCCTAAAGATTTCAGAATGGAAGCTCATGCAGAACTGTGGACCCTGTCCCCATCTGGGTTCCAGCTTCACACCAAAAGTTACAAAATCAAGGCTGAATCCAACAACCCTCTGCGCTGTGCTGATTACAACAGCACAGCGCAACTCCAGAATTTAGCCTTGTGTCTCCCTGAAAGACACTGAGCTGCAATTCTGCACTAATAAAAGTGTGTGTTTGTGCTGTGCAGGCCACTTAATTCTCAACTGAAAACCCAGCAATTTATTTTACAATTGTCTTGTAATTTAAAATCATCAGATATCATCTGAGCTCACCAGCACTTGCTGCATTACCATTCTAATGCTCATTATATAATTAGTCTCAATACAATAAATTATGTTTTACCTGCAATAATTTATTTATCTCATTTAATTTTTGTTATTTTCTGTCTTTCTTTTTGCAAAAATCATTTTTTCTATTCTTGTCTGCCTTGTGCGAAATTATAATAAAAAAAAAGTTATGAACAACCACAAGAAAATAAATTACATTCAAATGAATGCTTTTTTTTTAGCATTTAAATGTTATGCAGTTTGGTTCCAGCAATGATTAAATGAGACACACACTTTCAATATTATATTTCATATTATAGTTCTTTTAAATGATTACTCTCAATTCATTATTTGGTGCCTGGTGATGAAAACAGGAAAGGTAAGGACATGAAATGTCATCATATTTTTGTCTTGTTACTGTCCCTGATGGTACATGCTCAAATAATATCAGCGTCTCTGTTCATAACAGAAGAGTAATATCACGACACAACATGGGGCACAGTCAGGACACCGAGACACTTGTTGAGGTGTGCTGGGTGTACATCAAACCAGGCCAGCCTGAGACAGCACAAGACAGAGCAAACATCTCTGAGCCAAGTGCATTTGAATCATTAACATTTTCAGCAAGGTTACAAAAACTCCCGGCGTATTTCAAAGGCTGTGCACAGTGACACTGTGTTCCAAAAGTGATGTTCGCTGTTGACGCGCAGGTGATTTAAAGTTTATGTTGTACTCATAGGAGACTCCAAGGAAACCGTAACTCACCGGTGACTTCCTAAATCACCACCGCGCCACCATGCAAATTCAATTAGCGAGATTAACGGCAGTAATATCCACCTGATAGTGTTGATACTGCAGGGTCATGTGCCAACAAGTTGTGTGTGTTTGTTCCCTATCGTTTTTTGTTTTGTCTTTTTATGCGCAGCAAACTGTCATTGAGGCAACAATGGCTTACGTGATGTGATGTTTGCACACAGAGATGTACTTTGAAAATGTTCTCTTCAGTTTAAAAATTAGATGGTAAACTTTAAAAGAGTTAGACTCAACAGCCAATTTAAATTTTTACTTTACGTGACATTTAAGCTAAAACATACTTTTATGGGGCAACTTAAAATCCTTCGCCTCATTATATTAGAACCAATATTAAAAATGAGAATGACTTATATTAGTCCATATCAATCTGTCTATTTTCTTAGGAGTGGATATGCTATACCTTCAATGTACCATCAAACATTTTAAACAGTATGCAAATTCAGTGTGAAACATGGTTAACAGGCATGCCTCAGCCTTCCCCATTGCACGAGCGAGACCATAAACCAAGCAGCTCTTTAAAGTGATGTATTTTTTGGGTGCGGTGGGCCGAGTGCTGGAAACCAGTGGGGCAGTTTAATGAAATGCATCTCTCTCTCTCTCTCTCTCTCTCTCTCTCTCTCAAGCAAAAAGCAGATGCATTCTCAGCTGGCAGGGCAACTGACTAAAGGCCTCTGTTTTTTGGGCTTAGCCCATTGCCTATGCAATATAGTAGTCTAATAACCCAGGAGCTTTACTTTAAAAATATCTTCTTTTTTCTCTAGGCAATAAGTATTCCTCTAGAATTGAGTAAAACCATTGAGGTATTCATATCCATACCTCTCCATAGAGGTTAGTTGTTAAACATACATACTGTATACTTCACACACAATGTCATCCCAATGACATGGTCACAGAATTTCTATTATAATTTTCATGAAATATGAATATAATCATTCAATAATTTGAATGACTATAATAGCACACGGGTTTGCGCTATGTGGGATATGTAATCATTCTATGAATAATTCACAGAAGCAAAAACCAGACAGGGCAAGGAATGGATCTAAGGCCACTTAGATGCTATGTCCACACCTTCTCTCTGATACATGATACAAGAAAAAAATATATATAACACTTCTGGTCTAATGGAAAAAAAAACATTAAGAAAATATCAGGGATATGCATCTCTGATCTTACATGTTTAATGGAAGGTACGGGTATTTTATATAGCTTGATTCTGGACAACGTGGATCAGAATAAACAGACCCCGATTTTCTTAAAATAATTTGGAACATAATAGAACATTGATTGCATTTGAGGACTTATCAGGCATGTCATGTCAATAATAACATGTCAATAAATGAAAGGTCATAAACAACAAGTCATTTTATAAAGGCAATAACAGAAGTAATAGAAGTTACAGTTTGCTTCAAAAGCTGTCTCTAGATGAGCAGAAAAACATCATATGAGTCATATTGTCATACTATCAATTCTGTAGATTCTGTGAAAAATAAATCTCTGACAACCAATGGACTATTGTGGATTTGGCTTTGCTGTTATTGCCGTATGTAGGTGCAATGTGTTCCGCAAGAACATCTGTCTGACAGACAACATTTCATTGAATGCATTACAGTCACAGAAGTTATTTAAGTTGGTATAACACCCTCCTTTAAAGACACATGGCATCATGACATTCACTCTGTGAAGCACTCTGTGGCAGTTTCTTTTTAAAGTGAGTTGTCTAGTTGTCATGCACCATGTAGCTGGTTTCAAATTCCTATTTTTTCCTTAAAAAATTATTTAAAAAATAATAAAATACAGCTGGTTGTAACTGGTTGTTACACACTCCCGAGAGGTAATAAACCTTGAAGTTGCTTTCAAAGCTTTACATTTTCCTTTCTATAAGAAAGCAATACTTGAGACTGGCTGTTAAATAGGGACAGCAGACTTTACAAGAGCTTCAAATATCTGTGTGTTCTTTTATAAAAACTATCACAGCATTCCCTTGACATTGAAAGATTGAAAACCTTACAACAGATTTTGAATGTTGACATTTTGTTTTAAGTTAAGGGAAAAAAAGAAAATAAAAAAATAACATGAACATATAATTGTTGGACAGAGGGCTGGGTGTGGGGGAATTGGTGAGTGGTTTATTTGATTTATTCAGAGTATGTATACAGATTGAGTTCAATTTACTTCAAAAGTTCAATGAATTTGCAAGTTTGCATCACACTTTCAACAATCCATGGTCAATGCAATTGGGCACTCAGCAAACTTATTAAAATATACAACTTACATACCCACTTATATAATTTATGTCTTTTAAGTTTCTTCTTCTTATTATTATTCTTATTATTGTTATTATTATTATTATTATTGCAAATTTAAAATTAAAATTAAAATTGCAAAATCTCAGTGAGTAAGAACACTCACCTTTTACAAAGGCTTATAGCATACTCATAGCATACTCATTGTGGGTCTTGAGCTTGGTACATGTCTTTAGCCATAGCTGTGACCTCACCCTGCCTGAGGAAAGGGGGGGGGGGGGGGGATAAGTCTGCAGGATTCCTAGATTAGCTGTTCCATAAAATGGCCAGTGTCCACAGGCCCACTGGTTGCCATGAGTGAGAGATATGTCACTCCTTTCATCCGAACTAGCATTAGCTGCCTATTGTAGGGGTCACAATGTGTGAGGGAAATTAGCCATTGGCTCACCGGTTAAGTGTACTGGAGAAGTGTTGGATTCTTCAGGTGCAGTGTTACTTGCACATGCCTCAGTGGCACAGAGGTGACCCGAGGCAAAAAAAAGAAAAAACAAAACAAAAAAAGTCAGCCACCTTGCATCAGATGCTTAGACATCTGTCTGGCTGCTGCAAACTGGGTCATTCTGGACTGTTTATCAAACGCAGAGATAAAAGCACTGTCAACAAACCAGTCTGCTAACAAATTCCGTGTGGACGCATGCTATATAAATGATCAAAAGTGACTGTGCTCTACCACCCGACTTGCTGTCGGATTGCGGAGGCATTACCTTCTTTATGTCAGCTGGTAAAACTGACTCAACCGTTCAGATTTTTACAATTGTTCCTTTAGCCTTTTCTTTCCATCCTCCAACATATTGACACAATGACAACACAATGATAACAGATTTTCATCGTTTGCAAGCTGATTAAAAGAGTAATCAAGGGCTGTTTATTCAGACAGTCAAGGCTGGCGCCACCTCTAATCTCCCAATGACAAACCATTTAGCAGGACTGCGATTCTACCTCCCTGATTGTGGGGGCGTACCTGAAAGGTGTCAGTCGCGAGAAAACGGTGCGTTCGATTCGATCAATCACGAATGCAGACGGGCACCGTGGCAGGATTAAGTTTCTGTTACACTGGCTGCTCTGAGCAAAATTACATTACAGGCATTTAGCAGACGCTCTTATCCAGAGCAATTTGCAAAACTTTTTTTTTTCCTTTTTTACATAGCATCTATTTATACAGCTGGCTACCTACTGAAGCAATGCAGGTTAAGTACCTTGCACAAGGGTACAACGGCAGTGTCCCAACTGGGAATCAAACCTGCGAGAGTTGGGTTACAAGACCAGCTCCTTACCCGTTATACCACACTGTCGAAAAATGGGCAGAGGAGCAATGAAATATAGTTCGTCTGGGGGCGGGGGGGAAGGAGGTGATAGGATAATGGGAGCACTGAAACACAGTGCAATTCCGTGTTTAAGTTGGAGAATTACAGCCTTCCTCCCGTGAAATGGCAAACTTTGGAGAATTAATTATTGAGGTGTACAGTAATTAAATGCACGGTGAAACATTAAATCAACGAAATAAATTGCTTTTCATAATTGCATCACTTTTTTCCACACTTTGCGGTGCGTGCACATAAATTAGTCCCAGGAGATAAGAATTATGATCTGTAATGACACACTTAGAAAGAACATTGATCAGAAAAGGTAAGGGGCAATACAAGCAGAGGATCTCTACCAGAACATTATATCATTATAAATAGAAGTGATATATTTAATGTATATTATTTTATATGCAATTCAGAATACACAAAGCACATATTTTAATAAGTAAAAATATAGAAGATATATAAGAATACACACACATACACATGCATGTACTTCTATTTGTTAACTTCATCTATGATTTGATCGTTCTCTATGGCAGGTATGGAGTTATCATGAAAATTTCAGCGTCCTCTTGAACAGAAAGTTACTATTTTTTTTTCAGCAAGCCCTCAGTTTAAACAGCCATTTTAAATTTAACATAACTGGCCCCGGGTCAAAAACAATGGCAATAAACTCCAGTCGGTCTGTGCTCAGAAATGTATTCAGAATTGCAAATGAAATGTGCGGGAGCACTGTGAGAACAGAGTTATCCACCTATAGCCACCCGAGTGAGAACGAGCCAAAACCCTGGAGTACAGAAGAATAGCATAAATCACACCCACTTACTCCTTGTTTAAACTCAGGGCCACTCTGTGGAATAGCCTATGCATTTCAATAGATCTTTCCATGCTTCTGATCTGTTGTTTGTGAAATCGCCCCTTAATTCATTTAAGGTTGAACTGATAAAAATGAATTATATGCAGGTCTCAGAGGTCATCCATCTTCACAAAGTTGCGATCCTGAGTTACCTCATGAAGAGCAGGGATCTTCATTGAAGGTCAAGAATGTTCTTAATCTGCAGCTCATTTTAGTTTTCCTGACATAATATTATTTTTTTTTTTTAAGTTACAATGTCTTGTGAATTAAATGAACAGCTCACGCAGTGCATTTGTGCACCATCAATCATTTCTACTGTAGTTGTTTATGTACATGCCATATAGTAAAAAAGTAACAGCATTAAGTATGAAAAGCTACAAAGATAGAGAATAAACTGGATCTCAGCATATTTAATGCAGATATAAAGTCAATGCAGGCGTAATCCTTGCATTTAATTATTCATTTGTTTTGCTCCACGCTCATTTTAAATTTCCTTTGACACTCCAACTTTCATTTGATTCTCCTCCGAATAGAAAAGTCAACAGGTCAACAGACTATCTGACTACAACCTGGATTAGTCTACCATGAAGTGCTGTTCTGATACTTATGAAGGGTTTGAATCATATATTAGAGTGATCAACATGGCTAAAAATGAAAGGCTGCACTTTCCCAGCCACTTCCTCCCGTTTGTTTTACCTATTCTTTCCCTGGAATCCCACCATCTTCATCTAGGAATTTTGGAGTGGTACTGGATAAAATCTGTCCCTCTTTGAGAACATTCTGGTCATCCCCTATTTGAACTACTGCAACTCTCTCCTTGCTGGCCTACCTGCGTGACCCACCACCTCCCCAGGCTCAGTCATGTCACTACCAGACCTCTCCATTCTGCTTCTTCCTGGTGTCTGGCCCCTGCCCTCTGTGTGCCTCCACTTCCAGGTCTCCTGTCAGATCTACTGCGCCACTGGTGGAATGAGCTTCCCACTGCAGTCAGGATACCAGACACCCTGCCCATCTTCTGACGCAGAACGAAGAGCACTATGGCTCACCTGATCACCTTAAGATATCTTTTTTTCTTTACATCTATCTTTCTTTCTTTTTTTCTTTCAATTTCCTATTGGATAGTGAAATAGGCATGGCTGCGTAAAGATTATCTGTCTCGTTGTACTTTCTTTTGTTACAAAACAAATTGTTGTTTGTTAGGTTAACATTGGACTTATTGATTTTAAATGGGCCTGCGTGCCTTCGGCGATATCACATTTTCGTATTCCCAAGAGTATCGCTGGTATTCTCCACTACAGCACATCACGGTGGATAAGAGCCTGTCGCGTGAGTGTAATGCAATGCAATGAGAGAGTCCAGTGATGAAAAGTCAATATTCTGTGCCTCATTTTGTACCTCCATATGTTCTCAATTTTTATCTTCCTGCAGTTGCCAATACATCCTGTTGGGAGATTGTCTTGCAGCATAAAGGATAGACCGGTTTACAGTCCCTTTCCCATAATGCATTATCATCACTTTCTGATGTATTTGGATGACAGCGCTGTCAAGTTTCAGTACACCTTGTTACAACAATGTCAGTTTGGCAATTTTCATGGTTTCCCCATATGATTAACTACTATGACCACATACTCTTTGTCCTCGTAAATACTAACATCGGTACGCTCTGACCTCAAGTAAGCACACAGAACTCAGAAAAAATAACGTTGCACAGCCACATAATAAATAAATAAATAAAACAGATTTTTTTTTGTCTTATCTGCTTCTTCGTCTTTATTGTTCGTAGCAGCCAATTTCAGATCACATAGGCTAAAAAAAAGTTTCATTTTGGCATAAGTATGTTCACGTGTAATGCTGCTGAAGCCAATGGAACACCACTCTGAGTGCCATTACCCATGTTCATTCACTAGACGTGTTCATTGTTAGCTAACGCTCAGTTGCCAAATAATATCAGCCAACAGATTAATGCCACTTCATATACACGTGTTTAATTTCTGTGGCTAACAAAATTCATTAATAACATTTATTTATATGGTTTTATAGAAGAATTTTTCAATATCATATCCTACCTACAATATATGTTTTATCATAAAAATCTATATTTTAATAATCCAATAATTATTATTGCAATCCAAGCCTGCCATTACAGGGAAACATAAATACAATGGTGCACAAAACATTCAGTCCATTCCACAGATCCTTTGGATTAGGAACCGTACTGTAATAGTGCAACACGCTTAGCGTAACTCCACTAGCGTCATCTGCGCTCCTCTTCAAAAGGGTTGTCATTTTCCCGGGGAATGTGCCTTTCAGGAAGAAAGGCACATTCCACTCCTCCGTCCGACGCCATTTGTTCCTTTCTTGAGTAAATGGAGATCTGGGCCCCGAAAGCGCCGCCATTGTCTTTGAAAATGCGGCGTTGTTTTCCATTCATAATTATTTTAAAAGGAAGGAGAAACATCAAAGGCCGATCCCCTCGGAAGGCATCCCCTCTTCAAAGTGCCACATCTCCAGTCGCTCGCCTCAGCGCTCACTCTAAACAAATAGAATCAAATGAATAGTTAAGGAGAAAGGCGCAGGCAGGAAATAACTATCATTAATATTCATTCCTTCTGCCTCTTTTATTAGCGGTGGCAGAATTTTCTAATAGACATAAATTTGTCAGGTTACTTAATGTAATTTGCCCCGTGGAAATGTAATTTCCCAAGGGGGGGGGGGGGGGGGGAGGGTGGACCTAGCTGACTGCCCTGGCTGTGTGTGTGTGTCTGTATGAACGAGCGTGCATTTAGACAAGAGTGTGTGTTTAAATGTATATTGTTTTCAAAAAGAAAAGTTATTCCGTATTCTTATTCCCTACTGAAATTGAAACATTATTATCATTATTATTATTGTTATCGTTATTATTATTGACACAGACACAAGCCTAAAGTCACTTGATTGAATATGGTAATTGCCATCCTTGTACTTGCACACTATTGTGTAATGAGGTCCGTCGTCAGTTCTGAATCGCAGCTGCCATTGGCTCTTAGCAAAAGGTACAATTATCCCACTGAGCTAAAGACCAAGACCCTCCGCCAAGGCAATAAACTGCTCGTGCTGTCCTCCGTTGGGGATTTTACCTTCTCTCTGGCTGATGCCCACAAGCCCACACGTGTCTCTGAGCTCCAGGGCATCAGCGATCCCTCCTCTATTCCAATGGTCCCTTTCTCAATTTTCTCTTGGCCTGATTTCTGATGTCGCGTCGTTCCGACCGAAGTATTTCACTACATCTGTAACCATAATTTCTGTTTTGTTATCACTTTTCTTGCGCATTTCCTGTTCCGATGCAGCCGAGTGTATCTGTGCTCTTACGCTCGGCACTTTGAAAATGATTCATTTTTGCTGCTCTCTCTCTCCCCCCCCCTCTAAGATTTGCATTCGACGGCCAAGCCCGAGCGTGTGAGCTGATTTATGATTTGTTTACCAATAATGTGCAAAAACATGTATCTGCCAAGCGAGCTGGCCGCCGCTCCCCAAAGAGTCATCATGTTATTTTTTTTCTCTTTTTTTCTCGTTTTGTTTTTTTACGTATCATAAATACCTTAGGAAAAAATAAGTAATGGGTAATGGTTGTTATGGAGGAAATTGATAGAGTCTGCACACATTTGAATCAAATTATAATGTGCAGGAATTGCATTATCTGATTCAAATGTCAGTCTGAGGAGTCTGACTGCATGCACTCTGTATAATGGTGAAGGCAGAGATTCAGTCAAGTCAGTCAGGTCTCTGAGCTCCAGTATATCAGGTGTTTATATGGGTCCACAAGGGATAAAAAATGTATTCTATCTGTGCAAAATGTACTCTATCGGAGTGGATTTTGCACAAACCGTGTTGCTCTGTAGATATGAAATATGCTGTCATGTTTCTATGAGTCACTTGATCTTTCCAATTCCTCTTGTGCAATACACCAAACAGGAAGGCATATGCTGGAAAAAAACGATAACATACATAAACTATTAAAATATACATGCAAAGGCTATTAAAATGAAGGCACCTTAAACCAGCACATGAATCTTTCTTCATGAGCAATACTTTCAATTTTAGATAGAATGAGGTCAGTCACCATGTAGTGTTGTTTCAATCGTTTATTCCTTTTTGCAAACTTTTGTTACAAGTAACCATACTGAGAAAAAAAAAACATGCAAAAAAATACTGAAAGTGCATCATACACTATATGAACAAAAGTATGTGGACACCCCTTGGTCTGGGGCTGTTTTTCATGGTTTTGGCTAGTTCCCTTAGTTCCAGTGAAAGCAGATGTTAATGCAAAGATTACAACTTTGTGGCAACAGTTTGGGGGAGGCACTTTCCTGTTTCAGCATGACAATGCCCCTGGGCACATAGCAAGTTCCATATAGAAATGGTTTAGTTGAGATCAGTGTGGAAAAACCTGACTGGCCAGCACAGAGCCCTGACCTCAACCCCATCCAACACCTTTGGGATCGACTGGAAAGCCAACTGTGAGCCAGGCCTAATCACCCAATCAGTGCCCAACCTCACTAATGCCCTTCTGGGTGAATGGAAGCAAATCCCTGCAGCAATGCTCCAAGTATAAAGCCTTCCCAGAAAACTGGGGGTTGTTATAGCAGCAAAAAAATTGACCAACTTCACATTAATACCCACAATTTTGGATGATATGTTGGATGTCAGGTGTTCACATATTTTTGGCCATGTAGAGCATGTCGGATAAGGCTGAGCATGATGACATGTGATGGTATGATAATGGTTAGGGCACTGGGCCTGCAATTCTGAAGTACTAAGTTCAGTTAAGATAGGCCACTGCTGCTGAGTCCTTCAATAAGGTACTAAACCTGAATTGTTTCAGCAAATATCCAGCTATGCAAATAGATTGTATGCTAGATAAGTGTGCCAGTAAATTATTTAGTATTATTATTAAGTCAATGTTTTATGTTTTTTTCCTCTTTTTTTCTAGCTTTAATTTTACTTAAAATTGATGAAGCAAAGCCATCTGTTGACTTTCTATTCTGTACCAATAGTCATAGTTACAAGATGGGGGAACCATATTTATGAATGTGTGTACACAGTAGTGTTACACTTGTACATGGAGAGCAAACCCAATAATAAAGCTGACATAACATCTCTTCTTTCCCAGATTCCTTCGGATCCTCGGGGACTGTCTCCATCACCACCAGATTATCGGCATCTTCAGAGTTAGCATAACATAGAAGCGCAACAGTGCTGTTATTGTTAGACTCATAGAAGGATCCTCTACTAGACCCAAATCATTTTTATTTTGCCTTAGCTTGGCGGAAGTGCATTTGATCTGTTCAGAGACACGCGTGTGTGTTCATGCAGACATATGCACAAACGCACGGCAACTGCATCCAATGATGCGTACATCTACAAAGGCCCGTACACACACATATGCACACATACAGCTGATAGACGGCAGAACTTTAGACTTCTTTTGTGTGTGTTCCTGCCTCTTAAATATTAATGAATGGCAAAGCCTTTTCTGCAAGAATTTGAGCTGCTTGGGCTCTGGGGTTAAACCTCTGTCACGGAGCAGAGAGCAAAAATAAATTTCTGGCAGTTGAGGAAAAAATAAATAACATTGTACCCGAACGAGAGTAAATACTACCGGTGCATTCACCCGTGGACCTTAAATGGGGTGAAATGTAGGGAGATTGAGCATTGTGTTTATCTAATTTAATGCATTTTTAGACATTTAATTCTCTTTCTCAGCTATAATATAAAATAGTGGCAAAATTCTGATGTTCCAGCAGTGGATTCTTTCTGTTAGATTATGTGATATGAATATTTTGAACAAAAATCTAGGCAGTATGACATTGAAACAAGCTAATGTTCGTCTTTTGAAACTTGAGGAGAGGCAGTGTTCAGCGGCCTGAACGGAAGCGGCACACGCCCACTGCGGTCCCTCAGAGCGAGGCGAGGCTACAGGCTAATTTTCAGCTCCCGCTGCAGCGGCGCCGACATCGAGAGGCTTTCGTAAATGAGCCGCGGAGGCTGGGTGGGAGCGCGAGGGCTGGCGGGGCTGCAGAAATGGCTCGGGACACGGCCGGGACGAGCGGCAATCTCGCCAACCCTGCCGGAGTCACGCAGGCGTGGACCAAAATGCGGCCGGATGGTTTGCCGTCACGGCGAAACCCTCCCCCCTCCCCCCTAAAATCGCCTCGGAGGCTCTGAGTGCCTGGGGAGACGGGCCGCATCCGGCAGCAGGAGGGAGGGGTCAGAGGTGGGCTCTGACTGCTATCGATTTCAGATAGGGTCAGAGGGGAAGCCACGAGTTGTGCAGGGAGGGATGGGAGCCATTTTAATGTCTGTCGAAAGTTCGAGCAGATCAATAGCTGGACTAAATAAAACTCTAACAATCTGCTATTGCAGTGCAAAGGAGTGGAGTCTCTGTTATGCGCTTCAAGAGTTCCCCAAAGGTGTTGAGCCAGACTTCCTCAAACACAGGTGTCAAACTACAGTCCTGGTGGGCCACAGCATCTGTTAGTTTTTGAGGTGTTCTCAGCACCAGGGGCTAACATAAGTCAATGATTGGCTAAAGAATCCACACACTTTGTTCTGAAGTCCTTAATTGGAAGCTAATTGAAAGGAAACCACAAAAACCGGCAGACACTGAAGCCCATTGGGAATTTAGTTTGATATCCCTATCCAAAAGCAAGAGCTCATGAAACCCATTGGGAATTTAGTTTGATATCCCTATCCAAAAGCAAGAGCTCATGAACACTGGTACATTGCATTTTATCTGTGTAAATGAATCCAGGTTGGTCTTATTAATACTCTAGTGGGTATTCATAAATGTATTCAGTACTGAAGGGACGTGGAATATTATTTCCCTTTATAAAAATGAGATTATCAGCTGGCTGCATTGCCACATGGATATTTTTTACTAATAAAAAGCATATGCTGGGACTGAGAAATCATCTTATAGTTATGATATGAAATATATTAATATTTTATTGTATTATGTACTGATTTTGTATTTTTCATTGGTGTGAATTCCTTATACTGCAGAGACCTCATAACAGTAGCCGCGGTGTTGATGATTGCCTCCCTTGCACTTGTGTCCAAGAAGTTCTGATCTTACGAAGATTAGTTAAAAATTAATTACGGTGCAGCTTGGGCCGCGGAGACACTCTGGAAGCTCGAGCGATGCGCGTGGCGTATGCTACCTGGCCCGCGATCGTGAAACAGTGTCAATGAAGGAGGCTCAGACGCATTAATTATAAACTGCTTAATCTGGCAAGTAGCTGAAGACGGAGAGTCAGAGGGGAGCGGCGTGCCGGAGTGCTTTTGAGCGCGAGTTTATACACAAACATCTGCTCATGTTCTGATACAAATGAGTCTTGGGCCGGCCTAATGTATCCCCCCCCGCCCCCCCCTCCCCCCACGCTAAATAGATCGCAAACAGCGGAGAGGGCTCCCATTAGCTCTCTGGAAATCAATGCTCCTTTCTCTGGAACACGCCGCGGCCGGATGTCAGGGAATTGAATCAGCCGCAATCCGCTGCCAAAGGACGGGACGCGGATCGGCGACCTCTCTGTGCGCGCTCCAGAGTCATCTCCCCGGGGAACGAGCGGCTTTCGTCTTTCCTTTGAAAAAAACGCAAAGCAAGAAAGGCGGTTGTGTTGTATGCGCATTAGGCTCTTGAAGTATATCCCGAAGATGCACTGATGTAATTTTAGCATATAGATAAGATTTTTGCGCGACTGTTTGTTTTCAGCCTTGTTCCCATCGTAGAGATTTTAAATAGCATTTAATAGCTCTGCAGAGGTGTAATGTTTTGGCACAAATTGCTCTGTAACGACACAGTTCAAAGGACTTGAAAACTGAAATACACACATTTGGAAGGAATTTGAAGGAGAGCCAAGTTAACTTTAAGAGAGGGGTAAAAAAAAAATCCAGGATCCATCAATTCTATTGCTTACCCAGTTACACATTGTACAAATCAAGTCGATCTGTCCTTGTCAAATGAAGTAGTTGAACTGACCAATTGCTATTAAGGTGACATGAATGAAATTAAGTCTAAACTGTGTTGTGAACCCATTTCATTACGTCCAGCCTAATTCATAATCTGACTTCTAATCTTGGGACTGTCCAGTGCTTTTTTCCTTTCCATTGATTATAACACATTTTTTTGAAAATTCCATTTAAGTGGTACCAATGTCATTTAAAATAGACAGTGCAACCTTTTGGCAAGGAAAACCCCATCTCAAGCCAGCCAGCCATAAAGTAATCTGGAACATGAATTTGTTAAATGACTTTAATGATCAAGTTTCTCCTTTGATTCATTGTCTTCAAAAGCACAACAAAGCACTGGGCCATCTAGATGACAGGAAATTGGAAGAGAGATCACTGCAGTTGGCAATTTGTAAAAGCAAAATTACCTCTGGATTTACATTTGAAATCTCACAGCCTTTCATTTTGTTTCATTGCAATTCACTCCCAGATATGCTCTGCCTACTCTGGGGCTGTAGGTGGCAGTAATTTAATGAGTGCAATTACAGATAAGGATGTTCCAATGATAATTATGTACCCATATCCCTAAATGAGTTCTTTATATGAAACAAATCCGGCATTTATTTTTGTGTGGTTTATAATTAGGAAAAATCACTTTTCTGATATTTGAAAAGGTGTTAAATCCATTTCTGTCAAAGACAAGAGCAGAAATAATAGATATAATGGTATTCTTAGATGTAATGGTTTTTAACACAAACTACCTGCTCAGAGGTTGCAATTTTCATGGCCATGTCCAAGTGATCAGCTAAGGCCAAGAGATCGGAGGGGATGTCTTGACGGGATATAAACAATTTCTGGTATAGTTTGCAGATTTTGACCCAGAAAAACTCTCTGGCTTCCAAAACACCCACTTTTTTTTAAAACAAGCCTGAAAATGACAAACCAAGTTGTCTGTGCACACCGTGTCCCATTGGCTATACTGAGGGACTGCTTGGCCAGTACTGGTCAACCTTGTATGTGATCCTTATTGCTTTATTTTATTTTTTCATGTGCTGCGAACAACCTTCATGAAGCCAGTCATTAAATTAATCAAAACCTGTTGCTACATAGTATCAAAATAATGCTATTGTCCACATGCTATCCTCAATTGTTTACCAGTCTAATTTCTAATCTGACACAACCACAAATGTTGACTAATTAGTTTGGCATCAGCATGATTAGAATTGTATTTTCATCCAGTATGTTGAACTAAGATATCTGAAGCAATATGCTTACCTACATTGTGCTTGTTCAACGGCTGCTGTCTAAACAAGCTACTCAATCAGACATTTAATTATCTTATCCTGATGTTTTATTTACAATGCCTACAGAGTTTTTCCGACATATTTGCTCATACATTTCTCATTTAACTGATTTACTTGAAATGTGTCACAATATTACAATGTGGTGATTAGAGTTGATGGGTAATTTGTTTATCTTGCCTAAGCCACTTTGAATCCTGTTTCTAACCAAACATTAAGCAGCTATATTTTAACCACCATCCGTTGCACCTGTCTAATTGTAACCCCTAACACCTGACTGTTTTCATCCAAGCTGTCTCTCCATTCAGCCAGCAGTAAAGATAACGCAAACACACAATCCCTAGGCACCACTGGTATCTTTTATACAACAACATAGAATGACAGCAAAATGACAAAGCCATTTTTCTATGTATTTAGAGTCAGAGAATATGATCGCTTCCTGTTTTGGAGTGGTGATACATATAACAAGTATTAAAAATACTGTTAGAAAGAATTAAAAATTGGTTATGAAAATTAAACTAATTGTGAAACATAGGTTCAAAGTTTTCATTCATTCATTCATTCGTTCATTCATTTCATTCACTCACTGGTCCACAGTGGCCCTGTGGTGTAACTTTCCCTTTTCCCTCCGATATGCTTAAACATCCCGCTTCATTTATTCTATGAATATAATCTGCAAATGCATTCCATTGCATCATATTTTTTTCTCTCTGAGTTCTACTTATTGAGTAATTAATTGCTTTTGATGTTGCATTCAACCCCAACTTCTGTATCTTTCATTTACTTTCTCATGCAACGTTGCTTTTTGCATATTTGCATCTTAATGCATGCTAATGTATCACATGTACATTTCATTTCTAATAATTTATTACATTCTATCGTTAAACATTTCCCAACTCAGTGCAGTGCTAAATAATACTACAGTTGTGAGTGGTGGTCTCAGTGCTCATCTTTTCTGCATCAAAGTATTTTGTTATTCCCCATTGCCTGTTCACTGTGTGTTATTTCTATGTGAGAATTTGTTTACAGATCCCCTGAGATGTAGTTCGCTCCCATTGGCCAGATTGAACATGACCAAATTTTATGCAGATTGGGAGTGAACATATTCATTGATAAATATGTAACTTTAAACATGTTTAAACACAGAAGTCTATGGTGCTGCAGCTTACCATGGTATTACACCACACTGTGTCACACATGGTTTGACTCTTTCACTTCTGAATAATAATTCGCTGGAGGAGCCTCAACAGAACATGTACCATAACACTGCACTTTTCATTTTATTTATTTATTTTTTTTACCCTGGGACTAAAATGGAGGATATGTGTAAAAAATTTGTTAGGATACTGTGCAAGATGGCAGGTCAATAGCGTGTTCTAATTTCAAGTGTTGTGTTGCTAAATTTGAAAAGCGAAGCTGAAAAAATCCATAAATATGCTATGCATATTTAACGTGCAGAAGCAAAACAAAGCAGAAGATCCGCCATAATGCAACAATTATCCTCATTTTCAAAAAATGCTTTAGGACATGAACAGATTATAAATTAATCACGAAGACAACTTTAAACTTTAGAGTAAAGGTTTTCCTGTGTTTTGCGATGTGCTGCAACATTTCTTGAGCAACAAAAATCAAAAGAAGCGCTGATGGTTTCGGTACCTTAGGCCTATGAATACAGTAGATTTGCATTTAATTTGCAACTATGTGTAATATGAAAAAAGTTTCATGACCCATTATGCTGAAGTTCAATGTAACCAATAACACAGGTCAGGCACGTATGCAGATTACATATAAGAGAAAATTGAGCTGAGACTGAGAATTATATTAAGCTCCAGAATGTGGCTGACTGCGGGGGGGGGCTACATAAAGATTGTGACAAATTTCCCCTCGCTGATGATTTCAGCTTTTAACTGGGAAGGCTGAATTTATATCTGTTAATTACCACCGTATGTACTCCCCCCGCAATCAAAACAGTTTGAGACAGGACAATATATTTCAAAAGTAAGCAAGCAGAGTTTGGATGATGCTAAGTGTTGTTGGAGGTCTGCCTGGAATTTAATCATCCAACAAGCTTTTTTGCGGATCGATGCGTCGCGACTTTGAGATAGACATTTTTCCCATTCGTATTTGTCTTGCTTGTCATGATTTTAATGTGAACACCAGTTTCCATTTTGCCTGTATCATTTCCATCTAAGAGATTCTGTTCTATTGCAAAGAGAATCATGGGTGCCCACAAATCTGCCCATATTAATGTCAGGGAGGGCTGGTACACAGGTTGACCAGGCTGAATCAGTGTTTGAAAAGATGTTCCGGCACAATGTCTGCCATCTTTATGCCAACGAAGATTTGCATGACAGGGAAGATTGCCTGACATTTAGTGCAAATATACTGGAAGTACTGGATGTAAAAGAGCAACAAATGTAACACAACTTGAGCTGGATCTTGTATTATGAATGCTACAGTCAGGCAGCATGTGTAATACCTAAATACTAAGTATAATAATAAGTGCTACATAACACATCATAAACTTTGTCATAAGCATGAGTGAGTATTATAACCAGTCAACACAAAATAGCTTTCATATGAAGTAACCCAAGGTGTTGGCTACCTCATTACTGCCATAATGCTGAATGTAATGCTCATCATTATGTCAGTTAGAATTTGGGGATAAAGTGTATATATTCTTAATAGGACAGAGTGTAGCACAGTGGGTAAGGAACTGGGCTTGTAACCGAAAGGTCGCAGGTTCGATTCCCGGGTAGGACACTGCCGTTGTACCCTTGAGCAAGGTACTTAATCGAAATTGCTTCAGTATATATCCAGCTGTATAAATGGATACAATGTAAAATGCTATGTAAAAGTTGTGTAAGTCGCTCTGGATAAGAGCGTCTGCTAAATGCCTGTAATGTAATGTAATACTTAGGATGAGGGTTGTTATTCCATAAAGCTGATGAAGGTATTATAAAGACCCACTTCAATTAAAATGTTACCAATGCATTACTCAAAACACAAGATTATGCAGGGTTGCCTCAGAAAGATGAAAAATAAGATCGTTGATTCCATTTTCAAACTCTCTGAAAAGTACTTGCAGGTCTGGTATTTTCAAGGCTTTTGAGAAACTCTCCGTGAAAGTGGAATTATTGTCTATTTAAGAGCATACTTACTGGTGAAAGCTATCCGAAAAGAACTGTCAAAAGTTTTCTTCCTGAACTGCATCCCATCCAAATCACAGTAAATTGATTCCATAGAAAAATGCGGAACCTACAAAAAGAAATTCATTCCAGCTAAATCCAACGAAAGGAAGATAATTCACACAACATGAAGCTGTCGTAATACATTTATGAAACAGGCTGATGAAGCTACCAAGAGACAAGGGTGTTGGATGTTCACAAGAGTACCTGCGACAACAAAAAATGTTGAAACTCTTTTTCTTTCTTTTTTTTTTTGAGGGAGAGCCAAATTCTTACAGGTTACATGGGGTTCTGGGCTGCCGCAGAACATTTTGCCAGTCGTAAAACAGCATAATGTCTAGAGTTACACTTTTTGTATATTGCCAATACAGTGGAGTAACTATTAATTCTCCCCTGATATATCCTCCTTTCCTCAGGCAAAAGAGCCTTTTCTCTGGTTTTTCCACGGCTTAGCTTTAGTTCAGCACTGCAAGGCAAAAGTGCACTGTGGTGGTTTCACAAAAGTGTAGTATACATATTGTAACAGTGACAATTCGTAAATCGTAAATGGAGAGATTCGCAACCAAAAACATATTTATAAAAATATACTTAAGACGTTAATTGTTAGGTCATGTTGGCCCTAGCCTTTCAGGAGACCTAAAGAGGATTTGATCTGGGGGGACTCCCCACTTCAAAAACACAAATAATATGTATATTTTAGAATAATTAGGGGGGCACCCGGAGGTTGCAAAGGTCTTAAACGTGTATTATCCCAATAATTTCAAAAAGGTTTTACACAAAAGCCAGGGTTTACACAAAATACCTAGACGCTCACTGTTTCTGCAAATATATGCAACCCCCGGGTATTTGAATGATAACCACCATTCGCTCGTTTCCCTGCTCCTCGCCATGCAAACAAAATCTCAAAGTTGAGACTTGTCTCGGCCGAGGAATTTGATCGTCTCCTTCTAGGGAGCACTACATTCATCACAATTTCTGCGGTTGATGTGATCTGGAGACTCGCGAGTGCGTGAGTGATGTCCCTGTAATATGAAGGGATACCTGATTGCACGTAAACCGTTCATAATGAAAAGGCTCAAAGGCTTCGCGGATCTCCTCCGCTCGCGGCTCGCGGCGCCAAGTCTCACGAGCGCTCGCTGAGGAGATGATGAATGGAGCGCCTTTAATCAACAACCGCGCTCCAACTCCGGGATTATATTAGTACAGCAGACAAGAGGAAAGTAGAAATAAAGATAAATGATATCCTCAGGGCGGGATCAGGGTTGGCTGTTGGCGGCCATGGGCACGTAGCCTGCATTAAAGCGTCAACGGCATTCCCCCTCCCCCCCTCCCCATTTCATTAGGTTGTTGCCAACCCATTTTACGTTCTGTTTGAACGAGACGGAGGACGGAGGGATAAATTGTATTTGCATGGGACTCGCTCCAGCGTAGCCACGGGTTACGTTCTGTCACACCGTTAAAGCGAATTCTGATGACGGCAACCAAGAATGTTTTATTTTAGCATTTAGTGCACGTTTTACTACAATTCTACTTGGAAAGTCACAATTAAACTAACTTGTTTTGGCATGTATCCAGCACACTTTAAATCAATTTTTGATAGAAATGGGCTGCTGTCTTGTTTTAGCAAGCAAATAACTGAGTTATGTGGATCAAGCAATTTTTAGCTCCACACCTTTACCGAAAAAAGATAAACATGTATGGTGGCAATTTTACAAATTGCTCATGCGTCACCCATTTGATACAGTACAGAAGTATCTTAGAATGAAGGCCTTTATTTAAACAACTGGTGGCATTTTGTGGGTTTGATGGCACTTGATTTTATTGGAATTCTCACTCCGATCAATATTTCTTTGTGAGGAGCCACACATATTACAGTGTTATGACACCGTAGCATTTTTATCCTGGGGTGTCAAGCGCAAGGAAATTGAATAAATAGACCAGAACGTCTTCTTTTTAAATGTACGACGGCACCCGAAGCAAAGTCCTTGTTCAAGCCACGTGTTGATAGGCACCGTCATAAATTACACGTGCGGTAAAAAAAAACAACAAGCCTAAATAGGATGAATGGCCTGTTCCCGTAATCAAATCTTCTTAAGCTGTTATGTCCTTATGACTTGAATGAGCTGTCAGGCTGTTTTGGCACACAACAGAAGGACTTGTCAGTTCCAGAGCGAAACCGCGGAGGACCTGGCACGGGAGAGCGGAGGGGGATGTCGGTGATGAGGTCAGAGCCGAAGCAGCCACGGCGAACACCCGGCGGAGATGCGGGGAGTGGGGGGGGGGATAAGCGCATGGCCGCGGCGGCAGATCTCGGGGATGTCGATTCTGCGTGAGCTGGGGGTAGACCGTCCGCCAGGAATGATCGGGAAGTTCGGCTGGGCTCCGACTGCTTTCGCCCGGGCGGCGGTCGATAACCGAGCTCGCCGGCTGGCCGACGTCCAACCTCGCCGTCCGCCCGAAAAGGCCCCGGACGGCTTTCAGGAGGTCGCGGAGGAGCAGAGATCATCGCCGGCCGGGGGAACGGCAAACGCGCACCCCTTCCCCACAGCCTCAGCCGCGTCCGATGGAGGATCTTTTGTAAGACTTAAAAAAAATAAACAACAAATGCGCTTCTGCGTCTCCCAGATCACCCGTCCGCTAACTGGAATAAGCAGAACCAAAGAGATTCTCACCCAAAGATCATCTTCAGATATTCACATACGTGGACGTGAGAGAGTGCAGGCAGTGAATGCACAAGACCTTACTCCACTTCACTTGAGCAGCACATTCTTCCCACGCAGTGTTCCTTTGCTTTTAGTTTATTAGTGCACTTCTTTGTGTTTTGCACCGTTTGAACAAAGGCCGCGCCGCTTTGCCGAGTAATTGCCAGTTTGCAGCAGCAGCGTGTTTGAAGTGCTCTTCTGCGGCACGGCATGCTTGGCGACCACAGCTCCGCTCAGCCGTGTGCCAAAACCGGTGTTGTTCAGCCAGTCTGACATGCACTGGGAGCCTACCGTCTGCTTGATTAAGTACACAACACGTGATGATAGATGGGGAGTGTAATGCTTGTTACTCTGTCATCTCGCAGGTAATAGGAAATGCGTACTGCATAGCTGTTCACCCCCGGTCCTGGAGGCAGGCAAGGTCCGCCGGTTTTTGTTGTCACGCGGCGCCTAATTGATCCATTAAAGCAGCTGATTACACAGTAAACTCACCTCACCCAGTTTCTTGGGTGCGTGTGTTGGCTGGTGATTACCGCGCAAAGATAAAAACCAGCAGACCATTTTGGCCCTCCCGGACCTGGGTTGAGCACCCTGGCCTACTGCAGCTTAGCTGACTAAGCAGATGACTATAATTTCAGACCGCCATTATTGCACGCCTGAAAAGAGCTGCAGAGAGTTGGCGGTAACTGCTGAGTGGGGAGAGGTGCCACACCCCGAGTACCCCCCCCCCCCCCCGCTGTATGAGAAGTGCCTTAAAGCCTTGCTGTAATGCTGCAAGTATTGCCGAAAAATTAGCAACGATGATGAAAAGACTGTTAGCGTAGAGACAAAATGACACTCATTAATTGACGATTAGAAGAGGACAACAGCATTTTATTATGATTTTCAGTAAATGTAATCAAATCAAATTCGCCGACGTGATATTTCATTGATGGAATCAATCCAATTAATTAGCCAAATTGGATTCAGGACAGGGACGCTCTGGTACAGGTAGAATAATGTATTCTACATTGACTTAATTAAGCAAATTAGATTCAATTTGAAGCGGTGCGACACACTAAAAGCTCCTCCTTGGCAAGCAGTGTGAGAATCACTGGTGAGCCATTTGTCAAGTGCAACGTTACACGTATGTGTATGGGAACTAAAAGCTTGTCTGAGTGGAGGTTTCCTTTGTGCTCTCTGTCACCGCACAAATGAAAAAATGAAACTTTTTTTCTGTTGTAAACCGAAAGTCAAGTTTAATTGGCTTTGAAAAAAGACTCAACTCTCTCTGTTTTGTTATTGTCTCTATTAGCCTCCCACCAGGCAATCCTGAACCAGTGGTCCAATTAAAATGGTGCTACTTGATGGAAATTTCTAATTGTCTTTCTCTTTTTTATTTCATGTAAACCATTCGTTCTAGTGTCAGGAAGTATTTTGCTGCCAGTGAATCGATTCTCGTTATCCTTGCCACCAGAGAATCAACAGACAATCACATGGAATAATAAAAAAATAGAAAAAACTTCTAAACAAAACTCCCCCCCCCCCCAAAAAAACAAAAGAAAAAAACAAAAAAAGTTAACTAATCCATTCCATATCTCTTCTTCACGTAGGGAAGATTAAGATAATTTTAAGCATATAAAACGCATTTTAAGCCCAATGTTTTGTGCGTAGGTCTGACTGAGTGCATGCATGTGTTTGTTTCTGTATGAAAATAACAGTTACCTGGAAATGTTTCAGTCCTGCTTTTGTGGACCTGAGCATAATTGCCATTTGGATTGAAAAGCAGAATTAGCATAACACATTACTGCAGAGGTCCTCAATCGCCACACATGAAGAATCTAATGTTTTGCAGACTAACAATGATATAGAAAAGGAATATGTGCTTAAATTACAAATATAATGTGCTCCTGTAATTGATGTAGGTACTGCATTCTTGTGAATTCCAACCTTCTCAGAATAAATTACTTAGTAGGTAACAGCACAAAATTACATATTATGTGCTACTCCATGTATATTACCTGCAGTTGCTTCGTGAATTTTTTTGTTTATTTTATTTATTTATTTTATCTTTTTATTTTTTTTTTTTGCTTCCACCTAACATGCTCCATGAGGCCCTTCAAAAATGTACATTTACCTGGTAACAGGGAGCCTGCAGTTGGTAAGGCTCAATCACACAGCCCTCACAAGCTCAATAATAAAGATCTACCCATGGCCTGATAAAGAATTCCATAACCTGGTTACCTAGGAGACATGAACACTTGAGCTGGATTTACTTTTTTTTCTTTTTTTTTTCTCCCAAAGAACAATTTCATAGTCAGGGCAGCAGAATTCAGTGAGGCCGAAACGGAGGACATTTTCTTCTTCTTCAAAGTATGAAATACTGTAGACAAGCACAGAATGTAACCACTGCAATGGCATTTAATAGTCACATCCCTTACCCCATAGAAATATCACAGGCAACTATTACCATTTACCATTCTTTCCCAGTAAAAAAAAGTCAGATAATTATACTAAATTATACCACTACAGGCGTGTGTGGGTGTGTGTATTTCTACAGTTCTGAGGAACACGATCCAGAAATTGTGAAAACCACAGTGGAATGAAAGCTAAAGAAATGCTTGAAGACACAGACAGGTTCCTTTAAAACGCCAACGAATGACCGTTTGGACCATTTTGTATGACACACACACACGCATGCACACACACACTTGTACCAAGGGGAAAATACAAATCAGGAGGAAAATACAAATCAGACACATGCTCCCCCCGTACATGGTTCAATAAAGGATTTTCCATACCAATGCACACTCAAGTGTGCCAGTGCAGATACGGCCAAGTGCTGTACAGCTGGATGGGCTCGCTACCTTGGTCGTTAGTCGTGACCGCATGCGTCCGAACGTGCCTTCATGCAGAGGTGGGACAAAACGTCTAGGGGGAAAGCTGGAAAGATAACCAGAAGGTCTTTGGTTTCAATCCTGGATGGGGAGCTGCTGAGCCACCTTAGAACCACACACATCCCCCTATTTATGTTCAGCTGCACACAGGCAAAATGTGAGAACTCCACACTACCCGAGTCAATCTGAATGAGGGCATCTGCATTGCAAATAGCGTAATGTAATGCACCAAAAATGAAAAGGATGTTCTCTGATGATTCAATGAATCTCAACAGTATTTTATTTTTAAACTATTCACTCGATTCATGCATACATGCCGTAAATCATGCAGCATAACCTTGAAACTTCACTCTCACCTCCGATAGGGTAATCCAGCTACTTCCGACAGGCATGTCATGCATAATGGCTTTTAAAATATATATTAGGGAGGGCAGGTAGCCGTGTGACACTGTAGCGCCATAACCCCACTGTATTTATTTATTTAAGTACGAGCCACGTGCTACGGTCCGTTACCCTTCCAGCAATTCTCACTTTAAACCCCTTCTTTTCCAGAGTGGCATGATTTCAGGTAGGATTTCCAAGTTATTTTTATTTTTACAACTTTGTCTTGGCGAATTTTGCAATAAACTCCATATGGATGGTTTTGCGGCAGTTTACTGTGCAACACAGAAATCACTGCACAGGGACATTTAAATTTTATGTCAGCTGTGAGACTGTCTTTATTTCACACAGCAAGGTGCTCATCCTTTTTTTTATCTAGCCAGTAGAGCAAGCGGGTGGCACTAAATGCAATGGGACCCATCATTATATGGTGCGCATGCCTTGTTAATGTTGTGCCATCCGGTCAGTGCACATTAGTCCCATTAGGCAAGCATCTTAAATATAGTCGTTTATATATAATTATATATTTTTCCACACCTGCCATTCACTAACTTTTTCTGAGTTAATTCAGGTTATAGACATTCCTGCTGTGACTAAGTTTCAAGTGTTGGAAATTTACAGGGATTAGTTTTCCCATGTGTCTACCTCACTCTATATACATTCACACCCCTATTCTAGTCAGTAGGAAACTGGGACCAACTGAAAACAGAGGCTGCGCTGGCAGTCTGTTCTTCCCATCCAAGGAGAAGTTTACAGACACCTTGGGACTTGTTTGGTTTGGTTCTTGTGATCTTCGATTCAAAACCTGGACTGCACGTCCCCACAAGTTTTTTGTGACCTGCCTTCTGAAATATCCGGCTTTGTGCGATGAATCAGATACAGAGACTTCGTCTACCAGTGTAGGCTTCTACTCTGCTCTTTCTATACTCTGCTCAGCCAGTTAGCCAAGCCTCATTAATACGGCTGGGTACTATTGCTCTCCTTGGAGCAAGAGTACCCTATGTTTTTCATCCAAATTTTAGGGGGCACAGGGCAATTTACATTGCATTTAGCGCATAGCCTTGTTCGGAGACTTATTAAAGTGAATGCAAAAAAAACAAAAAGCACAGAGGACACAGTCAATAGTATCGCAGCCTGTAACAGGACGCAAACAGCACATCTTGGTTGGAATTCAAAATGGAGGCATGCAAACGTGTGTGAACCAGCAGGGACGCTTTTGATGTCACATGGGCAAAGTATGGTGCCCCTGCACAGGAAGCCAGAGCTCTTTCTCTTCCAGGGGAATAGAGATCACCTGATCTGAACAACAGAATACTGCATGTTATGAAGATAGTGTCGTAGTCCTTTAGGTAGTGACTCCATAGTGGAGGGGTGGGGAACTCTGTCCTCAGAGGGCTGGTGTGTAAGCAGGAGTTTGTTGGCTCAGTGAGTTAATCAGCTGCATATGCCGACGCCTGATCACTCATAGATTGGACTACTGCAAAACGGCTTGAATTGGGACGCACACACAGTTTTCAGCTGTCACTCATGCGCTCACCAAAACACGGAGCCAAAATGTCCGATTATGTGTGCGACTGAGCGAGATAAATAATTAAGGGCAGGAGTTGGCACGAAATCCGGAAACAGATGCGGCCCGCGGTCCCCATCCTGCTATAGCGCGCAAGACAACCGCGGCAATTCATTCCCACGAACAGGAACGCACAAAAACAGGCAGATGACAAAGCAACAGCTAGCCAGCTCCATCGCTCCGTGCATGCTAATATGTACCAGAAACACAGTGTGCTCAGCCATTTCACACAGAACTGGATGGAAAACAGAACGCATATCATAGGAGCACATGGCGCTTCCGGCCATCTCGAGAGCCCGCGTAATGAGCACGCGGACGTCTTGCGCTGCCGCCAGTGCCAAACGTTCCTCCGTTTGATTGATAAGAACCAGCTAATCAGCGCTGTCAGGATTACCTGTGAGACATCTAGAAGGATCAAACGCTCTGACCACTGATTAGAATAAAGTAGCCCGGCTCTCATTACAAGTGGGAGAGAAAATAATCTCTTTGAAATGTCAGCAACATGCTCAAAATAGTATGTGGCAACATGGAAAAAAAAAAAAAAAAAAAAAAAAAGAAGTGATTTGTGTTATATCACTGGTCGCTGGCAGTGAGAAGCACGCACGTCCTGACTGACTTGATTTGCTCCGTTTGAGAAGGGTTGGCTAAAGGCACATCTACAGCACGCACAGCATGTAGGCCATACAAAGTTGCACACGCTATGTCACAACAGAAATGCTCATCAAATGACAGCCTACAAGAGGCAGAAACTCTGGGGGTTTTCAAATCCAGGCTTGATACATTGTGAGACACTAGTCTGTAGGTAATCGGAGCACTAGATACTATTTAGTTTAGGAAAATGACGAGCATCTTTGGGCTGAACGGCCTGTTCTCACCATTATGTTAAGTAAAGGGGGGGGGGGGGAAGCTAGTTTCGGAGATGGAAATATACAAAGCTGAATCAAAACTTCAAATTGTTACGTCCACCCTGTTAAACTTTTCAAAAAATGGATTCTGTCTGCAAATTAAAATGCACCAACGTTATGACGTTTTTCCGTTAGCCATTAATGCACTCGCTCGCTTGCAAGATGTCGTCGCAGGGCGTGGTGATTCTCCGGGCGAAGCCGCAAGCCTCCCGCGGTCCTGCGTCTACGCGTCGTTTATGCGCTGCGGCTGCTGCGCGGCGCACACTTGGCCGGAGAGGCGCCGCCACATTAACCGCGAGCGCAGATAACGAGGAGCGCGGCTTGGCCACCGTAACACAACCGGAGAATAGTGGCCACCCTGAGCCCCCAAACAAATAACGCTTCAAATTCTGCAGGCAATCTTTATTATGGTAATTCTCTAATGCAGATTAGCGGTAATTGCTAACAATGTGTACACGGAATAATCTCTCCAGGCTGACAATAACAGAAGCAGCGATAAGAGTTTTTTCACGGTCCATTACGGAGGTTAATCCCGGATTTATTTAAATAATTTATTTCCAAAGACACTGTCAGTCAGCCTCTTTGTTCCGTCTCTTACTTCCTCTTTCACTATGCAGTTCATTTGTGACCGCCCATTTAACTGCCCGTATTGCAAAATCCTTCTGACATAAAGAGAGTTCACACGCCTCTGACCCGGAACAAGGGTGACGACAGGGAGGCCACGCCTTTTTGTACAGCGGGATGACAGCGGCCGAAATTTGAGGGAATTGTAGAGGGGAACATTCAAAGCGGTTCATTAAACCCTTGACACTCGAGAGAACGCGGTGTCATCATTCCTCGATGGTTTCAAATACCGGGCTTATTCTGCTAATCAAGGACATAGGGCCTCGTTCAAAACTCAGTTTTACACTCGCAATAACTTTGGGCCGTTAACAAAGACATTTTCTATTCACAGACGCAATAAACGTAAAAACAAATTTGTGCACACACACACACGCACACATTCAGAAGTCACAGAGATCAAACCAATTCCACAGCCCTTAAAGACTAAATGAGGTCGAAAATGTTTGAACAGGTCAGGATAACGGGTCGACATCTTCCTTCACTCGCAATTTAGAAATTCAAAACTGGAGCTCTGTGAAAAATAACGTACACCTTTTTTCAATTATACGGTCTTTCATATTAGGACAAAACGAAGCCCCAGAGGACAGTGCCGGAGACAACCTTAACATGCACCCGACGTTCCTGCCGGTGAAAATGATGAACACATTTGGAAATCACAAAGACCTCAGTTAATAAATAAGCAAATAAATCAGTCGTTTTTCTACCCAACAAAATTTATGAAATGCTGATGGTAATTGACTCGGCGCAGTTCCGAGAGCGCGGAAAAAAAAAAAAAAAAACACTGAAATGGAATTATAATTTTTATTCTTTATCAAGAAGAAATGTGAATGCATGTCATTATGCGGGAGAAATGCAATTATAGATTGAAAGAAATGGCCTCCCACCGTTTTTCCTTCACAGGGTTAGAATTAATAAGTGCGTAGCTTACCTGAAAAACCTCGCTAAAAGCTTCAACTGTGTGACGCACCTGACTCCGTTTTGCACATTCATAACTGAGGATTTGGGGCTTTCTTCAACACCTCTTTGCCGAAAACCAAAACAGAAAAAGCCCATGACGAATTCTCAGCAGGAGCCCCGATTAGATTGAGCTCGGTAATCAATTCACAGGCTTGCCTCCGGTTTTTTGGTTCATGGTCTTTAACACAAGGACAGCCCTCCAATGATTGTGGCCTTCCCTTCAAAATCTCGTGATACCGCTATTATTTCTTTGTATTCAGGCGGCCTTATTTCGGGGGACTAATATATGTGCGTATAACAAATTTACGCTCGCTGAGGTGCTCAAGGGATCTTGAATACTCCAGTTACAAGCCTAGGGGTTGTGTCCTCCAAGAATTTTACGAGAAAGAAGCCATTAGAATCATTTCATTTAATAGATGTTTTTAATTTTAATACCATTATAAAGATGGTTTATCATCAAACAAAACAAAAAACAAAGCAAAAAAATACCCCTTTGAGTTGAGAACACAAGACTGCTCGGTATAACAGTATAATAATCCGATGAGCTACTAACCAATGACTGGTTAAGTAACTTAATGTTATTGTCAGTAGCCATACCACCCTGTACTCTTCGCATGTCAGTCTGACAACGCTACAAAGGAGTGATCGGACTTGGTTTGTACACGGACGGGAGATGACCAGGGAGAACCATTGTTGCCAGAAGAATTCATCATGGATTTGAACTCGAGACCAAAACTACTCCATAATCCAAACTTTTTTGTATAAAATCTAATGTTCATCTGCGCTACAGAAGAGCTCTTAAGAGTTACCTTCTTTGTACGAATGAATTCAAAGAAATACTCAAGATATCATACATTTATTATTCTTCTGGCATACATTAAGGACGTCATACATATTAAATTGTATGAGTTTAAGTTACAGTGAACGTGAGGAGAGCTTGGGTTCTCCTGGGGCTGGCTCCCCAAACCAAGGGCAACGAACACAAAACGATCCACTTGGAGGGGTGCATGGGGTGGAGGTGGGGGGGGGGGGGGGTGTTCTTGGCTCCACATTCACAGCATCTTCCTCTTCTCAAATTCCTGAAAAAAAAGCAGAGGAGAGGTCTACTGTAGGTGCTCCGCCATCGTGAAACGTGCTCTCGTCAAAGTCGATTTAACGCCGGCCATTTTGTGCCGTAAACTGCAAAGTAGAACGATGGGACTGCCTCAAGGTACTGCGCTTTAACTAACAGTAAAGGGCTCAAACAGACAGTAGAAAATTTACCTTTGATCAGAAGCAGAATTGCATACATGGATCTTGAACTAGACAGATAATAGTTGGGTTCCTTCATTTAACCCGTCTCCTGGAGATCTATCATCCTGTAGGTTTCCATTTCAACCCTAATTAGGCACACCTGATTCTACTACTTAGCAGCTCAATGAAACCTCTAGCTGTTGAATGAGGTGCTTTGTAAGGGTTGGAGTGAAAACCTGCAGGATGGTAGATCTCCAGGAACAGGATTGGGCAGCTTTGATTTAAACCCTGCCAGCACATTACATGTGCAGTCTGAAGACAAGTATATATATATATATATATATACACACACACACACACACCCATACCCATACCCATACCCACACCCACAGTAAAATCTATGGAAAATAGGTTTCTATCAGTAATGTTTCTGACGATCAGAAACATCACTGATAGGCAAAACTGTTTATTTTTTTTATTTTTAACCAATTATCATGAAGGATGCTGCAAGTACAATGAATCTACTGAAAGAAAGAAAGGGGGGGGGAGAACAAAAAAAACTTTCCTGGATTAAATTTATTTTGGAGAATGCTGCTTTATGCAAACGTCATTTATCTGGTCTTGGACAGCACTTGCACGTAATCGTTCAATGCAGACGGAACCTTTGTCTGCTCTTATACCGCCATCTGGTGGAGGAAAGTGGAACGACTACTGTAACCAATTCAAATTTAATGCACATCTGCATGGCAGAACAGAACCTTTTCATGCTGCTTTTATTTCCCCAGCAGTACAGCACTCAGCGCTACACAGAGCAGCCCTCATAAAAGCAGGGCGCGTGTTAAAAGCAGATAAATGCGCGGCGCATCCGCTGCTTGATCCTGCCTCTCTCACGCGAGCCTGAAGACGAGCCGACCGTACGGCCGCCTGTGGGGCCCGCCTGCGCTCTGAAAGGGGCGGAGCCTTCCCTGAATACCGCAGCGGTCAAACCTGCTCCGCGCTGTCCATCGCGGTGAGCGGTACGGACCGACAAATCAACAAAACAAATAATAATTAGATAAAAAAGGAAGACGGGCCTTTTTAACGAAACGCCGGCTGGCAGTCGGCGATTCGCTGCTGCCGCGCGGAAGCTCTGTGAAGCCCCCGCTCTCCCGCTGCCAAAGTCGAACCCGGCTCGGGCTCCGGCACCGCGGAGGGAGCGTTTAATCACCAAAGGCTTGTGGGCGGGGAGACGAGACAGGAAAACAAGAGGGGGATGAAGAAAGAAAGAAAAAAAAGGAAGTGAATCAAAAGAGGCGCTTAAAAGACCTGTCTGAAAGAGACGGGGGGGGTGGGGGGGGGGGGGGGGTAAACGAAGCGCTCGGCGCGGAGAACGAGGAAGAGTCCCCGAGTGAGGTTGAGCGACGCGGCCAGGAGCGGCGCGATCGAGAGACGGTCGCGTTCGGGACACCCACACCCTGGAACTGCTCCGGACCGTCTGCCAGCGGCGGGAAAGGCCAGGGATGAAGAGAGATGCCAGGTACAAGGCTCCAGAAGATTAACCTCGGCTTGCTTTTTATCATTTCCGTAATAATGAAGCCGTAAAAAAAAAAAATAATTTAATCCAGGGCAATGCTGGAGAGTAAAATGTCCGCTGGAGTACGTAATGGCGGGACTGTGAGCGGGAATAACGCGCGCTCTCTGTTTTTACGCCGCTTGTTCACGCCGCTCCCTGCGACCAATGAGAATAAAGAGCGGCTGTTTACGGCTTAGCCACGCTGCCCCATTGGTGGTTTTACCATCCGGTTCTTTACGGCAGCTCAATGAAAGAACCCAGGCAGGGCGTGGACCCGGGCAGACGGCCGCGGTGCGGAGAGGAGGCTTCCCGCTGCCCGCATTCCCATCCTGCACTGCACTTCGCCTTCGGGTCAGCCTGGCCTTCCACACCCGCGAACACCCAGCCGTTTCCTGCTTCACGGACCATTCCGGAAAAAACGGAAAGTACTCCCACTCCTCCAGTTAAAATTGATTGGTCTCTCTTTTTTTCTCTCTTAATGCTTCTTGTTTTAAGCCCAGTTCATGCCAAGGATTCGTGAGGCGTCGAGCTGCCACCAGCGACTCTTCGTAGCGTTCTAAAACTCGCCACCTGCGATTAGACAAGTTGCCCGTGACGGCAAGTGCCGGCATCAGACGTTCTGAGACGGGCAGCTCAGACTGCTGCAGCTCCTCTCTGCTTCATTCTAAAAGGGTTTTGGCACGCCACAAATCTTTGTTCCTAGCTTGGGTTTGCAGTCTACACCTGTCAGCATGTAAAATATGTGGTAAAACCAGCGTATGAGCATTTCAGCTTTGGAAAAAGCCTCGGCCATCGGCAGCGGGATCTCAGAAGTGTCCAAAGCCTTGTTTTTGTGACATCATTATTCTCTCATTTCAATAAGCCAATCGTTGCAAGCTATGCCCACTGCATTCTGAAAGGCTGTGCTCTAAACTAACATCGATATGGATTTAGTATTGCCAAGCCACAGACTCAGGAGGGATAAAGGAATTCCATGGATATGCAGTTTTCAGGTTCTTAAAGCACACCAGAACCCACTGAGATTATGGATAAGTGATTGCTCATAATAAAGCAAAAAGCGGCTTGCATGATTGACAATCCACCAAGCCAAGAAATTTTTTGTGCGCACAGAATGTGAAATTAAGAAAACCCCCCCACCCCACCCCCTACACAGATTGTTAAATGCATTTGCCTGCAAACCATTCCATAGACAGGTATGTAAGGGACTATTGAAAACAACTCCAGTTGGTAAACCCCCCATCCTTACCTTGAAAATGGTACTGCCCAACTGGGCAGGGGACATGCTGACTACCACCCCGGCCGCCTGCAGGGCGGAGATCTTCTCTTTGGCTCCGCCCTTCCCTCCCGCGATGATGGCGCCGGCGTGGCCCATCCTCCTGCCCGGGGGCGCGGTGAGGCCGGCGATGAACGACACCACCGGCTTGGCCTTGGTACCCTGGAGACCACACACACAGACGCACTGTGATTGGGCTGTACACCCTGGAGACCACACAGACGCACTGTGATTGGGCTGTACACCCTGGAGACCACACATACACACTGTGATTGGCCTGTACACTCTGGAGACCACACATACACACTGTGATTGGGCTGCACACCCTGGAGACCACACAGACACACTGTGATTGGGCTGCACACCCTGGATATCACACAGACGCACTGTGATTGGGCTGTACACCCTGGAGACCACACAGACGCACTGTGATTGGGCTGTACACCCTGAAGACCACACAAGAAGCACTGTGATTGGGCTGTACACCCTGGAGATCACACAGACGCACTGTGATTGAGCTGTACACCCTGAAGACCACACAAGAAGCACTGTGATTGGGCTGCACACCCTGGAGACCACACAGACGCACTGTGATTGGGCTGTACACCCTGGAGACCACACACACAGACGCACTGTGATTGGGCTGTACACCCTAGAGAGCACACAGACGCACTGTGATTGGGCTGTACACCCTAGAGAGCACATAGACGCACTGTGATTGGGCTGCACACCCTGGAGATCACACACACATACACACTGTGATTGGGCTGTACACCCTGGAGACCACACAGACGCACTGTAATTTGGGCCGTACACACCGGGTTTTAAAAGGTGTGGAATCAACACGACCAGTAAAGCTAAAGTGCTTTGAGATGCACCATTATAACAACTCAAACTGCTGTATCAGCCCTTTTGTTCTCAAGGGGTGATTAAAGCCAGAAAGGTTCTGTCTGAAGATTACATTAATACAGTGGGTGTGGGGGGGGGGGGGGGGGGGGTGAGTGGGAGCATGGTCTTAGGGTGTAATGCGAGCACTTCATTACCCACAGGGTAATTAGTCACGTTTGCAGCCATTAGCCGACCGGCCGCACTGACGACGGTGATGGATGGGCAAATTTAAGATCAGTTCTGTGAGGAAAACAATATTTCATGTCGCAAGATTACGCCATTATTTGGGGATGAGGTGGGGCCAGGCCCAAACTTCACAACCTCTCGCAATGACAAGTTAATAGCTGCCTGTCTGGTCTTTTTCCCCACATTGCTTTACCATACTTTTTTCTCAAAATGTCCTCCCCTCCTCTTCGGACTTAAATTCTCTGCAACAAAGTACTGTGATACATAATACATGCTCGTGTATTGAATGCATCTTCAATTAAAGCTAGCCTAATTTGTAACACGCATCTATAAACCGTGGGGAATGGGTAAATTAGACAGACAGGGAGAAGTTTTCTTTTTTTCTTTCAATAGCTCCAGACACTGATAAGGAGAGACATCACCGACTGCTTGCTAATACCTGTGAAGGAGAACTGAGGCAGCGCTCACAGTACCTCCTTCAATACAGCATGTGTGGCCGGTGAGCTTAGTTCTGAGTACCCGTTACATTACATTACATTACAGGCATTTAGCAGACTTATCCAGAGCGACTCACTCAACTTTTTACGAAGAGTTTACATTGCATTCATGTATACAGCTGGTTACACACTGAAGCAGTATAGGTCAGGTACCTTGCTCAAGGATACGACCACAGTGTCCAACCTGGCAATTGAACCTGCGACCTTCAGGTTAAAAGACCAGCTCCTTAAGCATTGTACTACACTGTCGCCCTGTACCCAATCAAAAAAAAAAAAAAAAAAAACTAAGAAAAAACCTCAGCTACTTTACCCTCTGATAAATGCATGGCCCCTTTGTGCGAATCTACCTAAACAGGTTGCTGCATAATTAAGGAATACATTCTCGCCGCCTCGGAAGCGCTCTTCGCATAAAGCCGGCCAAATTAGCGCCGCGCTGATAATTACCGAAGGAGATTTATTAGATTAATTACAGAACACGAGCAGCGTCTCCCGCTCCTTGCCCCAGTAGGGTCCAGTAAAAGCGCGGACCTGTAAAAGGGAAGACTGCTTGAGGCTGCTCCTTAATCCGGCAAGGTCAAAGCGGCCGGAGGACGGACGCTGGGCTGCCCTTGGAGCTGGAGTCCTTTCTAACACGCTGGCCTAGTCTGACCCACCTCAGAACTACTAATGTGGACGGATTCATTTCCCCCCTGAAAATAAACAAGGCCTCAGAAGGCAATGGACTTACTCTACGCCAAACTGTGGGATTTAAAGATGGCAACTGTAGCCCAATTACCTTTAAACATGCAGGAGACACAATAACCCAACTGCTTTTGAGGATGTAAGAGACACTGTAACCCAACTGCTTTTGAGAATTTGGGAGACACTATAACCCAACTGCCTCCGAAGATGTAAGAGACACTATAAGCCAGCTACCTTTGAAGATGGAGACACTGTGACCCAACCGCCTTTAAAAATGTAGAAGACGCTGTAATCCAGGGGTGTCAAACTGCACTCCTGGTGGGCCGCAGTCTGTTGGTTTTCGATATGTTTCATCACCAGTGACTAATGCAAGTCATTTATTGGCTAAAGAGCCCACACACTATGCTCTCAAGGCCGTAACTGGCTGTTGACTGAATGGAAACCACAAATACCAGAGGACACTGCGGCCTGCCGGAGTGGAGTTTGACATCCCCCACTCTAAGAGAGTCGGGGGGCCGGGAGGAACAAACCTGCCCGCTGCGGACAGTTTTATGGAGAAAGCCAAAAGATACAGAGAAGTGAGACAGCGACAGGGGGAGGGGGGGTGGGGGTGGCGTGCAGGTGAAAGGATGTTCTGGCCACACGCTCCATGTGAAGAGCATTCGAAGGCTCGGCGGGAAGCCCGGTCTTCCCCCTCACAAAAACCGCCAATATGACCGACACGGCTCTCCGAGAGTTCGACGGACGTTCTGACCCGCGAGCATCGACCGGACCCACCGCCTCGCTATATATAGCGTGTTTTTCACCGAGGAAGAATGCTTTTCATGTCTGCACCCGCCTGTAACAAGCTGTGTGAAAAATATGAATTCCCTTTGATGCTCTCTCATATTGATCTGGAAGCCATTCACAAGTAGTGCCTTAAGAGAAGAAGGGTGGGGGGGGAGCATGGTACATCTCGATTTGAGCCTCCTTATTGTCTTGTGCTGTCCATGGTCGATTTTTGCTAGTGTTCGAGACAACAGGAGGGGTTACTCTGCAGGACATCCTGAACTTAAGCATAATCTCTCAAAGGGTCAAATTGCAGTCCAGCAGGTATTCTTTTAAAATTTCAGGTATATTCCAGTTGAAGTGGGCATGTTGGGATGTGAGCTCGTCTCCTGAGAACCGTTTGGATTATCGGATTTGACCGTTTATCAGGGCTGACGTTCCACTATACTGCGATATTATGGATCTGAGCTTTTACCACAAAACAACATAAAACTATTCCTATGTACAGAGTACAGTGTAGCTTCAGATTTAACACACTGATACGTACCTCCTTGCACACCATGTTGTCCTGACAATTGTGAATAATAAAAAATGGCAAGTAGTGGTACTAACATCATAGTAAACGCACATAAATGATGCTAAGCTCCCTGGCCACGCGCAGAATGAGTGTATGCAGAGGTGCGTATGCGAGTGTGTACGCATATGTATGTGTAGAGTGCAAGAAGTTAGTGTCTATGCGTGTCTGTATTTGTGCCTGCGTGTGTCCGTGTATGCGTGCACAAGTGTGTGTGTGTGTGCGCCCACCTACGTGTGCCTGTGTGCGTGTGTGTATGTGTGTGTGTGCGCACCTGCATGTGTGTGTGTGTGTGTGTGTGTGCGCCCACCTACGTGTGCGTGTGTGCGTGTGTGTGTGTGTGTGTGTGTGTGTGTGCACCTGCATGTGTGTGTGTGTGTGCACCTGCATGTGTGTGTGTGTGTGTGTGTGCGCACCTGTGTGTGTATGTGTGTGCGCTCTTACAGAGTTGTGCTCTTTCAGGTACTCTGCGGCGTTCTCCTCCGCGTCCCCGCCGATCTCGCCGATCAGGATGATTCCCTCAGTCTTGGGGTCCTGCAGGAACACCTCCAGGCAGTCTATGAAGTTCGTCCCGTTGAACGGATCCCCGCCGATCCCTGACAGAGAAACAGCGATCGTGGGTGGGGGGGGCACCATGGAAATGCACCCCATAATATTCCCCTTTCAGGAAAACACAATGCGCTTATCTGTCCAGAGCGTACTCTGGAGTGGCATCTCAGCTAAATAAGTCACAAGCGCATTCAAAAGGACTTCATTTAGTCCAACTTTAGTCCAGCATCTTATCAGGCAGTCTTCAAAAAAAAAAAAAACATAAAAATTCCCTTTAATCCCTTTAATATTTGTGAGGGTCATTACTTCCCTCCTTAGATATTTGCTTGCAATTGGGCTCACTAAATCCTTAATCAGCTCTTGCCAAATACTAGGCTCATGCTCATATCCCATAATGCATTCTGATTGTTTTCTTGCCTGAGTGAAAGGAGGATTAAACGGACTTACCCACACAGAGAGACTGTCCCAGGCCCACTTGTGTAGTTTGGTGCACGGCTTCGTAAGTCAGCGTACCGGACCGGGACACGATGCCTGCGGAAACACGACCGCGCCGTTAACCGTCCGGTCGAAGCGGTCGCGGTCACCAATAGGAGCACCGCCCGTCTCAGAGTTAGGATGACTAACTTAGGCGGGCGAGGTGATCTCGTGAACCTCAACCCAGCGCGAAGATCGTTAGCCCTTTAACAAGCCGTCAAGCGGAGTGTACGCACAACGACCACGGCGCAATAACAACGCAAGTGCACGGCTTTAACGTGCACTTAAGACAAAGTGACCACAAAAGTCGACCGGGTCAGCGTGTCACCCGATTTTAACAGAGAACGTTTAACAGAGATGTTGTACGTTCCGACTCCACTGAATGCACGCGCATACGCTGGGGGTTGCTGGGAACGGTCCGGAAACGGCTCGCGTCGTCAGACGGACGTGGTGCCCGTGCGGCGAGACCAACCCAGTGGCCGTCGGCTGGACCACGCCGCAGTCGCCAGCCCGTGACATCTTACAGCGTTCCCTCTGTTGCCAGAGATCAATTCCTCACGCGCGCAACCCTCAAAAGCACAACTGCAGCCTTTACCGGAGAACTTGAAGGGCGTCCAATGGACAAAGTTGCAGTAATGAGACGAAAGAACATGTAAAGGCCAGGAGAAACATACATGTGATGGAAAATGAAGACCTTCGAGGGCACAAACACACTACAGTTTGAGTTCCTCGTAGAGCTTGTTCTAAAACAACCTCTGGACAGAAAATAAATCGCAGTTTCTAAGGTCCAATGCGAAAATAACTAAATAAATTAGTCAGCAAACAAATACATAAATAAACAAATAAATAAGTTCCATAAACTATGATTAGAGACCTGCCGTCCTGCGATTAGACCAATTATCTCCAGCTTCTCTCCCTTTCTTTCTCTCTTTCCCTGGTTCGACCAGAAATGCAGCGAATTAGTTCTGTACTTTTCCATTGTGAACTTTCCCCATGCAGAGATCTAAGCCGTGTTTTCAGACAGACGAGCCTCCTTTGTTAACTCCGCCGGCAAGTTTGCAATTTAAAACGGGGGGAAAAAAGAAAGAAAGGAAAGACACAAAAACAAAATAAGCGGCATTGTGCAAACATCTTACCGATTCTGCCTTTTTTGTGGATGTGGCCCGGCATGATTCCGATCTTGCATTCTCCGGGCTGCCAAAATATAATGAGAGTGTGATTAGACCACTTCAATCAAAAAAAAAAAAAAGAGAAGAAAAACCGTAATTGCAAAATTGCATACTGAACACGCGGAGAGAAAAGAAGAGAAAGAGGAAAGGAGCAGGAGATGACGCACACGGTGGCAACAGGCAACAGTTGTTAAGAATTCATCCAAACAAACACATTTAAGTCTTGCATGAGGCTTTAATCAAAGCAAAACCCCCGAAGGAGGGATGGAGGAGGCTGACAGTGCGTTGGAAGGTTGCGGGAACGTTGAGGGAGCGTTGCGGGAGCGCTTACGTTGATGACGCCGGGGCAGTTGGGCCCGATGAGGCGGGTGGTGCCCTGGCGGAGCAGGCGGTGCTTCACCTTCACCATGTCTTGCTGCGGGATGCCCTCGGTGATGCACACCACCAGCGGCATCTCCGCGTCGATGGCCTCCAAGATGGCCGCCGCCGCGAAGGGCGGGGGCACGTAGATCACCGAGGCCTCGGCCCCCGTGCCGTCCTTCGCCTGCGGGGAGGGGGGGGAGGGAGGAGGCCGTGAGGAGAGCCTATACAGTGCCACACAGAGGATTCAGACGCAACATGCAAGTCCAAAACCTCAGCACAAAAACTGAGAAATCACAGAAGGGAAAAAAATATCCCACACACACACAGTGAGAGAGAGAGAGAGAGAGAGAGAGAGAGTGAGAGTGAGAGACAGAGAGAGAGAGAGAGAGAGAGAGAAACGCCACACCGTACCTCCTTCACGGAGTTGAAGACGGGCATGCCGAGGTGGGTCTTGCCTCCCTTGCCGGGGGAAACTCCTCCGACGAGCCGGGAGCCATAGTCCAGAGCCTGCTGACTGTGGAAGGTCCCCTGGAGCAGACGGGAGGAGGAGGAGGACGATGATGGATCAGGCAGGGAGGGACACAGCTCCCAGGGCCCTGCGCTGTATTTAAAGCTGTGACCTTGGGATATTATTAAAGACAGCAGCCGCGCTGATGAGGAGAGCTGCCATTGGCCATTAATCATCCGCACGCCGCCTAGCGCGGCGCAGCGATGCGAGGGACGCGCCCGCGCGCCTGGGTCGATCGCTCAGACGGGCGCTCGCTCGCTCGCGAACGCGCACGGAAACGCAGGCTCACGCGCGCACTGGCACGACACGCAGCCTTACAAATCATTTTACCCACATACACACACATACGCGCGCGCGCACACACACGCAGGCATGCATGCACTCATGGACGCTTACACACAGACTTACGCACACACACACGCTACTGTGATAAACACTATTGTCAACGTTCAAAGTTCCAAACGCACCGATGTGTTTATTTTTCCACAAACACACCGTGGCAAAGGCTGAATGGTTGTTTGCTGCCATTACGTCGATAAAGCACAAGAGCAGCCACGCGCACTAAAAGCCCGCTATCAGCCTGCTATCGGTTTGCGGTACACCGTAAACACGGGTATGTGGCCGGGGGTGAAGTCCACCGTCCGCGAACACGGCGCCCTCCCGTGAGTATTCAAAAACACCCTCCAGAGAACGCATTACCGCCACTGTTCCCACATGCGCTCCTGCGCTGGAGACGGCGGGAATGCGCCGCTTAAACTCGCATGTACTGGGCCAATCTTTCAAACTGACGTGGTTCAGCTGCCTTTCCTGGGGCCCAGATTCCATTCAGAAATCATACGTTCGACTGCTAGCGCCAATGGCGGCTAGGAGCTCTGCAGCGCCACACACAGACGAGCGTAGAGTCAGCTGGGGCGGGAGGGGTGTTTTTGCGGGTCGTCTGCGTCTTATTGCCCACTAGCAACCTCTTCTGGCCATTCGGCCATCCACGACCTCCCTTCCCGAGCCACGAATGAAGCCTACTCCTCTGACTCGGAGCTGTACAAATGGGTAGACCAACCAATATGAGGCCTACTGTCCTATGCAGAAAAAAAGCCTGCAGCAGTTTAGGAGAAAGGGGAGCAGCACCTGAAGACTCGCGCTGTAGACTGGAACGACGGGCAACATCGTCCTGTTTCCATCGCCCACGTTTGCACAAAAACAGCCCTGGACCAAGGCCTCCAGCTCAATAGCAGGCAGAGGATTCGTTTTCAACCTGGCCAGGCACGCCTCTGAATGGTCATCACTAAAGGTCATGCTGAAATGAGCATGAGCGGCATGGAGGCGTGAATCCTGGGTCAAAACCAACGGCACCGGTGGCAGGGCTGTAATTGCCTGTGGGGGAGGGGGGCTTGTTGCAGCGCACTACGGCTAACGTTTTTAACCTCTGCGACCGCCGCCTCGCCCCCCTTCACATTTAATGCCTGACGCTTAGCTTAGCTTAGCGCATCGTCTGCTCCGCTGAAGGCCTCGTCCATTTGGGCTCAATGTGGCGTGATGACTTTGGAGCCCACGTTCACTTAGCCCTAATAACTAGGACCGCTCATTACAACTTTACATAATAGCCCATTATTACAGAGATCAGGGCTTTGAGAAAGGGCCAGGGAGCAAAACTTGCCAAATGCATAAAACCAATGGCTGAGAACGGTAATCTTGCTGGACGCTGCAGAACTGAAAAACATTTGGCCGACTTGTTCACCCGAACAGCTGTAATGCGTTATTAGCTAACGTCTGTAATACTGTCCAGCTCATTCCACGGGGCCTCCGTGGTTTTTGGCTTTTGCTTTTCTTGCTGACCGGTCCCGGTTAAGCCCTCCAGTTGCACTACTTGTACCAACATCTGTACAGTCCAGTCAGGAGTGTAGACGCCAAGCTACACTATCATGTTTTACCTCCTGTGCTAAAAACCAAGGGGATAGCCACAGAGGGAAGAAAGTGTCTCATCTGTAGCAAGGAGGCAGAAGTAGACAAGTAGTAATAAGGAATCTTTTTTCACTGAACAAGTCCCTGCATTGGAAGGTTGACAGAGAGCAGGCTGCCATACAGTGGGAACAAAAAAGCAGTCATTGTGATGCGGTACAGCAACTTCAGGTGCCTTGTTCTAGCGCAACAGTGAAAATGAGGCATCTAAACCTGCTTAAGGCCAGTACATTTATATAATGGTACTAAAGTTAGCAATAAGCATTTACCTTGTAGAATAGTTTTGTTCATAAAATCCAAGTACAGTACCCAGTCATGCTTAAAGTATATTATGATATACCACAGACAGTTATTTCCAAAACATCTACTGAAGGCCAAGTGTTCTCAGAATTGGTAAAACTTTCTGAAAAAGGTAATGTATCCTAACATGCTACTTCCAAGTGCATATCTATCTATCAGAGGACAGAAGAAATGCAGGAGCTAACTGTCGGGTTACTATAGGGAATCTGTGACAACAAACTACTTTGTGACCCAGGATGCACTCTTCCAATCTTCCAGTTAATGACAGAGTATACCATAGACAAAACAAAAAGATGTGTTTTGCTACCCTATATCTCAGTAAAATTGAACACTAAAAACACAAAGGAACAAAGTCACCCTTAAAGGTGATGTCCAGCCTACAGCTTCACAAAATCACCATGTGTTTGTACCACAGCTAGCGACTAGCACTGATCATAAGGAAAGGGAAAAGGTGCTTGCAAACAGCAAGTACAGCACCCATGAACAAAAAAAACAAAAGCGGAGCGCCATGAGGATGCTGTCTCACAGAGGCGACTTGGCCTGACAGCAGTTGTGGACAGAGACAATACAAACCTGCTTTCCGGTGAAGCCCTGGCAAATGACCTTAGTGTCCTTGTTGATGTAGAGGTTCTTTCTTGAGGCGGTATAGCAATGTCGGACACTGCTCTGCTGTACTGAAGAGAGCGAGAGAGCGAGAGACAGAGAGTGAATCCTGGGCGCTGACTGCCACTCAAACCCATCAGATTTAGTCGCAGGTGTTAAAAATGTTGAGTGATTTCTCTACGGGGAGAAGTAACCAGTGTTTCTTTCTTTTTTTTTTTCTCAACCAACCTATCATCAAAATATTCCCTATCCAACACAGCAAGCAATACACATTTAGAACACAGTCAGGTAAATGGAGGACACCTGGAACAACTGGAAGAAGAACAAAAAGCCCTTTCACTTTTCCAGGATTTCTAAGCAGATGGAAAACTGACTGTCAGCCCATTGGCCACCCGGAAATAAATCAACTGTCAGCCCACTGGCTCCAGTGCATTTACATACAGGAACAGGCATGTTTTCTGTAGACATGACTGAACCTACACTACATAATCAATGAAGCCAGACAAATAAAATGCTTGAAATAAGTTTTTTTTTTTCTTTTTTTTAATTTACCGAGTTGTTTCTAGGAGAAAACTTTCTTTAGCCCCTTTCTAGACCCCTTTCAGTCTTGTGCAGTCGCCGAAGATGTCCCCAAGCAGATTCCATACCCCGATTAAAGCTGTCTCAAAGTTACGGATTATCTGATCCTGGGATTAGTTCACAGCAAAACGCCAATTTTTAGAAGTTGGAAATGATGATTCCATGTGTAATCTATGCAAAGCAATCTATTTTAACATCCAATCACTGCACATTTGCACACCAGAGGTGACTGAGTAGGATAAATCTGAAAACATAAATAACTCAACCACATTGCTTCCTGAATTAAATGCAGTTATTTTATAGATTCTTAGATTACTGATATTTTTTTGACAAGATCTAGGCCTAAATCTGGTCAATGTGACAAAACCTTTAGCCAGTATGTATCTGTAAATCTGTACTGAAGCAGGGTAGGAGGTGTTTGATGATTTGCTCATAGGTACTGTTCATGCACCAGACCTGCAGACTTTCAGTAAGCATGCTGCCCAAATCAGTGGTACCAGTAAATGGTGTACGTTGAGAGAAAAGGAAGTAAGAACAGAAGGGTCTGTCGCAACTGCAATCAGCACAAGGTGAATGTGCAAGGGAACTTCCAAAATGAAGAAAGTGGGGTGACAAAGATGTGCAATATCCATAAACAATTATATAGTAGCCATGTTTAACATACTGCAAAAGTATTGGAACGATGACACATTTTTTGTTCTGGCTCTGACCTGTTTGTTCTGGCTCTAACCTGTCAATAAATCAATACTGTGTCATGACTAGTATGTCACAATGTTGGGGGAAGGAAGTCATTGAGAATGGATGGCTAGCAAGCAAGTTACAATGCACTGCACAGGCATTACATCTTGAACTTAAATGTATTTATATAGACAGCTAGCAAACTATTTTGTATTGGCATATCACTTCACACGTTGTTTAAATCTCCCCAGAGGCTGGGTAACTAACAGGATACTAATTAACTATGCAACTAGCTTTGTTTATGTTGGGTAACGTTAGCGAGTCTATGGTGCGGGTTCAACAAATGTTCAGAATGAATTATCGTCCACGTCAGTTGGCTAAAACTGGCCATTTACAACAGCCAGCATCAGTTAGGTTCTCAGTGAAACAATTCAAAAACGTATTGAAATGTACCTGCAGGTACAAAGGCCATGTACGTTTAAAACTGAAAAAGGCATATTTGTAAAAGCAACTAATTAAAACAATAAAAATTAAAAATTAAAGAGACATGGCAGGTCAAAGTTCAGTGTGGCCTGGAATAGCCTCGCGTGCAAGTAAAGTTATATTCCAAAGTCAGTTACACTAGGGGGGCTGAGCTTGCTAGCAGTAGCAATACCAGTGGTGTTAAAGAAAACAACCGAAGTATGTACAAATCAACAGCTTTATAACGAGTCGGCACGACCAGGCTCAGAAAAAAATGCAGAATTGACTGTACTCTGACGCATAAATAAACAAAAAGTTACCATACTCACAGAACAGCCGAGTAAACAGCCTACTGTGCGACATCTTCGGTCATTCACCAATGACACGGGAGAGGGAAGGGCCTAAACGTAAAATGGATTAGGTGTCTAAAAATATGCCCAATTAATATGGTAAGGAAAAGAAAATAAAAACGAACGTATACAATCAAAAAATAAAAATAAAAAAACAATCTGGCGACTTTCTTTTCAAAAACAATTGACTATCAATATACAATATTATAGGAAGAGAAAGGAAAAGTAGACTAAATAAATGAAAGAGAGGGTTCTAACCGCAAAGGATTCTGGATGGTGAAGTTTATGTAGGACGACTCAAGATATTTGATATTTCATGCATTTCCATTCTGGAAATAGGCTATCCCACCCTAACAGTGGGTCTACAACACATGCACTCACACACACACACACACACAACACACATACTCATTAATTTGTACAAACACGTTTTGAAGAACATTTTACTAACAGACACAGCTGTAAGAGTTTCTACGGGCGTCTGAGTTTTCCACTAGAGGGAGGCATATGACTCCTAAATGCAGCTTTTTTGGCAACATGTTGCCAACTGTAAATTTTGTGCTCTTGCATTCAGTCGTTCTTTTGTATAATTCAATGTATATATGTTCATGTAATTACTTAACTATGTAGTCATGATCTACAAATAACAACAAAATACGTGTAAGCTACGTAATTGGGTTACTTGTCATCGATATTAATTCACTGAACATTCATTGTATAATAATAATAATAATAATAATAATAATAATAATAATAATAATAGTATGTTGTTGTTGTTGTTGTTGTTAATTTTGTTGCTGCCGAGGACGATGACGATAGATTAGTCGTCACTTCATAAAGATTGAACTCAAAGAGGCTATGAGAAGAAGTGAAATTTATTTATAGCATGAAACAAGCTGATCCTGTAATGTAGAAATACAGCATATTGACACTGGTCAATTGATTTGACAGTTAAGCTACGACAACAGACAATAAATAAGGAAATGATCACGATAAAAAAATAAGGATATTATCCGAAACTCATGAAACATTTTACCAATTTAGGCCCTTGGACAATTCATGACATTCAAAGACAAATAGGTAATGTAGATCCCGTGTTTAGCCTACTTCTCGCCAACCATCGGATTACACTTTATCCGCTGACTTTTATATAAATATACCATCTGTTACATATTTTAAATGAGCTAGGATTTATCATAGCCTATAACACAGGCAACGAATTAAGCGATGACAGTATGATACAATGAACTACAACATACTGCCGGTATGTCACTAATCGACACTGGCCAATCAGAGAGCACCAACTCTCCGGACATTCATTGGCTAAACACTGTAGCATCACCGTACGTAGATGGAGCTATTCACGTACACACATACGTTAAATTCCTGTTCTCATAGTAGTTGACCTGTGCTAAGTTACACTTTTGACAACGCAAATGCGTAGATGGGCCCCAGGAAATATGTAACTTCGGTGAATTAAAAACCTGCCCACAGACATATTCAAGATGGTGTTAGAAAGCATTGCGAAGATTATTAAAATCCAGCTCCCAGCCTACCTCAAAAAGCTACCTTTACCAGAAACTATCGGAGGATTTGCGAGGTTAACAGGTACGTAAATAATGATTTGGAATATCAAGTCATTAGGTAGGCTATCTCAAATGCAATGAGAACTAGCAGAGTAAATGAGTTGGTGTTCTTAGTGAAGTGCCATTGTTTTTGCTGTATCGATACTGCTCATGATACAGAACAGCTAACCGGTTCGTCGCTTATAAGGACAACCACCCGCTCCATAAAAGAAACAATATAGTCTACAATTTGAATGTATAGTTCAGATATGACGTTAGTAGACTACATTTGAAGGAACTTTCCCGTATTTCCATTCAGCGTGCACTACGATGTGGAAGTGTAGGCTGTATCACAAAGTGAATTTTAAGAGCTGACATGACAAAACGATTCAAAGGCCTTTATGAAGTTCAAGATAAACTATTTCGCATTGGAGGGTGATTCGAGAAAGAACGGGTCATTGCAGGCTTAACTAACTGACAAAACCGGTCGCTATAAACTGATCTTGTCCGAGCTCTGTCTTACCCGGTTTTTGCAAGACAGTGAAACAATGTTCACCCCTAAAATAAGAACATCTAAAATTAGACGGCTACTCTTCTCCTGTCTTGCATCACAAACTGGAATTCTTGTGGACGAACACTTAGTTAATCCACATGAATATGTTCTGACTAGAACAGAAAGACCATTGCATACATCCCTGTGTTAAAGAAACTTGCCACAAACTACCGATACAGGTAAAAGTGTTTAACACGTCATGCCTTATCCTTCATATAACATGTAGGCCTGGATTAAAACATTTAATATACGCAAACAAACATCATAAAATCCCAGAAACATTGCAAAGCTAATATGAGGCTTAGCATAATAAAGTACACATGGAGATGATACAGTAGTTAACTATGCACTCCGTCATCACAGCCTTTAAAATACTGTAAGATGGGCCCGAGTGTGTCATAAGGCGTCCTACACCATGTCACATGGTTGAGAATCTCTTGATGTTCCTTGAATCTTAAAAAAAAAACAAATGCATTTTTCATCTCTGTACCTGAAGACAGGGACAGATCATATATAGCAAACTTAGCTACGTTTTATGCTTATGGTTGCATGGTTTGCACCCCTGTATTAGCATGTGGGAAGTCATGCTCTATAGGAGCAATGGAGCTATATTTATAAATTATACATGTTGCTGTGTAAATGGGCCTGTGCATGTATAGAACAGCATGTGAAATTATATTAATATGAAGGTATATTGAACTCTGAGAGCATCTGACTGAACACTGCAGGGGTCTCTACATGGCCCATGTTTATATGCCAGTTTAATGGGATGCTGTGCACAGATATGCATTGTCTGTTGTTCGATGAGCATTGTTTTATTTCTTTAGCTCACTGTGGTATCCTTGCAGTCGCTGCAATGTGAAGCATTAACTAAGCACTGGTGCAGGTGCCCAAAACCTGACTGTCTGTTGTAGCATTTTGTTTTCCTCTAAACTAATAGAATGAGTGGACATCACATGCATCTGAAATCCTATGGAGTGAGACAGAGGGTCAATTCTGTGAGAAGGGCTCAATCTAGGCTCATTTTGCCTTGTGGAAAACAAAAATAAATAAATAATCATCCATAGGAAAAAGTAATGGTTTCTCCGACCCGTCACGGTCATCTGCATAAAAAAGCATGTGGTACACCATAGGCAGGCTGAGTTACTGCTAATCTGACTGCTAATCTGCAGGATGAGCATGGAGCTGCTGGAAAATGTATGCATGGATCCAATACTCAGAGTACATCTACGCTGCTGCCCTTTGCCTTACGTTTCTTAAACATGAGATGGATCAGACATAGACAGGGTTGTTTTTCAGATTACAGTACAGTACAGTACTGTTTTTAAATTGGTGCATTGTCATGCCATTCATATCTGGAAAAAAATCTTATATTTCAAAATCGCTGTGGCCTGCAGAAGCAAAAACCAGATTAGGCTCTATATATTTATATACATGGCCTATACTGAGCTGAAAAGTGTTGTGCAACTGTGACTCAGCAATTCCAGTTTTTTCTTCTTCTTCTTCCCCTCAAGGGGACTTCATGCCTCAGAATTTAGGCTACATGTCAGGCCTAACGTGTGTCACTCAGTCACTGTCTAATTGACACATGCATTCAAAAATAGAATTATACACGCTGTGGGCAGAGTGAGGTCAATGCGCATTGTTGTTGGTGTGGATATAAAATGGCACCTTTAACACTGCTCTGTAAGGAAAGCAGTATCTCACTGCTGTTTTCTGCAGTTCCCATACTCGTATGAAGTGCCACTCAATTGCGCTTGCCTCAGTGCTTTTACACCCTGACCTTATACAGTTACTGGCTGCAGCTGTTTCGCATGTAAAGGATGTGTAGGGTAGCCTAGTTCTAGGGGTTTTATTTTAGTTCAGTTAGGCTTCTTTGTCATGGTCTCATTTGATTACCAAACATTTGGCTCTTGATAACAGGAACATGATGTTGCATTTACCCCCCCCCCTTCTTTTTTGAGATGTGTAATGCGGAAAAGCTTGCACAAAAAAATACAAATTATAGGAGAAAGGACATGGATGTGGAAAAAGTTACTAGATAGTTTCTGGGTCAGTCATGGACATTAAAACGTGCAACACTGGGAATCAATGAAATCATTGAAATTTTCATAAAATACAGTGTAGCCTATTTTCTTTGACCGATTGTGTGTGTTTTGGGGCATGTTCTAAGAACAGCATTGTGCACCTACCATATTCAGGTTGAAACTTAACTTGCAGAAATACTGTGTTTTTTAATTTAGCATTTTCATGAGAAAACAGATTATTTTTCTTGGTGTTCAATCTGTGAAACGTTGTGTCCTCTGGGTGCAGAATGGTCTAAAAATGGGTTGGCAGGACTATGGTTAGACAGTTTGAAATATTTTTCATAAAAACTGTGCATTATTAGTCCGCAGTGTTACTAATACCAAACCTGCAAACGGTTTGAGACTGTTTCCTCATTTTACAACTAGGCCCATGTTCAAGTGGATGAAGAACATTGTGGCGTCACTGAGGAAACTAAATAGGGCTTGTGGTGGTAGTCAGAATTTTACAGTGCTGGTAGTTCTGTAGTTCCCTACCACACGAAGAGCCTTGTGAGACTTGGGAATTTAAATGCATGTGGTCCTTTTCAGTGTTTCTCATCAGAAACTCACCAGAAAGAAACTGTTTCAGAAACACATTTTGAAAGTTTTAATTTGTGCACAGAGCGAAAATCAGTAATTGAAAAGTGTTTTTGAAACCCTCGTGGTTCTTTTCACTGAGTGTAGTGTTTCGCATCCAAAAAGTGCTTATTAATACTTGGATCCCAAATGAAACAAATCAAATTAATTAAGAATTGAGCACATTTTTTTCTTTTTTTTAAATCCCTTTCAAGGCTTGGAGCGGAACGGAGACTTGCAAATTGGCCGAGAGTAAATCCATGTGCGCAGTGGGGATACTGATAATGGCTGGAGACAAAAGCTCCTTTCACACAAGCATCTTTACCCGTAAACGTTCCGGAAATGTTCTGCTAGCGCGTCATGCGTGGACAGGAGCAGGAATAGATTTTCCAAAGTGACAAACCGGGAAGCCCCCGGGGGTGAAGGGCTGATCGCATGACATCTGTCCGCTTAAAGTTTCAGAGTGGCTCCGGCTTCTTCCCCTGCTGGGTATCCTGGCCCTCCTGGGCTACCTCACCATCCGGCCCTTCCTCCCCAAGAAGAAGAAGCAGAAGGACAGCCTCATCAACCTGAAGATCCAGAAGGAGAACCCCAAGGTCGTCAACGAGATCGACATCGAGGACCTGAAAAGCGCCAGCGCCTGCTACTGCCGGTGCTGGCGATCTAAAACGGTGAGAGCACAGCCGGAGCGGCGGCGTGGCGCGTTGTGGTTTGGCGTGGTGTGGCGTGGCGAGCGGCGGTTATGGCGGGGGAAGTCCCAGACCCTCAGCATTGCGCACTTGCTTTATCTTTCACTTAAACAGTGGGCTTCACCTCAGCTGCTCTGGGGTGAAAATGAGCTGTAAATTAGCCGAGGCAAATCCACCAGTCACACAGCTGTGCAAGTCACGCGCGGTATGCTTTTCTTTTTTTATGAATGAGAAGGCCACAGTGCCTCAGAACACTGCGCAATGGCACAAACAAATTAAGAGTAGTGAGCTGGCCTTCCCTGCCTTTCCATGTTTCCATAGTTTCCATCTTGAATTATAAGTACACACATGCTTTACACATGTACTATAGGACACCTGTTGTGGCGTTGGGCAATGAAGACTCACTGCTACTGAAGCTCCGAAGCAGAACTTGTTTTATCGGCTGCTAATATGTTTTTTCTCTTTCCTGTTTCAGTTTCCTGTGTGCGATAAATCGCACATTAAGCACAACATGCTGACGGGAGACAACGTGGGCCCGTTAATACTGAAGAAGAAAATTCTATAATCCCTCACTTCTGTCGGGCAGTCCGTAGGTCTTTTAAAAATTATCTTTATTTAGAGGTGGGCCTCTTTTTTACCGTTTTGTATCATTTAGCTGTTTCTGACTTTCCCTGTGTTTCACTTTTTTTTTTCTTTTCTTTTTGGTGAGGAGTGGGGGTGGTTATGTTGTAGAAAGGTAGCACACGTTGCCTCTATTCCATGGTAGCCTCTCCTAAATACAACCGATTATCATACCCTGGGCGCAAAACCTGAACGACTGTAAAGGATGACTTCCGTGCCACAATGCCGTTAATCTTTTGTGAATCAGTGGTGACCATGTGTACAGCAAATATCAAATCAGATGCATTGTGGGGTTTTTTTTTTTTTGGCTTCATTTCAACTTGACTATGACTTGAATCATGACTACGACAGGTTAATTTTATTTAGCCATTAACAGTTTTTTTAGCTTTTGCGTCTTAATATCTGCGCGCCAACTCGCCTTGCTCATTTTCTGTAGCTAAAACAAGTTCTAGCTAGCCGATTCAAAACTGTGGCTCAACGCTGAGCGACTCGGCAAGCTTAAAAAGGCTTACCCCATTTCTTGTTGTAGTCTTCTAAAGGGACTTCTCCTGTACAGAACACGCATTTGAGACAATTAAGGGACTGTAAACCTCCCAAAATAGTTTTGAACAGCTTGGACCATTTTTAGGGAACCAACTTTATAAAACATTTTTTTTATTTTTTTATTCCAGAGATTCAAGCTCAGTGAGTTAGTACCAGCATTTAACATCAATACCAGCCATCTCCCCAAAGACATTTGCATCTGACGAATCGCTTTTCATAGCTTTTATGTCAATAAATAATGTGAAGATGTCACACCCAAAGCTTACCATTTTCATTGGCACCATACTGAATCTTGTTTTTATACAACTGCCTATAATTTAGTGGCAGCATATTCTAATATGATTTTGTGTCATTTTTTCCCTTTGCAGATCAATCAACACATATTTCCGCTGGGTAGATGGTATTGTTTCTGTTCTGTTCAAAATGTTATTTGGAAATAGATCCTTTTGGTTGTAATGTCTGGTATGTATGCTGTAATAAAGCTTCCAATGGTTTTTGTAACAAACACTCATTTGGATTTATTGGTGGCTTCAGTTAAAAGCGTTGCTATTTTTTTAACGATATAGAGAAAACGTTTATGTCTACAAGTGGTTAGTTACAGCAGTTAAATTGTTCGAAACGTTTACGAAATATAGACTACTACCACTACCTTTTGACACCCGTTACAATGCTGACTATATGAAAGGACTGCATTTACACATATTTTGCATTTCAAAACCACCAAAGTATCCGGAACATTCCAGACACACTGACAGTGGCGGAGTGTCACTGGCCGCATGTTGATTAATCTTTCCCGTGTGCTCTGTACAAACATGAACGCCAGTGACTCCACTAATGGGATTCTGAGGTCACATGACTATTGCTTACGGTCCCTCTTCAGTTCAAAATTGATTCTCTGATTCACCTGCTAACAAAACAGTTAAGACATACTCCACATTCAGATTTGGGTTGCGGGCTGCTGGGTGACTCTTTCTGTTAAGGCATTCTTCTTGTGACTGGGCCTCACGGTGCGTAATTGAATTAGGGTTGCCAGGCGTCCGGTTTTCGACCGGAATGTCTGGTTTTCAAATAATTTGTACAGGTCTGGTTTGTGGCCCCTACAGGACAATGTAATGTCCGGTCAGAGTAATTGATAGAAGAAAATTTGTGGTAGCTTCTAACGAGTACTTGGTAGAACGGGTCCACGTTCCACTGCTGATCCGTTCAGGACACTGGTTCTGAGAGAGCTCCCCCCCATTGTGTGACGTTGGTTCTAAGGGGACCCACCTGCCGTCCTACAACTGCCGACCTTGTTAGTGATTATGCCTCCAGTATCAGTATGTTGTCCAGTTTTGACATTCTAAACCTGGCAACCCTAGACCATCCTATAACTGCTGACCTTGTTAACAATTATGTCCCACTGGATCCATGTCTCATCGCTCTCTAGTGACTCCTGCTGGTCAGTCAGGCACCTTGCTAAAGCTGCACTTGAAAAGTCTTCCTCAAACTCATCTATCAATGCCCAGCAAAAGGGTTAAGCTGGCCATACCAGGAAAAGACAAAGTAAGGAGCTGCTCAGTTGGTTCAGGGCTAATTCATAAAATTTTGCTCCAACTACCATATGCACCATATACAGTTTCCATCCCTTTAACTCTGGGTGGAGCACAAAGTATCTGTCTCTTTAATTAAATCCAACCACAATTATTTGGTCACAATGCATTTAATTACTTTTTTAAAGTAAAAAAAAAATAACAAACAAAAAAAAACACACACACGTTATGGAACACATTGTAATAAATAATACATCTGATGTTCTGAAAAACTAGTTGACCTTCCATCAGCTGGCCAATGAGGAAACGCTTAAAACCGTAATAAAAGATATGGAGAAAACATCTCTGGAAATACAGCATACACAGAAATCTGCATGTAATGAAATTATATAAAAACTGAATTAGTGTTTCTCCCTTGCTTTAACAAAAGCTCAAGTAATTTTTTTACATTAAAAAAACTATTTTGTCTTTGCAAGAAAGCATCTTGATTAACCATGACTGGAGATGAAAGTGGAAGCTAGACTATGGATTCTTTATGCGTTCACCTGGGACTAAATCAGGCCAGGGTCAAGACTTCTTTGGCTCCTGATTTGACAGTATAAATATGGTCCGCTTGAACTCTGGCCTCTAGTCTTCAAGCTGCAAAAGTGCCGCCCAAGACTTTGTTTGAGAAGCATATTACTGCCATTGCATTTACGTTTGACATTGTCTAACACAACATACTTTCAAAACTGCTAGATCCCTATGATTAATTTAATATAAAATACGTCTTTTCTGCAAATTCTTAATTTATCAAAATATAAACCTACATGATCATAAAAATAACGTAGTAAGTAATATAACACACAGTACTCCTCCTAACATAAACACACCTACTCTCAGTAGTCTTTAACTGCGTTTCGACCCACTAGATGGCCAGCATCTCTCTCTTACTGCATGTAAGATGTATAAGCTTGTGTAACTGGCACCTGAGAAGCAAGTCTTGCACATAAGAATACTCACTTGATCTGTGAATGCCTGAATGCCATCACACCATAAAGGTTGTAACTGACTCAATCTCTTTAGAGGTGGGTTATTGGCACCAACAGTCAAACCTGACGTCAGTCAGGCACTGTAGATGCTTAACTGAAGGTTGTCCCTAGTGTTGGTTTCACCTTGGGAACTGGAAACCCCCGACTGTTGTAACAGGTGGCTATAAATACACGCGGAGTAACTGGTGCTCGCGGGGTCTTACAGAGGAGAGGGGGATGGGGAAGCAGGGGGTCCCGCTTCCTTCCCGGTGGTCAGCGCGTGTCACTTCCTCTTCTGGGCTGCAGGTCTTTCTGGCGCTGCAGCCACGTGCTAACCCACCCCGAGCATGTTGGTGGGGCGTCACATAGAGCTCTCGTAAGTCATGGGCGTTTCCGGCAGCTTCTGCGGCACGTCTGCTTCTGTTCCTGTTTTTACTTTTTGTTTTGACAGAGGAATAAGAACAGGGGTGTCAAACCCAAGTCCTGGAGGGCTGCAGCGTTTGCAAGGCTTTGCGGCTTGCTGCTAATCAGTTGCCAATTTAGGCCTTGAAAACGAGGTGTGCTGACTCGGTGGTCAATCCCTCAAATTTAGAAACGCACCAGAAACCAGTAGGCACCCTCCGGGACTGGAGCCTGACACCCCAGTGTTAGAAGGTAGAGTCACTTTACACAAACACGAGACTCAGCTGGTACAGGCACTCTTTAGAAGTGCAAGCTAAGCCCAAGGCCCTAGACATGAGTGCTTGAATCTGGGCTGCGCCATAAGACACTTACTGGGGGGGGGGGGGGGGTTTCTGCCTCAGCCACTACAGAACTCCCCAATCAGAACCCCCCCCCCCCTTCACACTATGAGAGTCATACCGTCCCTTATCCTCCAGGTGATATTTGGCTATTCCAACAGGAAGATTAAATGGCCATACCCGCTTGGGAGTAAACCTGGACGGCCAACAAAGGCTGCGTTGTGTTCTCCTAGCGCGTAGCGCACGGCCGTAAACAAAGGCAGCCGAGGATCATGCAAACGCTGACAGCTGGTGGCCGCAGTCCGAAAACGAATGGCCTGCTGGTCCATGCAAATCAGCGCGTTAACGCACACCACCCTGTTCTGATAGAGGTGGGAACAGCGTATTCAACAGAGAACAGGAAATGTTTGGCTGTACTCTGCGCTACTGTGATACTGTTATCAGGAGAGTTTTTTCTTTGGGTTGGAGGCAAGGGATTCAAAATAATGAAATGGCCATCTTCAGTGGTAGATGTTTTTAGGATGGGGAGGTTTACAATAATGAAATAGCCACAATAATGTACTGAGTACATATTTGGGGTGGGTGTCCTGTGGTAGGTAGGTATTTTCAGAGATAGACATGTCTAGGTTGGGGGGGTGGGGGTGCTTCACAATAATGGTGCAGCGATGTTCAGCAGTAGGTATTTTTAGGGTGGGGGCATTTTCAATGGCCTGGGCGGCTCCCAGTAAAGGGCTGGGCATTTACAGCGGTCGGCCACTAGGGGGACTCACCCTCGGGGTGCGCGCTCCAGTTGGCGGGGTCCCGGGGCTTCTGCAGCAGGATGGGGCCGGTCAGGCCGATGACCAGGGCGCCGACGGGGGCGGTGATGAGGATGGCCAGGACGGCCACGGTCAGCACGTCCATGCTGTACTTCTCCAGCTCCGGAGCCTGCTTGCTGCGCGCCAGGTCCAGCGCCGTGGAGCCGATGGCCGCCTGTGTGGAGGCCAGGAGTTAGCGCGCCGTTAGCGCACGGGCTCGGCTCGGCGGGGGGGGGGGTCCTACCTGTACGGTGGCCTTGGGCACCCAGGCCAGGGCGATGAAGACCCTCTCTTTGAAGTTGAAGCCGGCACACATGACCATGAGGAAGGTGAAGAGGACCCGCACGGTCAGCGCGATGAGGAGAGCGGCCACGCCCAGTCCTAGAGAGAGGTGGGGGGGAGGGAGAGAAAGAATGAAAGAGGGGGAGAGAGAGGGAGGGAGGGAGAAAGACTTTTTGACTTTAGATGTTCCTTTATTGCACAAAATCACACAAAACGTCCCACAATTACCTTAAAGCCTACCTCAACCCCGTATTTACAAACCAAAAACCTCACCCCCACCCACTCGCACCCCCCAAAAAAAGCAAAAAAAAAAAAAAAAAGAAAAGAAAAATGAAACGAATGCCCAACCAGAGAGAGAGGAAGATGGGGGGCACGTCTGGACAACCAGTACCACAGAACCCACCTTTTTCAAATGGAGCCCTGGAAATGCCCAACATTCTGTCCCTGGTGCAGTACACCACCTGTCTGTGCTACACCACAATACTCTTTCACACCGAATACTAAAGAGGAAGACGGGACTTTGTCTAGAACATTCTCCCGTGTGGACTGCTGGGTGCTCTGTCGGTTGAAGGCCCTTACCCACGGTGACGGGATCCAGGGTGGAGACGGTTATTTCTGCTCCAATCAGCCCGAAGAGCAGAGGCTGAAAGATCTCCCAGGCCCCGCCCACGACCTCCTCCACGGCCGCCTGTCAGGGGAGAAAAGGAGACGTGTTGAGACGGGTGCATGTTTTACCGCAGCAGAAAACCCATACAGACTGAGGCTTATCCAGAAGCCCAGGTACTAAACCACTCTAATTAGAAACTGTGAGGGAAAAACTGGCTGTGGTGTACAGCACAGCTTGTTTTAGAGAAAGTGTCTTTAAAAGGATAAAACTTCAACAAGATCCAGATACTCCAGATACTACATGAAATACAGTAGCTACAGGTTGCAGAACTGACATAAGCGATGACGTTAGCATTTCTAAACTTTACTGTCTTTCACATTACATTTTAATAACTGTAACACCACAGTCTGGATTATTTTTGTTTTTAAAAATGTTAGAATGGACATTGGGATGTTTTTGGAAAAGAAAGTGAAGAGCCCCTGAGGAGGAGACATCATCACACAGGAAGTGACATCACGGGTAACCTCAGGGGGAGTCTGACCTTGGAGTCCCCCCATCCGAGTCCCGCCAGGAAGGCCAGCACCAGCGTGCACAGGCCACCCGAGCCGGGGAAGCCCGCCAGGTTACTGCCGAACACAGCGAAGACGCACAGGCCCAGGAGCAGGAAGGAGCGCTTTATCACCAGACTTTTCTGCAGCGAGGAATGCACACGCATTTGCGCACACACACACAAACACACACATATGAGCGCGCACACACACACAGGCATTGACGCACATACGTGCAAGCACACAAACATGACAACACAGGCCAGTCAGGAACAAAAAAATGAGCGCAACTTACTAAACTAATATTCTGTTCACATTGGTACTAGTCATTATTATAATGATAATCCAAATACAATTCACAGTAATCCCCAAGTTACTTACCTGGTCTTTACTGGGAAAAAAACGGATGAAGAAACCAAGCATCAACCCGGCAACTATACCCCCCACAACCTCGAGGACCCCTCTGAGCAGATTGTACCCAGTGGAACCTGCGGGAGGGAGGGGGGGGGGGGGGGGGGGGGGCACCAGGAGATCAGCGCTTCTCATTGGCTCAGTGCAGTTCATTACAAAAAGGGAAAGTTTTCTTTTTGCTTGTCAGGTTAAAATACGCTATGTAGACTGTTGATAGATGATATAGAACTTTCCTTTCTGTTAACAATGTACATCAATGATTTACATAAAATCTTTAAGTAGAATGTTACATTTATTTGCCTCCTCCTTGCACCCCCTTCTGGAAATAGCATGCATAACAATGAAGCTCCTAAAAGTACCCTGTACATTTCAATGGTAATACAATGATTAGGCAAATGCTGTACTAGATATTTGCACATAATCAAATCTTTTTTTTTTTGAGATTGAATTATTTTTGGTCCAGTTCACACCCATGAACTGATGATAATATCAGGAGTTCAGGTGAAAGGACTCAATGCCCACGTTATATTCATCTCAGTTGGTCCAAATAGGCACACAAGCCCGTGACAAATTTGGATTGAGAGAAACAGCTGTGTGAATGGGTGACATCACCATATGGAGTCAAAGCCTTGTTTAGTTCCCTATCCTCAGATAAATTGACTGATATTGTCTTGCCAGGAACTGTGTCACGTGGTTAAGCACCACTGGTTTGAACCCCAGTTGGTCTACTCCACACCTACTAAATGCGTGAACATATTTTTGAAGTGTAAACATTTTTAGAAAGCTATAATCTCAGTTCTCCGGCGTGACTCATCTTAAAACAGTTGCAACTAGAAATTAAACTGATATGGTTCTAGGAAAGAAAAAAAAAAACAGTTTCTCAAAAGCTGCTGCGTGGTGTTGAACTCACACAAGGAAACCACTTCCAACAGTATGAAAAGACTGTACTATACACCATTTTTTCTTCCACAAAATTATATTAACACAAATGACCAATAGGGGGAGGTAGAGGTTCAATGTATGGAAGCTAGTCTTGAAGTAAATATTTGCAGTTATCTCATCATCATTGTCGTCGTTAAGAACATATGCCCAAAGTGAGAGATGTTAAAATAGTTTGCACATTTAAGAGACTCCAAAAATAAATAACATGAAGTAGTAATGAAATAAGTTAATCATCATTTTTCCTTCTACATAAAACATCCTGGTTAAATAAAACCTTTGCAGAAGAACGGATCTGCACTCGACAGCTCATTTGTCATAGGCCGAATAAGCCAGGTGAGCTGAGCTGTGTGATGGACCTGGTCGGCCGTACCTGTGGCGAAGGCCACGCCCACGCAGGTGGTGAAGCCGGTGATAGCCAGGACGTCGTCGAAGCTTCCGGCAGCCATGAGCAGCGTGGGGACGCCCTGCTCCACGCCGTACCCCTCCTTCTGCAGGAGCAGCATAGACGGGACCACCACGGCGGGGGACACGGCGCCCAGCACGAACCTGGGGACGGAGGGGTCAAAGGTCACAGCCGTTCTACCTCTACGCAAGGCCAGCCAGCAAGGAGGAAGGGCTTCCCTTCTATAGGCGGGTTCCTCCCAAGATTTCTTCCCACCAGGGAGTTTTTTCTAGTCACCGCTTCAGTGTTTTTTCACCCTGCAGGGGAGTGTTCTACCTCACTGTTTGCTTTTTCAGGCCTGGTATTTCCCACAGTTCTCCTTCTCTTACCCTGACAGTAAAAAGCGCTACACAAATGAAATTGATTTGATTTGACTGGTCAGGGCTCATAAGCTCCTCCCACCCTTCCCTGACAGGTTGACCTCTGAGGAGGCTCCCGGTCTGGTCCTCACCCCAGAATGAAGCCCCAGATCCACGGCAGACCCATCAGGAAGTGCGAAGCGACAGCCACCGTGCAGGCTTCGATTGTGCAGGGCCCCACCGCCACCCGCAGACACACCATCTTTAGCTTCTTCAGAGCCTAGGGGGCACACAGCGCCGCACAGGGTGACCTCGCACATTAAAAATGACCCATGTTACAGACAAACACGCCCAGGGAAGGCTAGAGGCTCAAGCGCGAATGACTGTCTGATAGCTCACTGCATGTGACAGCGAGAAGAACCCCTTTCAGAAGGATTGCAAACAGCCATTATGACTGCTATCAGCAAACACACACACACACACGCGTGCGTGCAAACACACACGCACAAGCACACACACACACACTCTCTTTACTTGTTTTTAAACACATTAGCTACCCATATAAATATCTGCAGAAACAGTTTGTGTGAAGTTCCTAGCGTGTTGTAACCTTGTTATCTGAGCTAACGAAGGAACTCCGTGGCCCTGGTGAACTTAAGGGACACTAGCTCAGGCTGCACCCTCACTCAAGGGTTCGTCAGCAGTGCCCTTGGTCTGAGATGACAGCCTTGAGGTCGCTGTTAGCGCCCGCTTATCTCAGCCATGTTCTGGGGAGGGAACCAAAGGGTGACGCACCGAGCCGTCCAGCCCCAGCCCCGCCCTGGCCAGGATGATCGCCAGGGCGATGTTCCTCAGGGAGGCCGACCAGCGGAAATCGATGTAGACGGCGTCCGTTACCACCGGGATGTTGCGCAGGGTGAAGCCGGCCAGTAGCATTCCTGTGTGGAGGTAGAGGAGGGTCTTAACGTGGCGGACACAGACTGGACCGCCAAGCTGGTGCAACAGGTAAAGAGGTAGGCCTGTATACAGTTTCCCAGAGGACACAGGGCAACACGAGCAATATCTACTCTGACAAATATTCAGGACTCCTCGTTCATATGATTGTACATTTAGTTTAGTAACCTTTTCATTTAAATTTCGGAATCTGGACACGTTTTATTTGAAGCAATACCATTACCATCGAAGCAACTCAAACAAATACTCCATCCTACACTTTTCCCACCTCACACCCCCCGCCCCTCCAGATGTCAGAAAAGGAAATACAAGTGACACCCAATACAACATTCGTAAAATATGACTGTGGTAATACGTAATATATTAGTAACTGCAAAGAAGTGTATTCATATTTCATGAAGTGTTTGCTTAACCAAACAATGTAGAACTGGGGTCAAATTTCCTGGCTTAATATATTAAGCATGTTGTCAAAGTTTTGCTGAGGCAATTCAGGTCGAGTGGCTTTCTAAATCGCACAATGGCTTAAACCTTGAAGTCTAACCTTAACGTCACAAGTTAGAGATAATGCCTGTGAACACAGGCACAGGTACCATGGTTCTGAGCCCTTAATTTCATCCTGAAATTCAGCAGATAAGAAACGCCCTACAGTGTAAAGACCATTAGCAGGAAGCAGCGTTTCTATTGACTAACCGCAGACAATGGAGGCTAACATGCACTGCTGCTGAATAGCTACTCCATCCCATACCTGCCCCACCTCAACTCTCCATCAGTTGTCAGAAAAGGTAATACAAGTGACACCCAATACAATATTTGCTAAATATTACAACAGTAACATGTAATATATTAGGAATTGTAAAGAAGTGCATTCATATTTCATGAACTATTTGCTTAACAAGCAATGTAGAAATGGGGTCAAATTTCTTGGCTTAATAATATCAAGCTTGTTGTCATACGCCAAGATTTCTGCTGAGGCAATTCAGGTCAAGTGGCTTTCTAAATGGTCCAACGGCCAAAAGCCTTGAAGCCTAACCTTAACGTCACAAGTTACAGAGATATCGCCTCTGAAGGCAGCCACCATGTTTCTGAGCACATCGTTTCATCCTGAAATCTGGCTGATAAAGAAGACCTGATGGCATGAAGAATATTAGCGAGAAGCAGTGTTTCTATTGACTAACCACAGATGACAGAGGCTAACATGCACCGCAGCCGCCACCGGTGGCCGGCTAGCGACGCTAGGACTCTGCTTGGTTTACCACACACCCAGCCAAAGGACAGAGTGACTGAAGTCTTTTGAGGTGATTGTGCAAGACATGCGCCAACACTGAAGTATATCTTAATGGTCTCTGTGACTCAACTGGACCGAAAGGTGTTCCCACATCGCTGATAAAAATGACCCACCCCACCCCGCCACAAACAGAATGTGGAATCACCGAACGGCTCAGAACCAGTTAACATTGGACGTTCCGTCTGTTTCAGTAAATTTAATGGCTTTAATTCTGCAACAAATCCTGAGAGAAATTCATCTTCTTCTGACACGCTCTTGCTCGACTTAATGCTGTATCCCTTGGTGACTAAAGCTCAAAGCTGTTCAAAATCACTGCAGGGCAGGACTTTGTACTAGCCAAGAAAAAAGATATACTTTTTTTATTTCTACCCAAAAAATCTCCAGAATATATCAAAAGAGCAAAAGCAGAACATACTTTAAACTGACTTTATCTCCAATGCGCTCTTAAACTGGGAACTGACAAGAATACCATTTAGCTGTTGAATGAGTTCTGATACAAAAGTGCTAAAACTCAGAAAAGCTTGCAGTCTGCACACGTACCACATGTTATGTCTGCGGGTAATCTCAGTGGAGTAATAAAACCGCACAGTTTATGTGGTCACACGTGGTCAGCTACCAGTATACCTGGGTGCCTGATTTACTTGACCAATTTAAAAATACAAAGTAAATATAAAGGCTAATGGCTGGTTCAAAATCCAAAAAAAAAAAAAAAAACATTCGGCGATAAAGAGGGTTTAAATACAGCTAAGAGCTAATATTTTACAAGTACGCTCATATACAGCGTGTAACAAGGCTTTATGTACTGCTGCTGATCTTTTGGGATTTTTTTCTTCTTTGGTTCTGTAGGAGCGTCTCCCAAGTGCTTTTCCCTTGTTGTTCTCCTAATTGGCTCAATGATTCCATTTTGTTTCAATTCTCCCTGAAAACCTATTCTTTCTAGTGTAATTAAAACTGAGAGCTAGAATATAGCCAAAATTTCACAAATACCAAAACGTATGTACCACCGTACCCCTGAAACAACATTTTTAAAAACGTCAGCGGACTTGAGTTTGTTACTTTAATGAATATGCCACACAAGACTATTTATCTTACTTCAGTTCCACCTATTCAACCTCACTGCCATGGCAACTAGATCCAACTGTGCATTTCTGGTGGCAACACTGACATTTTATCTCCAGGACAAAAATGCTAGCGCCACCCAAACCTGGGCAAAGGGCAACAATGGGAAAATCAAACACAGGGCTGCTAGCTAGGATGCCAGGATCACCAGAGTAAGCTAATGAGCCACAGAAATCACACTATATCTGAGAGGGATAGGCTGTTTGGCACATGGCAGTAGGCACCGCCGCCAACCATGTGTGGGCACAGCCGCCAATGGCACAGGTTTTAAAAACGCAGGAAACCGACGGGACAATCTGAGCTTCCAGCTATAAATATTCTTTAAAACTTTTTTTTTTAAGTTATGTTATTTTAAATCCAAAGTTGGTTGCCCTGTATCCTACAACATGCCTAAACACAACAAATGTATTAGAGTAACTGCACTGTTTAATATACAAACACCAAAGGTCTTCACGGTCAATAGATGGCAAAACTGCACCCATTCTACGGTTAATGTGTTAAGAGAACTTGCATCCCAGTCTGTTTTTTTTTTTTTTTTAAATCAGAAACTGACATTTTGTGAAAAGAAAAAAATCTCTCAAAAGTACAAACCCAGAAGTGGAGGGAAGGGTGGTAGCCTGGGTAATCGAATGTGCCCCACGATTTTGCCTCCAGCCACTGCACAAATGAAGACCACTGTGATTCCGAACAGGTTCCCCCCTGGAAGACACTCCTTCTCCGTTATGGACCACACCACTCCGAACAGCACAGCAGCCATGGCCACTGCAAGAGAGATACGGAATCAGCAAACCTGTTCATAACGTCATTTAACCTGCTGGATCAAACTGTTTGTATTAATCACAATGACAGCATTGTTGATGTTCAATTTATTTTTTACATCACAATGATCAAAGTCTAATTAATTAAGCCTATAGAAAACAACCTGTTTTCACATTTTTCCCCACAAGGACTAAACTGCTATGTTATTCATCACCACATGGACATAACCATCAATGTTGACATCACTGAATACCACAAAAAATAAGCTATTTAAAACACTGTATTAATCACATCAGTCATCATTACACTGACTATGGTATGTATAAAATGAGGTTCATTTTTGGGAAATTCTCTCAATTTCTCAAAAGCAGGCATAATCACATGTGCAGCATCACTGAGGTAATTTCCAACATCTATCTCAAGCACAATCTGGCGATACAGTTAATTGAAGGGCTTATCTTCGACCTTTTCAGTGTACACTGGTTTCCTTTTGATCTGTATGCGATGCAGTCATTATCTTAATGTGGCATTAGAGTGCTGCGTAGGCCTGCTGCGATGCTACCTTTGGTGATGAGGGAGGCCAGGAGGCCTCTGGGGGGGCAGGAGCCAGGGCAGGGGCAGGAGCAGAGGCAGGGGCAGGGGCAGGGGCAGGGGCAGGGGCAGGGGCAGGACTCGCGCAGTCTGCCGCAGCATTTGGTGGGCTCCGTGTTGGTCCCCGCGTCCCGCGCATTCCTGCCGAAGAAGACCGTCTCCTCGGTCACGTCAGGGCTCTCCGGCCGCCTCGCCACCACCTCCACCCGCTGCACGGTCGTCTGCGGTCCAAGAGGCACAGTGAACGCGGGACCACGTTCTTACAAACACATTTCTAGATTGTACATTTGGTCCAACTTTTATGAGTAAAGCTACATAATGTATATGCAATATCAACAATATACACTGATATTTAATGCATGCACAATATGTTGATGGTCACACAACGATAAAGGCAATATAAGAACGTAAAAGACAACCTCTATTAACCAAAAAGACACCTTTCCTAAACTTCCCAATTAAACCAACCATGTGTCCTCAGAACGAACTAACAAACAAATATTGTACAACAATCAACTTCAACCCTGCTTTTTCAAATGTTATGCACAGGTCCTAAAGACAGAAATTAGCAGTAAATGTTGGATCAAAGAGCTGTTCTCAAGAGCAAGGCAAAAAGGACCATTTTATTGTGGGGATCTTCCATTTAATACTTTCAAAAAGGTTCCGCTTTTTCTGTGTTTTAGCAGAACTTGCAAGACAGAACTGCTGGGCAAAAAATGTAAGGCTCATTTCAGTGCTACTACAGCCAGCAATGTTGACTTTGTCCCTTTCTTTCACACCTGTGTTTAGCAGCTCTACCTTAACTGTTGACACAGGGCTTAGTCATGCTAACTAAACAGCTTTAACAACAATAGGGAGAGTTAACAGTTCAGAAGTTTAAATTAGGCTAAAAACAGTGTAGCACTAACTGCTTCTTCTAGGCATTACTATTTATTTATGAATTTCCAAAGCTTCTTTCAGTAGAAGATGCTTCTGTGTGATACTTAAATTAAAACCTTCATCCCCCACCCCTCCAATGTCTATCTCCATTCTGGGATGGCCATAAAGCGCTTGCGTTTGTTTATTTATTTTTGGTGATTCAATTTTAGTTTTTTGTTTTAAAAGAATAAAAAGGTAATAATTTATCAAAAAAATAAAAAAGTAACAAATAAATGGTGTTAAAATACAGGTTCCATATAGCTGTGCCTCGTTAAAATGTGCAGCTTATTCAGTATAAGACAGGGCCAATATGAAAAATCCATAAAAATCAACCCTGTGACCCTGTGGAATGGCAGACTGTGGTCGATTGAACTTGACATCTTAGAAAGTATGTTAAAAAAGAAGTCCAACTGCATAATGAAACATAATTTCAATACAATATAACAAATATTTGAACAAAGTAGCCTAATAGATACCCGTGACAAATGTATAAAACATAATTACACCATTTGCTTACAGCTTCAGTCATTACAATGCATTTTAAAAAATCATTAATTTCAGGTAATAAAAGACTCAATATTAAGGTCCCCACCCACCGTTCATAAAATGGCGTATAATGTAATAATGTAAAACTAGATCATTTACGAGACGTAAGGGACACCTTCTGGACTTTACATTGGAATACTTTACCTCAGCGTGGTTATCAAGAGCTACCGGATCATCCTCCGTCCGGGCGCACGGCTTGGACACCTCGCCGTCCATGGCATCCCCGAAAATCAGTCTCGGACAAATTTAATTCTCCAGGTGTTACCTGACAAGTGAACTGGCAGTGAATGAAGTGTTCCTATGAGAGGGTCCAGCCTTATCTCGCGCTAATTTAGACGTCACATATTTGAGTAGTCACCACTGGACATGAATTAGCATGCTGAACTAAAAAAAAACAACCTACAGTGACCACACCAGAACATTTTGCGCTACCATGTATATTCATTGTGTGCAATGTTGCCAGATACCAGAAATTTTATCCCCTCCGATATAAAAAAATCCCTCCGCCTTCAATCGACTCCCATTTCAATTATCAAGATACTCCTCCATCCATCATACACATTGACCCCACCATACATATTTATATTTCAGCTTCCCACGTGTTTGTTTGTTTTTTTTTACAAACCCAAATCTTGCGAAATAATCCCTGGCAACCCTGCTTGTGTGTCGTAGATATCTATTTTAGTAATACGCCTAGGTCTACTTTGAATTTTCTCGTACAGTCCATATGGCACTTAACACGCTATTTTATTTTTACTTTTTTTTTTTGTTGATCAAATAATAGGCTATGTTGTTAACTTCAAGTAGCATAGCAGTAACAATATAGTGGCACGCAGGGAAACAAAACCTCGTGTCGATGATTGCGTCCAGATGGGTTCCCACGAACAAGGAACGCGTAATAGTAGCAACGTTATAGCGCTGAAAGGGATCGATTTCATTATCACTTCGTAGCATAATCAGGATGACAACTGGGAATGAATATTTAAAGCTACTACGTTGGTTTGAGAAAATGTCATAGTCTAGCTGGAGAACCTCGGTCAGGCTATGCTGGCTAGCCAATTCGGTACGTGCTCGTTGCGCGTCCTGATAACCCAAGTCGGATCACTCACGTTTTCAGTAGCTTAGCTATACTGTAGCTATCACATTTTGACGGCGTAACCGATTTTTTCCACTGACCATTCTTCAATCGATGTGGCCAGCTTTATAACTTCAAAAAAAAAATTCTAAAAGACCTCCCCTTCCTGCATATTTCAACCTCTTACGTAGCTAGCTTGCAAGTTAGCATCACACCTGCTTAACAGGAAAAGCACTGGGAGTCGGACATGACAGGAGGGGCGAATGCTATGGGCAACGTGCACATTCCCCGCAATAAGTCTTGGAAGCCCGACGGCAACGCGGTGGTGAATAGTTGCTGGCTAGAATTGAATTCCAACATTTATACAGCTGCCAATCTATACTACTGTCATCTTGCTAACCAGCAAGCGCACGTTTTTGCGGGAAGTTATAAAATATGTTAGCTAGCGCAGGCATTTCCACTTCCAATTAAATCGACTGTTGACAATCCCCATAATTATGCACGTTGGGCAACACTTGTCATTTCAGAACCAGTGTGAAATCGTGATCAAGAGCAGTTTGCATAGTCGTAGCAATATGTTTCACATCATTTTACAATAGTCTACAGTTTTCCAGTGTGTGGAGGTTCGTTCTAATTTGCCAAAGCAAAATATCTACCTAGCCTATCCATAGGTGCATGTAAACTAACGATCATGATAAATCAGCAATAGTAGTCCAGTTTGGTGGCTATAATCAAGATTACGTTAGATGCATACTTAGGTAAACTAAACTAGTTCAACAAACTAACCAGCTAACATTTACGTTAGCCGAAGTATTAGCGGGTCAATTAGAAGGTAGCTAATCCCAATTTAGCTCTAACACAGACTGACAGTACCGCGTAACGAAGGCTACAGAAAGTGGAGCCATATAGTCTAGTGTAAGCAATGTTCTCTTGACTTAAATACCGCAAGACGACCTAAATTCCTACGTTAACTGAAATAAATAATAGTGATCATATAATCAACGTGTGTAACTTTACCTATCGATAAATAGCCTACCAGTACCAGTAGGTCACTACTGGCTAACTCTAGTAGGACTTGATGCACTGGTTTGTAGACTAAACGAACAGATTTAGCGTCAGATAACCTGCTAGCTCAGCATTAACAGTTCTCCGTTAGCTGACTAAAACAACTCCCTTAACGGCGGATCTATAACAGCTAGCTGTCTTACAAACCAGCATTATCTAGTCACCCTACTAACGGCATACCAAGCAGCTGCTAGCGAATGCTACTGTGCGTAGCCTAACGTTGACGTTACAAATTAGGTAAATTATCTTGCTTCAAACTTAATGAAAATGTTATGAGAAAAACTTATGTTATTTCTGTAAAATATAGGTACATAAGAGATGCATTCAATATACTCACTCAATTTATGACGAAATAACTGTCCCAACACATTCTTACTTATGAACTGGCCTTGAGCCGAGATAACGGATTTTCACAGATGGAAACAAGACCAGCAACAACAGATTAGCGATGGCCTACTAAGAGTACCACGGCGTTGAAAGGCTAAAGCAAGGGTATTTCGAGAGCAATAGGAAGATATATTACATGCCACACTTCGGGGATTTGTAAATATGTTGGATCATGCACTGACAGTTCACACATGGCACATTTAAAGACAACGCACAATAACACGAAACGTTTAATAATGAATCACATTAGGTTAATTCATGCCGTCCACAACAGTTAGGCTACACGTGGACTCTGCGAGTAGCCTACCTGAAGTCCTCCACAGTCCACAAGAGCCCAGGGGAAATAAACGTGGAAACGATACCGATAAACCAAGATGGATTTAGTTACTTTACCTCTGCACAGTTTGATAGCTAGCAGAACCCTGAAGGAATCATGTTATAATTATGATAACTGTTTTCACATAAAATACGTTTCCAGTGTGATTTTCCAGTTAAACAATTAACTGCTCTATTTTTTTTTCTTTTTGTTTCTAAATATTTTTATTTCCAACAGTTGATGCTTTTGAAGAATTGAAACAATAATTGAAAACATGTTTAGGCTACATATGCAACAGACAACATGAGTTCTGTAATAAAGAGCAGTTTATTACAAATTCGGTAACTTTTGGGTTAACCTTAATAGGATGATTGAATCAAACAAGTTTGACATGTCTGCATCGGCAGCAGTTCAAACAGGGAACACGAATTTACATTTCACTCTAGTGTGTTTGACAGAATGGCAGATTGTACCAGTCTATTTATAGCTCTGGATGGAAAGGGTTAATCCTATCCTATTAAAGTAAAAATTAATTCTGTAAGGTCCTTAGCTCGGTGCCTTTGTTCAGTCGACTCAATCTAGCCCATGTGCTATAGGTATAGCCCAATGGAAGACACATCTTATCCATTAAGATCACGCAGGAGGCTACAGTTAACAAAACTGTATAATTTATCCACAAATAACATCTAATGTTAGTCAGACCTTGAACAACTTTTGAAGGGGCACTATGATAGTTAAAATATTATAGTATACAGTGCCATATATTTACATCTTAAAACATTCAGTTTAAAAACATACACTAAAGCTGAAATACTATCTTTAAAATCCAGAAAGTGAACTAATTCTTTAAGGCATTGTGGCAGTACAAATGATCATCAACTGGTCTTCAGATCAATTTTCAAATGATTACAGACAAAAAATAAATGTTTTTTTTTTTTCTTCATTATTTTAGAGAAAAAAACAGGATGTCATGCAAGTGCTGAAAGGTTGCATTTTGAAGCTCCCATACAGTTGTGGCCTTTGGTTCCAAAGTAAGCACTTCAGAGTCTCCAGCCCCCATCAATGATGTGTTCTGTTCCAGTCACATAGGCAGACTACAAAAAGGAACAATAAATGTTTCTGAAATAAGCGAAACATTTATTTATTTGTCCTTATTATACCAGAAAGGTCCCACTGATATTAATATCCCTCATGCAAAGGTGTCCAAGAGGCAATGAGTAATATATGAGTATTCACACACTAAAACACATAATAGAATGGGAACACAAATTGTAAAAGTAGCCTGTGCATCCCATCACATATGCTGATGTACTAGTCATGGATACATGGTAATCACTGTAAGAGTAAACAGTAATTCACACTAATCCCCATTAGCCGGAGCACATCTTCCCTCAAGCATACATCAGCCCTCTAGGATTAAATCACTGTTTATCCCTTCGCCTTTAAAATGGCTAAATTCCTTACTATGGACTTCTTGAAAGCAGTAATCTTTGGCAATGTTTAATTTGATAGTGCTTTGGCTGTGCTCTTTAGCATTGAGTACTAGAGACAGTCAACCCTAAGACCCGGTTTACTTCAGCATGTCTAAGTGATAATTTGCCCTCTCAAACAGAGCATTTGAATTGGTGTATAAATGAACTGACCTACTGGTTTAAACCAGGCATGTGCTGCCACCTATTTGTGGTTATCGCTTCATTTCAAAAGTCAGACATCATTTTTCATGACAAAAAATTCCAATGCAAAACCTGAAATCAGTAGTGGTTATTCTACGTCATTTGTCTTTTCACTTACTGTAAGCCTCAGTGTTGTGTTATACATAAAGGTGCTCACCTCATCCGAGGCCAGGTACACACAGAGATGCGCCACTTCTTCAGCCGTGCACATCCTGCCAGTTTTCTGTCTGGCCAGGAAGTCTTTCAAGGCCTGAGGACAGACGTGGACCAATGAGGTAGAACTATCCAAGCATGTGACCACACAATACTACACCTTCAGGCTTGAGAACACTGATTTTCAAGATCACTGAAATTAGGTAAATATTTCAGATATTCTTATTGATAATGGCCCAATCTCAGAGCATTATAATGGCTTTAGATTAGCCATAATGATGGGTGGAATGAAATGTCAATCAGTGCAACAACGTCCTCAGAAACTTATGTCTTGAACTGTCTCCCGCTTAAATTCCATTGTGAAATATTATAAACCTTATTATCATACAACATTAAAGCACAAATTGATGATATGGCTCAAAGTTTGCTCTCAGTTTCTCAACCAAGAACCAAGGAGGGGACCAAGTTATCCCTTAGTGTACTAGTGTGTCAGGAATCGGGTGAATAATGTTTCTCACTGACTTACTTTGCCCTAGTAAGCTAATCACAAAATGAGTGACCATGACCAAAGGAAATACCTGTTCTGGGTTGGGTCTGGCCTGGATTCTGTCTCTCAACGATGGAGTATCCACCGTCCCTGCAAACGCACAGGAAAGAACCATTTGAGGGACTTTACAGTGCCTAACACCGAACACGGCATTTAACTTGGAGTAGCAGATACAGACAAACACTGAAGTCACCATGACAACAGAGAGTAAGACTACAAAGAAAATACTTTTATAAACTTTAATGTAAATGTTACCATAACCTTGAGATGCCTATTGATGTGCTAAGTATAAAGGCCTCAGTATCACACTAGTCTGTCATGTTGGCATAGCAGCAACAGATAATAATGCATGCATTCACAAAAGAGGTCATTTATACTACGTATTACAAGCCTTCTGAACATTCTTTATGAAAAATCCAACATTCTATGCATTTAAAGCAAGTAACATAATTATTTTCCACAACAGTGTGTGTAAATATCATGCTAAAAGGGCTACAAGACCACACAATTCCAGACTGCAAGGCAGTATTGGCCAACCTTGAAGCTTGTTCCACAAGGTGATAATATTTGCTGCGTTGCACAGTTTTTACTTGGTGACAGACAGATAGGAAATAATGACTAGGATGAGTGGGTAAAGTGTGATTACACAGAAGAATATGGAGGCTGTGTGACTACCTGGACAGAGGCAGTTGCAGCGTATGCCCTGCTCTATGAAATCTGCAGCCACTGATTTGGTGAGTCCGATAACAGCAGCCTTGGATGTGCTGTACACACACCTTTGTGGCACACCTGAAGGAAATAGAAGCCAAGGTACAGTTTTATCTAATGTAGTTACATTACATTTATTTGGCACATTTTTATCTAAAGCGGCGTACAATAAGTAAATACCAAAGGTCATTGAAAAAATGCAGGTCCAATAAGGTACAATACTCAATATGTAACAGTAATCCATCGCCATTAACATGTTAAATCCAGTTCACACAGTAAACATGGGCTAGGTTAGAAAGGTATGGTAAAAGTTAGCACCAGGGCTGCCTGAACCCCTACTAAACAACAAGATATACTGTAATATTCATGTTTCTGGAACTGAAAATCAGGGATCTCAAATTACAGACCTGGAGATCTGAATTTTTTGTCATTTCCTTACAATTAGTAGGTCTTGGAAATGTAAGTCTTGGAAACAAGTCATTTGGGCTTAAATTATGCACTTAAATGTTGAAACACTAGAAAACACTGCAGGCCTCCAGGACCGGAGTTTCAGATCTCTGCATTAAAATGACTTAACCTGGACAACATAATACTGTCTTGCTAAAATATTTATATTTATGTAAAAATTACCTAAACAGCTTATGATCCCAAAAGGTATCACTCATTTTACCTTTTATAGAAGATGCCACGGATGCCATGTTAATGATATTCCCAGACTTGCGAGCCAACATCTGAGTATAAGACATGATAAATGTCAAACAAAGAATTCGCAAACATCCAGTCTCTACACATAACCACTTCGGTAGATGGAATATTTAAGAGATGACAAACACATTTCCCCTCACAACTGATCAGGGGTTCTTTTTAATGGCCACTGGGAATTTGTCAAGAGGAGCAGTTCTGTGGTGACAGTTCAATGAAAGGTTGCATTTCCCCCCCTGAGTTAAAGGCTAGAGGCATCATGCTGTGTTTTCTCTCCTGTAAACAAGGTGGAATGTACACTCTTCGTCTTTGCTAAAAAAGAGGGGAACTGTTGTGATGTTCCTGCATATTAGATGGGCTCGCACCGCAGTGCATTTCATCCCACGTAAAAGATAGGCAATGGTATTACATTCCACTCGTAAAACACTTGTGTTGTTTTCATTTCTGTGTATGAGATGGCGCACACAGTGTTTTCTCAGTGCTGTAAATGTACTCTCTAGCATTTTTTTCCCGCAGTTCAGATTACAGACCTAGCTGTGGGAATCGGTCACCTTGGGCAGAAATGCCTTGATCATCAGGTACATGCTGCGCACGTTGACGTTCATGGTGAAGTCCCAGTCCTTCTCCTCACAGTCCAGGATCGTCCCATGATGCACAAACCTGTCAAGGACAAACACTGTCAGTCCTAGGGGACTATCGTAGCCTATCTGGTCCACAAAAGACTCAGGAATCTGCACTGAAATGTGCCAGATGAACTGAACTGCTTACACTATTTTTACAGCGCTAAAATTTAGATCAAAGACAGATTTAAGTAATATCTATGAACGTATGGCGTAAGGAAAAAAGTTGATGAGTTGTAGAAAAACAGCCGGTCATGTTTGAGTCCAAAAACACTATACCTTAGCCTTCTAATGCTAGTAATTTGGCACATACCCATGGACACAACACGTCTGTTCATGTAATACTTTGAAAAGTTTATTGACATGTTGTAAAAATGTCAGGTATGCAGTGTGCCATCAACTTAAAATGTTAAAAGCAGGAAGAGGTACATGCTGTAAAGGATTTTTTTAGATTCAGTACCCTGCCACATTGAAGAGCACATCGATGTGGTCCAGTTCTTTGGCCAAGGCCTCGACTTGATCTCGCTTGGTCACGTCCACAACCTTGGTCTTAATATCTGAATAAAAGGTTGGGTCAGATTTAAAACCTTGTAAAACAGTCGAGACGGGACAGAGGGGAGAATCTAAGGGGAAAACACTCCAAGTCATGTGAGGTGATTTGTTCCTTGATTATTAGGATTACTTTGCAGGCCGTAGGACATGTACAGAAAGCTTCACAGTGCAGGTCTTTGATGTGTTCCGCAGGAAGAAAAGCTGTTCTATATACACAGCTAATATCCTATGAGCACAGACATGGCAAATTGTATTACTAATGGGTGAGAAGGTAACTTTGATTCAGAGGTGTAATCTACCTCCGTTTCAGTTCACTTGTGCGAGTCTCCTACATGCATAATGTAATATAAACCACAAGGCAGTAGGGCTGTTGCCATTTCTTTCAAGCCATGCCAAAGCAAAGTCAATCTTTACAGCAAAATAGTTGAGATACTTTCCTCTTCATTGCTTTCTTATTTTGGATATCTTCAAAATGTCTCGATAGCTTCTATCTAATGTGCGTGTATTAAGTCATATAGGCCATGTTGATGGTTGAATCTTCAAGGTCAATTACAGCCAAAAAGATGCCACAGGGGAATAACCAAAATAATTCATAAATGATTACTCTGCCTTGTTTATCAAGGTCATTTTTAAAGAGTCAAAAAGTACCACGAGGTGGCAGCAGTGATTCAGGCAGAAACAGCACTAAAAAAAACTTACTAGGATAGCTGTCCAGTTCTTTCAGCTTCTCAGCATTGATGTCAGTTGCCATGACATGCGCACCCTCTTTGGCAAATGCCTGTGTAAACACAAACAATATTATTTCCACAATTATTGACCAACTTGTAATGCAAAAGCTATTTTAAATATCAGAGTATTACTATTAATGTCTTTTCTTTTTTGACTTCAGTGAGGTACAGGCTATGGCCCACACTCTATCACATTTTGCTTTTGGAGGCAGATGTAAAGCTTGATTCATTTTTATTACATCAAAAATAAAAACGTGAATACTGTTTTAGTCTCGTGGCTGAGAACATTTTCATACAGCTCTTTACAATTAGCTATTCTTAGAAAACAAGAACATTCAAGTTTGACAAAACTCGACAAGCTTTAAAAATATCATAGAAGTGTTGCATGTCTAGAATTGAAACGCTGTATATACAGTCTGCACCACTATATAAAAAGGTGTTATAAGTCTGAAGATGGTTCTGAGATACGTTACTACGGCTGCTGCGCGACCAATTCCTTGTGCGGCCGCCGACAACACAATCACTTTCCCGTCCAGCCGACCCATGATGCACTGCAAAGTCTTAAAGGTGACGAGCTGTGTAAAAAACAAAATTAAGATTAGTCAGTATTCTCTCAATGTTCACATTAAAATCAAGGTAGAGCGATGCTGAAAAAAGAATAGTCGTTTTCTTGCGCGTCTTGTGCAACAGTCAATCCATTTGGATACGCTGAAAACAACCATGTGTAGTTGCACAGTAATGCACTTTGCCATGACTCTCACCAGGGTTTGTGCAGGCAGAATTTTCTAGTCAAATATGAATCAAACAAGGTACAACTAGGGTGACGGTACATGAGATGTTGGTTCAACCAAGAATTTAGTTATTACAACGATAATAGACTAAACTGTGTGAACTGTCTAAGATATTCACCGACAACCAACAGAACATTAGAACCGATGTTAAAGAAATTCGCTGCTTCCTGCCAGTAACTGCAACGTAGGCTACTTGGCAACATGCTCATTGAATAAGTAAAAAGCTAGACTTTGACCGGCCTTCTTCAGATCGTAGTTCATTTAAACAGCCTGTAACTTTTCTTTACGTGTAACAATGTTTGTGTGCGTATTGCATGCAGTGCACTTTGCATCCTTTGTTGCCGTTCATCCACAAACGGTTGTTAATTGTATCATTCATAGCTAACAGTGTTGGCTAAATACGTTGGACAGATCCGTTGCACGGGAGGCTGCCCTCACCGAAAAATGCAAAACACTACAGCATGCTGCATTAAGTAGCGATGTGTGTATTGAATGCATAAAAGTAGATGGCTAGATAGCAAGTCAAGAAGGCAGCAAGTAATTAAACGTCATATATCTTAACGTAGCGAGGCAACTGTCAAGCTGTTCCCGTTTAGCAGCCGTTCAAAATGTTGTTGTCAGGCCTGGCACAGAGACGGATTAAGAATCATTTGAATCATGAAGTGTGAATACTTTTGAACGCATTATACATTGAATCAAGGGCAAAATGTACCGTAGCTTGCAATGGAATGCATTACATTACGGTCCACGAAGTAACAACTTACCGTTTGCACACAAAAGAGCAGAGAGGAAATCTAGAATCCCAGTCTCCGCCTACTGAATAAGTCTCCGCCTGTACAAAATAAGTAATTGTACCTTACTGAACCCGTGTTCAGCAGTTGTCTACGATCATGAAAATGCACTTTTGTACGTCGCTTTGGATAAAAGCGTCTGGCAAATGAATGTAATGTAATGTACTGATTGAATCCGTTGCTTTCACCGACAGCTACTATCCTGTTCCACCACTTTTATTGGATTCGTATTGGACAAGTTACCTGTATGAAAAGAAGACTCATATAGACTACGTGAAAAATTAAAATAAATAAATAAATAAACAAAAGTCAGTTGACAAAATGAAGCGTGATTTCCAACAACTATTAAGATTTGTTTCTAAAAAGGGGGAAGACGCCATTTCCATTTACACAAATAATAAAACGGTAATAATAACATTACATATAAACACATAACCTATCCATTAAACACGTAAACACTAAAAATATCATGCCATATTATATTATTGTACAGTGGCAGTGTGTGTTGAAGAATTGATTGAACTATGTAATAACCCATTTGATCCCTGAATAGGATATATTGTATTAATGTGTAAAGATTCAGATGCCAGAGCTTTGCCCAAGGAATTAACGCATTTAACCGAATCACTTAAGTAGATTTATTTATTTATTTATTTATTTATTATGTATTTATTTAAAATGCATATCTCATGTTGTGTGCAGCAGGACCAGAGATTGAGGAGAGCACAACAGGTTTTGGGGTTCTGCCAACTCGGAATACTTGTAAAATGACGATACTTTGCTCCCATGCAAATCCAATATATCTATTTTTCAGTCACCCAGGAGGTGGAGCCAACTATCCAGAAGTCAGCACTTTTCTCACAGTTTTACTCATCTCCTATAGAGAGCTATGATGATTGCACTAAATGCAGTGCTCAGCTGATGATATAGCAAGGATAGCCTATATCATACGCAAAAATCATTTTTGTTTAATTTTAGGTTTTAATTAAATATTTTTTGTTTTTTGTAAATTTATGATTCTTTCTTGAAATTATGTTAGTCACTACAATTCATCTTTGGACCTACCAGGTTGCTAGTTTATCACACTGTGTGACTGTGATTTTACTCCAGTTTAAAAGCTTAATTGTGACCCGTTTTTGGGTTATGATGTTATGGACCCATCCCTGGGAAATATATGGGGGAGTTTTCTGCACTTTCCTTAGTATTTCAGTCTTTTTATTTAATGGGCATTTGTTTGGGATGATTTTGCAATTAATATAGTGTGACTTATAGCAATACACAGTGTTGTGTGGCGTGTAATCATAATTGAATGACACATATGTTCATTCATATTTGTAGCGACCTGCTGAAGCACAGTTCAGTGTATTGTGAAATCATACATGTATGTGGAAATATTAAATTCTTCTTTCTGTATTTGTAGTTAGTAAATGCATATCAGTTAGTGTATACCGACTCACGTTCGACAATTACCTGAAGTGTTCTTATTTGGTGCAGATATTCGCCTTCTCAGATTGTTCACTAGGGACCACAAGCGGAAATCTCTAGAACGTGAACGGTGTTTCTGAAAACATTATGCCGCGTGACATGTCTACGTTGAAGGTGTGGGCAAATTATACTTGTAAATGTGAGTATCTATTTTGGAATGCTGTGCTTACTGTTTAATTAGTCGAGTTTGTAAGTACAGTTTCGAGGCTCCATTGACCGAGACGGAGGTGGAAAGAAGCGTGTCCCCAGATTTGCGGTGGTTCTTTCATTCGTGTATCGTTTATTTCATTCATTCCGTTATTTGAAGATAAGTCATTGAATGCCATTCCAAAAGAAAATCGGGGGAAAGGATAGTGGCATTTGTATGTGTATAATACATATAAATAGTGTCTGGATTTTATTCATGGAATGACCTCTCACAATATAATCAATGTCTGATATTGCAGTATTTCAGCCCACTACACAATGAATGACAAATATATGATATTTGCCTTGGAATGGAAAGCATTTTTGATATTTATAAGGAAATAAATGTGTCAGTCATGCTTTGTGCAATTTGAAAAACAAAATTGCATTACAAATTTAAATAATATACCCATTGCTTCAATTCCCTCTGCTCATTAACTTAATCATAGTGATTTGTCTTTGGCACGCATTTTTAAATAAGGCCCCACATCTTGATTGCCCTAGCCACACTGTATGGCAACTAATTTTTATTAAGATGAAAACAGCAAGAATATACTACACTAGATTTCCTTGGACATGAGCCGCGGATATACTATTTGGCCTCAGTCTGCATTCTGGAAAGCTTTTGTCTCCTCGCACCACCCATGCAATCCAAGATGAGTCAAGCCAGAGTTCAGAAATATCAGCGAGCGTGCGCAGATCCAATGCAGAAGCGGATGTTCCCCCTGAAGCTTCGGTAAGAGTGCAGTTGGTTCACTCGGCTGGGGACCTTAGTCTTCAGCTCAGCAACTGAATAGCACCACTTGTTCTACAGCACAGCTAGCTAGGGCCCTAACCCCTGTTACACCTGAGCAGGTAGCCACTCACCATTAAATAAAGGATGGCCAGCAGCCATTGGACAAATAAAAGGTAGGTAGATGTATAACAGGTTTCATTGTGACATGTTAGGTTTTGGTAAAGAATTTTGGCTTGAATCTTGGAAGAAAAACATTTGGGTTGTGCTGAGAGATGAAGCATATATTGTCAGAGAGCTGGAGAGATTATAGAAAAACATCCTGTAAAATCAATACCAGACCATCTCTCTCTCTGTCCACAATGACTCGAATGCATTAGGGAAACAGAAAAGTGGACCCGAGTGCCGCCTGACACAAAATATCTCACAATGTATGATCCATGAAACTGAAAGAGTATTTCACTATTACAGTATAGTGTGGAAGGTTATAAACATATGCTTTGTCTTTATTGTACAACAGCAGCCCCTCAAGTCTCAGTGTAGGAGTCTATGAGTCAGTGGAGCATAGGAGATGTATGGCACCTGTCTGTGTCTCGAGAGTTATAAAGCTATGCAGAGGGTAGAATCTGTAGAACAGTGTGCCATCTACTGGACAGTGTATTAGTACCAGAAGATCATACCGCCTTAATCTGAATATTTCATTGCCATTAAAATGATCTCTCACTCTCCTTCTCTCTCTTAATATACATTCTCTCTATCTCTCATTCTCTCTCTCTCTCTGTCCTATTCATACTGTATCTCACAAAATCTAATCTGTTATCACACAAGGCAGGAACTCTATGGCATTTTTTTTTTTAAAGGTGCAGCAGGAGTCACTGGCGGTTAATTGAATACAGTGTTTTCTGAAAAGCTACTATAGGAGGCAGAAAAGCTTTTTTTATTTGATCTTTATACCCAGTCTAGTTCTGTTTCTTTTCCTCAATATAAAAGAGTTCCAGCTTAAAAAACTGCACCCTTCAGTAGCCCATTCTCTTTTTTTTTTTACTTCTTTGTACATGCACAGATGTTGTGGAGTTTCTTTTGTAAACTTTGCATGAATGTGATCGACTTGGTTAGATATAGAAAACGGTGACTGTGTTTCTTAATGAGATTCAAAACCAGAAGAAAAAAAACAAAACAGATGCAATTTCATTATCGGCCAAGTACTCCTATGAGTGCATCACCTGTGGCCACTAATTGCATGCCTTCTTAAACTCAATGGAAAGTGCTCTCCATACTTAAGAATGAATGGAAAATAATATCTCTGCGTGTGTGTGTGTTTGTGTCACAGTAAGAAAGTCTCTCAAAAGATGCATTTCAGACTCCAATGTAAAAAAAAGAGCAGGCCTTCAAAATGATTAGTATTTTAAAATGGCGCAAAACCTCTTTCTAAATGGAACTGGCATTTTTATTGACAGTTTATTTGGACCATTTTAGGAAGCATTGCATAATAAACAGCAGCTGAAGTTATTGATTAAATGCAGTACGAATATAAATGATCCTGTCTAATACATTATTCAAATCGCTCTGCATATCTGCAGCCCTCTAGTCTTTATACACTGCTCACCCACTTTTATAGGAATTAATGAATCATATAAATCACTGAATGTGGTTTGAAGAGACACAGCTTATGAAAAGAATGGGGGAAGGTATGGATAAAATCCATAAAACACAGGTCTATACCATATAACTTATGTGGATGCCTTACTTTTTTTATAACTTGTCACTTTTATGGCACATATATGGGCCTTCTACCCCTTCTTAGTGATATCACACTTTAATTTCTGAAACTAACACTGCTGTCTTGTACTTCTATAAAGGTGGCCTTATACTAGACAACTTCTAGACAACTAAAGTATGACACGCTCTCACATTTAACCGCAATCATGGGCTATTAGTCTTAGAGGGGCACATATCAGCAATGATGGGGAATCACTTGCACAGGATTCTTTTGGAGATTTTTTAACTTAACCCTCCTCCAGTGTGCTGATGTCAGATGAAAACAGCGCACCCATTGGCTGTTGGCAGTGTAAGATCATAAATCACGTCATTTACCATCACAAACATATTAAACAAGTTTGATTTTGTTGGAATAGACGAGAAGAGTCACAAACTCAGTCAGAGCCATCTTAATACAATCTTACTCTAATCGTGAGTTGTGATGGCACTTTGCACTGACTGAGGCGAGACTGGCTAAATTTTAATATGTCTTCTAAGACTTATATATCTTATTAACTGAAGTATAATCATATAAAGCACGCCATTTATTTATCTACAGGCATGGGACTGAGTGGACATCAGCTGTGTTCATTTACTGTTCCCTTTTCAATAACAAGCCCATAGACCTTTGTGCTTTCATTAAAACAAAATATGGTATAATTAACTGAAAACTCTCTTCTCTATGCCCTTCATTTAAGTCATGAAGTCTGGAGGGAGCTTGCATAACAATTGTGTCATATCTCATTATTGGTGTGCAAAATTATATCTGACCTACACAATAAGCAAACGAAATGGTACAAGCTTTCATTATCCTGGGTTAACTAACCAGAGGCAAAAAAGCAGCTATATTTCTGACTTGGGTATGGGTATAATGGCATGCCATTGTACGCTTATGGTACAGTATATCTTTTGACAATCAATAAAGGAAGATACCACATTGACACTGCTCTTAATTTCCTTTCATATTTCTGTTTACCCCCATTTCCTGATCATGGAAAACTAATCTTAAATCAAGAGATATAAAATAGGAGGGAAAAAAACTGTTGTGTCTCTCTGTGAAAATAAAGGCATACCCTTGCATTATATGCTGTTCTTAAATGTAGTAAATGCAACATGGTTTGTTATTTTATTTTCATCTTAATTTAATTAATTTCAGCAACCACTGATGCTATGTAAGTATTCAAAGCAAAGTTAAAGTAGTTTATCTCAGAGTTAAAATCAATTTCAATAAGAGGCTTATGTTCAGTGTACATACACTCAGTAGTAAATTCAGTGTAAGACTAAATGTACCTTCTCCAAGTGTTTCACAAAAAATCCAGGGATATTTATACAGTATATGTATAAAGGCAAAAGTTGGACAGAGAATGCATTTTAGTCTGTTGGGGTAGGAGGGTGGGGGAGGGGTTTCTCAGCAAGCTAGCATGCTACATGAAAACTATACGATCTGGTAGTCACTAAAAGACTCCTTACAATTGCATACTCTTTGTTATGCACACACAATACAGCAAAAGACTTAAAAAGACAGTAAAAAAAAATCACTTGCATATAGCCAAAACAAACTTTCGGCAATATCTCCCAAAATATTTATTGAACTCTCCTGCTGTTTGTTGGAGACAAAGAGGTGGCAAATGAATATGTTGTTCGAGCGGAATGCCTCTACTTAAAAAGTCTGTGTTACTTTTTACCACGTGTTAGATTTTGCCCCGTTCGCCTTTACATATGGTCCCAGTTTTTTGTCTTTTTGTTTCCGGTCAAGTGGTTACCTGTTAATGGTCATGGCACTGGTTATTTATTTATTTATTTATTTACTGTATAGCAGGCTTGCCAGTTGTAATAAATTTCACTCTTATTAATTCCATTTTACTCACTGTCACACAACACAGTTACAGCATTGGTCCTGTCCACTTAACATTTAATTAATTTATTACAGCAAAACATATGATTGTTTTAAAAATATATATCATTAACAACCACAGAACTGGCTTTTAAATTAAATCAAATTTTGTTGAGCCAGTATCATTAAATGTGAACAATCACATTTTCAGTGGTGAATCAGTACTGCTTCGTGCAATGCGATAAAATATAAATGGTAATTCTCATATAAATTGCCACGCTCCATAATTTTGAAGCAATCAAGCAAAAAATGTTTCCTGAATGGTTGTAAAACAAAGGCATTTGCTCTCTCCTTTGTACATCTCACTGGCTTCCTTAGTTCTGGTTCTTCCACTGTGCATAAACAGTAATTGACAGGAATACAAAATAGCAGAGTCTGTCTGTTTTCGTTAATGGAAATTGTTGCAATATAATTAATACTAAATCAGCCGTACGTCTGTGCACAGAAGAAAAAGCATGAGACCGATGTTTTCCCCTTTCTTTCATTTTCTTATGATTTCATCTCTCATGATTTCCTTGATCTTGTTTCCGATGCATTTTTTTTTGTCTGTCTCTTCTCCTGGTGCGGTATATGTGGGCCTCCTTCCAGCTCCCTGTTACTCTCATGTTCATTATTCATCTGTGTGTTATGTTTTTGGTTGCGGCCGAGGCTCTCTGTGCATAATTGAAATAGCACAGAGAACCCTGCCCGGTTTTAATGAAGCGTATAGCCGCATAGCGCTCAGACCAGATGTTCATCTTCCGGTTGACATAACCGTAAGTCCAGAGCTGTGCGTTTGCCCCGTGCCAAGATGCAAAATATTTCTAAAATGCTATTACTGAGCGGGGTAATTTGCGAATCGTGCTAAAGCACGAACTAGGGGAGGCACAGGTGACACTGATGAGAAACAGCTTGAGGTGGAGGTCCCTTTAGGTTATGCTCGCACCAACAATGTGATACAACAAGCCTCCCCGTTTGCAGTCTGAAACGAGATCAGACTTTTTGTTTCAAACAACAGGTAATCGGAATTACTTGCCCAGACCCAACCGTGTCTGAATGTGAACGTCAAAGGTACAAAGCAAACATAATTAGCCGATTAGAGTGGTAAACAGGCACTGACGGGCTGACCAAACAAGGCTTCAAGCACAAGAATATTAATATAAATAATAATGGCTTGCATTTATGTAGCACATTCGTAGACCCAAAGTGCTTTACAATTATGAAGAAGAAACTCTTCTCAACCACCACCAATGAGTAGCACCCACCTGGGTGATGAACAGTAGCCATTTTTTCACCAGAAGTCTCACCACACATCAGCGGAGGTTGAGAGGGCGAGAATGATTCGACCCAATTAAATTGGGGGATGTTTAAATGGCAGGTTGGGAGCGCCAGGTTGGGGATTTAGCAAGGACACCGAGGAACACCCTTCTCTTTGTGTTAAGACTGTGATAATGCATCAGTGCAATTGAGAATAATAAGTACCCAAGAGGAGCAACTGAAGTGACTTCTTTGAAAACTAATTTAGTTCTTCAGCACAGGCGAGTAGTTATTTATGAATAAGACTTGATCTGGGATTGCCGCTTGCCACTATTTTCTGAACATAGTTGGAATGACCACATGTATGTGTAAAGTTTCATGTTGGAGCATGCTCAAAAACCATAAAATAAGTATTCAAATTATCATAAGTGTTATTTATTTTTTATATTGAGCAAATTATAACAAGGCAATCAATTAAAAACATTAACAATAAATCATTTTTAGAAAAGGTTTTTCTCCAAAATGACATATCCAGTGTAATTTTTAATTTAACGGTTGTAGTTATAATAAAGCCACATTTGATATTCCTTCATTCATGTTTATCTTCAAGGTGGAAAGAGGAAGGATAATGATATTGACAGAAAGAATAATAGTTCTGTTATTTTCATTGAGCTCCATCAGAGGAGGACGACTTCTCAGTGTTTGATTGTATCTCAGTGGGGGAGACACTTCAGTTTTCCTGGAGAACTGATTGTTTACACTTTTCCAAGCATCTCAGCAGGCCAGCCATGGTCACATAGCAACCAGCGGCATATTAGATGTTCCAGAATTGCACAGGGAGAAAAAAACTTGCACGGGGCTTCACGCACAGAGAAAAAAAGGATATGATGCTGTTATTTTTCTTCAATGTCTTTGGCCAAGTCAATACCGCAAAAGAGAAAGGGGAAATAACCCTGTTCCGTGATTACAATATTTTCTAGAACAGGTGATGGTTACCAATCTCTCAGACACTGTTATTTATTTACTTCCTGACTGGCGCTCCAACCTCTGCCCAACAATGTCGTCAGCCATCAGTACCACAGACCATGTCATGTGACATTACATCTATGATTGATTGGTAAAGATTTGAAGTTCATTCTGTGTTGCTCATCTTACAGGCCAGATCTTGCATGGCTTTTATGTATAAGTTCCAAACATAAGCATGCATTAAGTCTTTTTTGTATGTTGCGGTTAATATTTCATCCAAAAATGAATTTGTCCTGTGGATTGTAGTTTGGACCATGCCAGCAACTATCTGATCTGATAAAATGTACAGTACAAGTGCAACAAGACATTCTGTGTCGAAAAATACACAAAAAACTAAATTGTGTATCATCATTATTTGGACGCTCCCCATTCTCATTTTTAACATCACTCCTGCTTATCTTCAGCTTTAGACCTTAGTTTATAACTGGCAGTATAATGTGGGAGCAATTTATTTGATAACTATAACTATTCTGCATTTTATTTTGCCCTGAAGGCATGTATCTACCACTACAATAGGGCTTAACAAAACAAAATCTGCCTGTGGACAATGGGTGTACTTTGGGACCTTGCTTGGAAGAAGAGATAGTTTGTTCAATGCATTACAGCTCCCCTCTGACCCCTTATTGAATCTCCCCTACTTTTCAAAATCCCCACGCTCCTTTTTCCAAACCTCAGTTCCCCTAGTGCCCAGTCTAATGGACTTCATACAGACAGGGTTAGAAAAAAAAAAAAGTTTACCAGACAGGGCATTAAACTTGTTTTATGGACCTGACAAGAACAAGTTCACCTTGAGCCTCCAGCTTCACCAAAGTCATCAGAAGACAACCTTTTTGCTCCAAGAGGGGCGCCACCCTTCATAAGAACAACATGGGCCCCCAGAAGATGCTGCCTGGGTTGAATCATGCTTTCACTGATGATCTTCGGACCCGTGTCATCATCATCATATTTTTGACTTTTGGTCCGAGGGAGAAGAAAGGCACGCCAATATGGAACATAAAAAGGCTCGGATTGTGCTCCGCAGAGGCTTCCAACAGTGCAGGTCAGTGCACAAGACCACTTAGTGATCTGCGTTCACCCCACGTTCAGAAAAAAAGAGTCATTCACAGAGCGCAGTGCTGCGTTAAGCCCTTGTTTCTGTAGAAATGGAACACATATCAAAGAAAAGGTGCCGAAAAGGATCTCATAGATATTTATCTGGTATTGTATTTTAAATATTATATACATACGGAACAGCCAAAAAGTACAGTATTAGGCCACCTGTAGTTTTTTTTATAAACCTTAGGTAGGGAAGAATTCAATTAATATATGCACATTTATTGAATCACATACCAAAGAACAGACATTTTTCAATGTCTACCTACAGCACAGAAAGATGGCTTTTTCTTAAAAATATTCTTAGACATGACTTTCAGCACAATGGTCTCCTTTGGCTTTGATTACAATTGAATTCATTATATGAAATCTATCCAATCATTGTGCAAAGTGGGTGGGGTGGGGTGGGGGGGGGTTATGGGATGGAAGTGGAGGAGTAATTAAATTGAGTGAAATCTTAAAGTATTTTTAAACCCCAGGTAGCTTAATACCTTCAGTCTTTAGTAAACTAGGCACTAACATTGCAATAAATATGGCAAAGAAGAAGGCCTTAGGCAAAAAAGGTTATTCCCAGTGAGGAATAGCTAAGAAGCTTAAGATTTCCAGGTGCAGTGTTCAATACTCACTTAGAAGGTTCCATCTGATGGACCGCAACATTAACGGGAGAAGACCAGGAAGATCAAGAGGCAGAAGACAAATATCTTATGTTTTTGAGCAACAGAATCCGTCACATAACTGCACCACAACTACTGAATAAACTCAATGCAACTAAAGAGAAACCCGTTACTCTGACTACAGTGAAATGGCAGCTACGATCTGCAGGTCTAAAAGGATGTACATATATAATTAGATTTTATTATTATTATTATTATTATTATTATTATTTTATTAGAATGTGTATAAGTAATTATGTGGCTTAGGTTTCTCAATAAGAGTCTTTTTTTCCCTACTACTTTCTTGTCCTTCTATTGTCTAGCAAGGAGTTTGTCTCCTGATGTATCTCCGGGTCAGGGCTTCTTTTGGAATGCCGTGTTGACTGAAGGCAACTCGATTGCTCCGGTGCAGATCAATTCCACCAAAACAAGTCTGCACTATGCAGCACACAACAGAGGGCTCTTGTGCGTGTGTGCTGTTTGAGCAACGGAAGTGCAGGAGCACAAAAGTGCTCTAACCTCATCTTCAGCGAGCTGACATTCAAGCAGTGGGGCTTCCAGGACAGAATGCACTGCGGCGGTGGGCTCATTTAATCTCGGATCACATGAAACATCTCCAAAGCCCGTTCTCCCTTTCAGGACGATCGAATAACGGCGGGCGTAATTCTCTACCCGTACCCCGTCTTCCTTTCTTTTTCGGCTGCAATAACAGAGCCTTTAAACCTGTCCAAACAGAGAAGCACATTTGCTCTTTATCTTCCTTTCTGTTTGGCTGTTGGGTACAGCTGAGAAATTCTAATGCATTTCCCCCCCCTTATAAATGTATGAATATATTTATTTCACTTCAAGAGCAAATCACTTCTGCTACACCACATTGTCCTTCTTTATCTGTGTCTCTTTTACTTACATTGTACGAAACACATTGTTTGGTAGAACTATTTTTCTGGGAAAAAGCTCAGAACTTTCTGACGTGCCCTCAAGATCCCTGTGGAAATTTCAAGATACTCAATGAAAATTGCATACATTGGTATGACACTGAGCAGGTAGCAGTATCTTGCTGCGTTTTGTGCAGAGTGACTTGTGTCCAGCATGCACAGAATGTTCACTGGATGAGAGACCATAGCTGCACGGAGTTGTAGCAGTGCTCACTCACTGCTTAAAATAAGGGGGCAGAGGCGATATCGCCTTCAGTAGTGCCTGGACACATAGCCTCAGGATATAATTCAGGATTATGGTTTAACCCTTGAGGTTCCAGATGGCATTTAAAGGAGAAGTTTCAGGTTCGAATCCCAGGTCGTTAACTGCCCCAATGCAGTAAAGGAAGATTCTTTGGTATCTATCAGGTTGCATTAATGAAAGAAATGTGAAATCACAGAGTACCAAAGTTGCCCTAGACATGCTCAAACCACTGTGCCAGTAAAGTCACCACAGGGCTTGGACCAGTCATTACATGGTAACTTTGCTTTTTCTTGGATATTTAATTGACTCCGCCATTTTCTTTCCATCTTGCCCTAGACGTGATGACAAAGAGACGAGCTGGCGCTCTTCACAGCTAGACGGGTCTGTCGCTAGTGATAGACTGCAGAAGAATTCCTGCAATGTCTGAGGCACCTGGAAGGATTGCAGGCCTCCAGCACCTGAGATTACAAGCGACGTCCCCGAGGGTGGGAAGTCAAGATGATGGATTGGCCTTGGTTTCCCTCCAGAAACAGGCCCCCACCAAAGTACACAGACACAACAGTGCTCATCCAAAGAGGAGCGCGTTGACAGCCTTGCCTGTCCACTCATATCATAGAGCATAGAGTGCTCTGTGACAGGACCCATAATACTGCTCCTGAGGCGAAGTTCACAGAAAATGTACAAAAGTTAGCTCATAGCTACTGCTGTTAGTCATAAAGATGCACAAGTTCTTTTAATCACTCTGTCCCACAATGATGATGTCATTACACACAGGACAAATCTTTGAGCAAACATGGTAGTCTTTCCTTGAGCTCTTTCTTTATGTTAAAGTAGAGGCTCTGGGACGCTCTCCCCTTCTGCCCTACCTTTGACACAGTTTCCTAATGTCCTCACTGAAAATGGCCGCTAGTCAAAGCTGATCTGAGACTGATGTCTAAAGCAATAGCCAGATCGTGCTCTGGGGAGCTTAAAGGCTCAGCACACATTAATCAGAGATCCCCCAGCCCGTCCTTAGCAGGGCTGATAAGCTGTTCAACGCGACGAGTGTCCACCGAGATGCCCGTGATTGCCAAGGTAATTGCGGCCATCTTGACTGATGGAGTGACAGGGACCCAGACATCTCCATGGCATCGCCCTCAAGTGCCGCTGAAGTGGTGCCCCGCTCTCTTTTTTCCTTCTTACGAGAAATTAGCTTTTCCGCCGCGGTGCGACGGGGCCCAGGAAATGGGGCCCTCCACGCGGCCGGCCTCCGGGTCTGTTAAACGTTAAAGTGGTCACTTATGCTAAACGCACATCCCTTTTTAGAGAGGGAAGCATAACAAGAAGTGATTACATTACTCTACACTATTTACATGCACTCCCGTGTTATGGCGGAGCGGTTGAGAGGCCACTTTAAGAAGCGAGTCGCTATTCGCCGACGGGACCTAACTTGAGCGCCAACTGCGTTCCTCGGTGGTGCGGTGTCAAATCTGTATGAAATGTTTAAGAGCTGCTCACTAGATGGTCGTGCCGTGTCAATGGTTCTACAAGGGGTCCCCACTCTGATCGATGCCAGGACACTGCGTGTTGGGTCTCAACCTTGTGTTCAGATGCAGCCTCTCTGGTTCATCAGGTCTAAGACTTGTCAAACATGTCTCCAAGTTTCCCCATGTTCCGTCCTCCTCCACGTCGAGTTAAATTTACAATAGGCAAAAATAGATCTTTTGCTTAAATAGCTGCTAAGTACTACTAAGTACCTGAGCAACATAGCCATTGTGGAAGGGGACTTGTAATCAGGAGGTGCAGGTTTTAATCCCAAAGGAGGATGGTCTTTTTACCTTAGACAAGTATCAAGCGATATCTCATAGTTTTATAGCTGCTGTGTTAATAAGTTGCCCAAGAAAGAGCCATTTCTTTTTCAGTTTCCTAACTGACTCAGTCAGCAAAAAGCATTTCGCCACAGGTATTGCCTGGCCACTATAAAATGTGCATCAGTCTTGGCTCTGTCATCGGCAGGTTATGCCTAAGACTCTGGATGGGGTACAACTGGCCTCATCCTGCCAGGGGTCGTGTAGAGCAGAGTTCCTATGGTTACTGCAGATACACCTCCCCCCCAGGACTGCCACTATCTGTCCAATAGTACTGTCTGAACTGTATTGTATAAAGTCACTTGCTCACTCTTCAGAGCCACTGGTGTGTTGGCATGGGTAGTTCAAGAGGCACAAGCAGCAGCTGGGGAGAAAATAGATGCAAAATTGTTTTTAAAAATAATTTTTTGTCTTCAGATGTAACTGTTTTTGAAGAGGAAGTCTCCTGGCATACCGGACTGTGCACTGATATTCTGACAAAATGGCTGCTGGCATTTCCCAAGTGGGGAGATATCATGTGTCTGAAGCTGACGGGAGTCTGCTCTACAGGTCAAGGTGAATCAGAGCATAAACATCAACTGACATGGTGATCCACTGAGACAGCTTCAAACATTTCCCCCTTTAGCCCACACCCTGACCCAATGAACCAAGCTTGAACATAATGTCTTTTCACCTATTTCTAGAAACATTCAAATACAAATACAGATGCAAAAAATAAATAAATAATAATAAACTATCCAGGTACACACACTTACATTGTAAAGTTGAAATGGCATTTTCCCAAACACTGTGTGGCAGTCACAGAAATAAATACAGTTTAATAAATATGCTTATATGCAGGACATGGAGTGGGTTTTGAAAATACGAAAATGTCAAATTCAGACATTTGTTTTACATTACAAAGCCCACATTGATTTAGACATGACCACTATTCTAAATAAGCAAACATGCTCACATTCTCTAGTCAGTTATAAAAGAAAAAAAAAAACCTTTTATTCAAATAACTGATTATGCCACTTTCTGGGCCTTTTAAATTAGATTCTGAGCAGAAAACAATAATTAAATCTACATATTTTAAAATCATTAAGTTGTGGGATATTACATCTAACAATTCTAATTTTATCAACTTATTTAAAGACAGTGTAAATTTCCCTGATTGCAAGTGACAATTCATGGTGGGACATAACAGCTACTCCTAACACCTTACTTACTGCAAAAAAAAAGAACTAAAAAAAAAACATATCTTAGCACTTGGCACTTCTGACTTACTGACAAACTGAGCCTGAGATGTAATGATGAAATCATTTTACAGTATCATTTTCCACAAATATAAATAATTTCAAATGAGACTGTTTGCTGTTGCCATATTGATTATTGCACATAAATCATTTGCCTGATGTGGTTACATAACATGAAGAATACATTAAAAGCATTCTGTGGGAGCAAACATGTGAAACTTGTAGGCTATAGATTAAGCCAGGATGTGACCTTGTTATGTTTACAAAGTTAGAGCATTACAAACCTAGAGCATGCATGGTTGTGGTATCTATACATAAGAATGCATTTTACAGTATATATTATGTTTCTGTAAAACCGTATGTCAGTGCAGGTCTTCACACTTCACATACATACAGTAAGGCATACAAACGCACATGCATGCACAAACACAAACACACACACACACGCACTCAATTCATCAGTCCACTGACCTTGTTTGCATAGTGCCCCCAAGCAAAAACTAATTTCATTTTCATCTGAAATGGAAAGAAAGAAAGCTTTTCATGGTGTCAAAAGTGCAATGACAGATAGATGACCTCACTCATTTGGACTGTGGACCTGCAAAAGGACAGGGGTGACATCACAGGAGATCTACTGTATCTACGCTCTTGATCTACTGTTTATACAGTACACATGCATGCACACACAAGGCTTCCCTACAGAGGTTGACTGGCTTTGGTTTCCAAAACCCCAGGTTTGCAGCAGGTTTGTTTGAGCATTTTCAGTTTATTTTGTATATATTTTTGTTCCTTTTTTATCACACACAAAGTGAATGTTTCTTTTCAATTCGATTTTCAGAACATTTTTTTTTTTCAGTATCCAAAATATTTTCCCATCATTTCTGCTTCAAATGAACACTTTCGACTCACATTCTTTGTCTGGGTCAGTAATAAAGTTTGACTTCACCTATGGGTTTTGCCTTTTTTAAATTGTCTTTCTTTTTTAATTTGTATCTGGCTTAGAGCTCAGTAAATTTACAGAATGTCTTCTTGTTTTCTCTGAGCAAACCCCTGCAGCGCCTGATGAATGCCAGAATGTTTTGCTTTAATTCTTTATTTTTATTCTTTCATCCAGACTTGCTACCATCTCCACAGTAACTAATGAATACTACTTATCTTTCAGCCAGTGTGCGCTGACCTTCGAATAAATTTTAAAAAATAAAACGATCGGTGAAAGGCTCAGATAGAGAAAAACGGCCTCGAGCTTAAAAGCAGGCTTATGATGTGAGCGAAATGCACAAGCTGCGTTACGACAGGTGTATACTGCATGCATGTATGTAATGAATGGACAGAATTCCACATGCTAACATTGTAAGTTTAATGCTTAAACATGTTCTATGTATTTGTGGCACAAGCCACTCGTGATCAGTAATTCTGGACTGTGCCTCCTCCAAACTGACTGATGGCCAGCCAGCTTCATCTGGCCTCTGTCAGAGGACTTTGTCATGTCGCAGACGTAAATCTGGTTGGCAGGTCACGGCAGAACAAACAAACAAACAAAAACATTCAGCAGGTCATGACAACTTTCAGATTTTCATTCAAAAACAAAAGAGACAGACATTTCTGTTATTTTAGTTTCTGCTTGGTCTTCATTTTCAAGTAAAAAAAAAGAATATAGCGAACAGAAAAGATATTAATGAATGTGTGATAATCATTTTACTTATAGCTCCACTATAAGATGGTGAATGTAATAATATCTAAATCTAACAGTATCTCTGTGTACATGTACACAAGAACACTCGCAGCTTAATCCAACAGTGGATACTAAACATGATTCTTTGGACAAACTGTCGGATGGGAGACCTACTCTATTGGTGTATTGCTGTTGCTTGTGTGTGCTCTTTTGAAAGCCCTCTATTCCTCAGCCTTCTTTGCATGATTGCTATTGAACTGAATCACAATGAAAGAGGTGTCACCTGACCCTCTGACATATATATTACAGCCCCGGGAGCTGTCGGGGTGCTGGTTGCACCTGCTCATGTTGGTGACAGAAGGCTTGCAAACACAGAGCTCCTGCAGAAATGCTCACAGGCAGAAAATAGCAGGGGACCCCCTCCCCTCACCTCAAACACCAAAAAAGAAAGCTGAAAATAGCAGTGATAGGAGCACAAGACAAGACAGCGTCATGAAAACACTCGGAAACTGTCTGGCCAGATGTTGCTTTAATGTACTTCTGAACTATTTTGTGTATCAAGTAAGTAGGACTAAACACATAATGCGCTGCTGCATTTTCACAGTTGAAATGAGCTCTTTGATGTTTTCGCTTTGAATCTTCAAATAATCGCATTGTTAATAGCATCGCGGTATAGGGAAGTTTTCATTTGTACGTATGTGCGAAGCTGGGTGTTTTAGCATGGTCTCTGCCTTCAACAATGAACCTCAAAGCTGTCGCCCAAGAAAAGTGTCAGGTAGAATGACACATGGGCCAGACTTCAAAGCTACTGAGGGGCGGTTCTTAAAAGACGGTGCTTTGCTGTGGAACGTCTAAAAGGAGAGAAATGGATGGCAGGAGAGCAGGGAGCTTCTCAATGAATACATGTGTTACACAATGCATTATAATCATGCATTTTATGTATGTATAAAAATGGCTGTGATTCCTACACAGATCACCCAATATGGATGCACATACTCTTTAAATTAAAGCTTAACTTTGTATTTCAAATCCAACTTGCTGAAGTACAGAGTTACAACAACAAAAATTGTGTTGCTGTCCAAATACTTATGGACTGTGTGTGTGTGCAAGTGTGTGCGTGCATCCCAAGGCTCTGGAATAGTGTACCATTTTCTATTAGGTCTTCCCCCTCCACTGACTCTTTTAAATCCCGTATTAAGACACATCTTTTTACATTGGCGTATGAGTTTTAATTCTTGGTATGTGTGGTATCTTTGTGTATTGTATTTTATACCTTTTATTGCATTTACTTATTTTATGCATCTTTTTGTTTTCCTTGTGCAGCACTTTGGTCAACTTACGTGGTTTTTGAATGTGCTTTATAAATAAACTGACTTGACTTGACTTGACTTGCATGCGTGTGTGCACGTGTGTGTGTGCATGTGCGACAGTTTTTTTAAGTGTATGTCAAATCCAATTGATAAAAAAATGAAGCGATTCCACAATACAATTGTCTGAAGGAATCGGACAGAGGAAAGCCAAAGGCTGGTACAGCAGTAAAGATCTCTGGTGTCTCTGCCATGTCATGCATGTTTTGTAGTCTGAAATGTCACAACTCATCGCATTTTAGCGTCACGGGACTCAACCCCTCCTGGCTTCTTCCATATTTGGATATGCACTGCTGCCTGATCGTCGGTCTCAATTAAAAGACACCCAGGAGTGTTTCACTGGTAAATTAATCTGCAGAAAGTCTGCAGGAGAAAGCCACTCGTTGAACTTGAACCAAGTGTCTATAAATTTGCTTTGAAATGGCGATTTAACTGATGTATGCCACGTAAACTAAAACACTTTCCATGGGATCCTTTTCAAAGGCTTTTACGGATTTTATTTATTCATTTTGAAACTCATATTAAACCCACAGGTTATGGTATGACTTTAATTGACAATATTTTAATTGACTTTATTGACAATAAACAAATGGTCCTTAGGAAATCTATTTAAATCAGCATAGCTTAAACAACATCACGCTTATGCAGATTTCTGAACATGAAAATACAGCATGAACGTTGTTCTCCTTTGTAAGTCCTCTTTAGTTGAGTTCCGTTGTATGGGTCTAGAAGCCTGTAATTAGTTACCTAGTCTTACCTGAACTTCTGCTTGAGGAGATAATTTGCTACTATTCATCATAAAAAGTAGATAAGAAGTTGAATGAACTCCCAACTCATCACGACAAGTTCTCTCCAAATTCTTCAATTCACAAAATGAGCGATGTGTCAGTCTGCTCATCCTTCTTCAACAGTCTTGATGAGGTCGTGACTGAATCTGCTAATTTTATGAATGAAGCTCATGATAAGGTGTGAGTAAATAACATTTCCTCAGTTTTTGTTGATGGTAGTTGGCAGAGAGTGTGTGGGTGTTTGTGCGTGTGTGTGTGTTTTCTTCAGCTTAATTCTCTTGAAGAAAATAAATAAATAAGTAAATACATTCACCGAGCTTCTGAATTGATAATAAAACAATGTGACAGTGAACACACGGCACTGATCATAGTCATGTGTGTCACCTGCTGATTGGTCTTCTCCCAGTCTCTTTCAGGGCTTGAAATTGCTATGTTCCTGTTATGGGGGTTCTCTAATAGAGTTCCTAATTATTTGCTCATTTGAATGCCAGCGTGGTTTAATGATTTTAAATTAACTTTTAAAGGTAATGGTGTTGAGACCCTGGGGGAAAGCGGCTAAAAGGCAAACAAATTGGGTTATTTATTTATTTTGCTTTTGTGATATATCAGGGCAGATATTTACATGCCTAACACACACACACACACACATACAAATGCTTTGTGACACACAATTTTACATATTCAAGACAAGCTTTTTTTCTCTACAAAAATAATTTAATGCTAACTTTTAAATCCTAATCTCAAACTTAGCTAATGCACAGCATACCAAGAATTAGTCAAATACAGTTCAAGTTCAACCCAACCCTCCTCCTCCTTCCCCACCAAACTGAAAAAATGGGACCCACAATTACATCAGGTTGTACACAAACATAAACCCCATGCATAGCATCTTAGTGTTCCAGAACATGTGGTGGAGTTCCGGGCACATATGCAGGAACATCCACCCACTGCGTCCCGTCTTCACTCTGTACATTCACCAACATGATATGAAAGAGGATGAAAGACTGATAATTTGCATTAACCTACTCATTTTGTGCATTTCGTGGACGGTAAATCTTAAACAGCATTGTCACTTTTTCTTGCTGTCACCCGTTTTTGCTCCATCTTATAATTCTATTTTCCATTTTAAGGCTTTGTGGTTTCAAAGAAACAGGGGGAATACATTAATATGCCATTAGCAGAGGAAGTGTTTTATAAGCATGCAAATGCATGAAGGAAAAAAGAAAGACTGAGGAGGAGGGGAGTAAAGATAAATTTTTGTCCCTCTGCTTGCAAGAATTGCAGGTTCCCTGAAGGAAAACAGAGGAATAATTTATGAGCTGGTGGTAGAGAAAAGAGCTGCAATATCACAAATCAGGTCCGTGCCCCTGTTGGACATGTTAGGGAGCATGCATGCCACTTCCTGGGGGCTACAGACACTGAAATGGAAAGGGACTTCATGCCATGTATTGGTCATTGAGAGTATTCAGGACATCAAGACAACAGAGGATCTCTTGATGGTCCTAAATAGAGGATCGATCCATGACAATCAGAACCTGTTGTGAATTTATTTTCACTTCTAAACAATAAAATTGACTCAGTATGCAAAGTTAACGATGGGGCTACAAACTGAAATTGAGGGAAATAAAGAAAATAAGTAAACCCTCCACCTATTATGACAAACACAAGTGTAATATTAAAATGATTCCTATTCATTGAATATGAATTGTTGTTTCTCTCAGACTGCTTTCTACAACCAGGGCATTGCACGTATAATGAGCACTGCTTTAAAACATTTCCAGGAACTTGGGAACCGTTCTGAAATTTGATATACATATTTGACAGATCATAAAGATCATATTCACAATGGTTCAGCAGGAAGTGCAAACATAAAACATTTAGCTATGGTTTTGCAACATTAACTGTTTTCAGAAAATGTATATGTTCAGGATAGGACAGTGTGGCATTCACCACTGCCCTTGTATGGGTGTCCTAAACTCAGTAAAACTGAGTAAAACAAAGTTGAAAAGCCAAGCTTTTCAACTTTGAATGCAACAGAATACCTTTGTCATGGCATTTGAAGTCTGTGACAGTCCCGGTGTGTAACTGGCCTGTCTGATGTCTTAGACATGAAAACAATGCAGTGCTTGTCCATAGGAAATATAGCTTGTGAGAAAATGTGTCAAGACAAGGGTTTTTTTCTTTGTCCTTTTGTTGCAGAAAGCTTTTAGACACTGGCTTTAATTTTCTTCTGTATTGTGAAATAACAATTTGAGTAGAATGTGTTGTCATGCTTAAATACTGATCACGAGAAATTATGTATTTTGTGGACATTGTAAAGGAGAACCTTCTAACATGGAAAATAGTGCATTTGCGCAGTTCTGTCCAGTTTTATCCAGTTTGAGATGTTACTGTATGTTTAGAATATTGTAAGCATAGAAGAACAATGCACATCGTATTACCCTGTGATGGAAGGAGGGGTTGTATTCTACTTCTGTTTTATCAGCCTATATATTTCATATTTAACCAAGATCAAATTGGGAACATATGAGTTTGGGATAATACAAAACAAAACAATATTTGGACGCCTGCCGGTAAGACTCAAGTGCAGCTGACCTCCATTGCTTGAATACCACTGAACTGCTATTCATGCTGTCTTGCTCCCCATTTAAAGTTCATAACAATAAGAAAAGCAAAGGGCAAAAAAGAAAAAAAAAAGAATAAATACCAAACAAAGCCAAAGAAAAGAGATTTTAAACAAGAGAAATCATTAACATTTAAATTGAATTCCTATCTCTATCAATGTCAGTTATATTGCCAAACAGTCCATAAGCTTCATGGTGTTACAGAACTCACAGAAATTGTATTTTTGCCGCATAACCATGGCATTTACAAACTTTAGGAGTGTCTCTGTCAGTTTGGCAACGAATGGTGTGGCAAGCCTTGCAAAAAGTGCTTTAACAGATTTACTGGGTAGAGATAAAAGCAATAGCTCAAATGATTATTTCTGTCTCGTTTTGTGTCCATAACAAATGGCCGAAGCGCTGTGGTCGTTTACTTTTGTATCAGTAACCAAACCCTTGCATATGCATGCAGGTTGTTTCAAGTGTAAACCATGTGAGCCCAGGTATTGGATATGGGTCACTTTTAAAAGTAGGTGTAAACAGGCAGTCAACAAAAATGAGATAAAGCCAAAAAATCCAAACTGGGCTTGAAGACCTGCGGTGTAAACGTAGCCTTAGACACTAGTCCATAAAGGCTACACATGCACTTAGTGTACGCCTGTTCTTTTACAACATGCACGCGTGTTTGAATCCGGAATGTTCTTGAATCTGGGATGCACCTATGAGAACATTCCATTCGCGCTGCACTGTACAGCACTAATTGGTGAACACGTGTGAGATTGGAAATTGTATGCATGACTAATCAGCCTTAATGACATTCCTGCACATATAAATACCATATCCTAACAAGGGTTTTTTTTTTTTAATGATCTAAGGATGAATCATATGCAAGTCAAATGCTTATGTAGACATGACTGATTTAATTCCTGACCCACCATAATATATACCTTGTAGGAGTTCCAGTGAACACATCCATTTGTGGTTAAGAGATTATTTGGTGGGCAACCTTTGTTTTGACAGCTTCCCAGCCTGTTGCAATAACATTAGTGAGCTCACTGTTCCATCTGGAGGGCTATTAATTGCACAACAACCCCCTAAATATGTGCAAAACAAAACCTTGACATCAAGCCATGTAAACATGTGTCAGCTCAATCATTGTGAAAGAAACTACTGAGATTTATAGATGAACAAAATTCACATTTATTCATATCAATATTTTGAAAATGATACACAAAAAAGACAGAAATTACTTGACTGGGAAAGTATCCACTTAGGAATAGCTTACACAGAACAGTCAATAAACATGCAGGCTATACGATTTGAATTTAAATTTACAATGGTCTCACTTTATTTTAAGCACCTGCTTATGCAGTTCTCAATACATGAAATACATACTGTATTACGGCACTCCCTAACATTTAAATGTAAGCACAATGCCTAAACATATTCTGCTTTAGATTAGTAAAGCCTATACATGAGGGAGTATACTCTCACAGTTTTATACTTGTTTATATATAATTTGCTTAGCTTTAAATCCTACCATTAAAGGGTCATACACATTGTTCTGTCAGTGTTGGATGCGTTGACGCATCAATATCTATATGGTTGCATTGGGAGAGTGGCAACATGCCCGTTTTGTCTATTCATCACCTTCAAGTGCCTTTTTCTTGAAGCCAGGCAAGTACCATTGAGCTAACTTGCTAACATTAATTTCTCAGATGAATTTTTCTAACAAAAATGAATACACTACGTTGACAGCATACAATAAGCATAATTTTTCACACGTCCTTCATGACGTCATGTAAGTGCCCTAAGCCAACAAATAATAATAATAATTACACACATCAGACATACAACTTTTGAAATGTTTTTAACAATTAAGATGAATGAGTAGGTATACGGCCTGTTTCCAAGGCTGCATACAATATGATAATATCCTTCATGTTTTTAACACAACACACATATGCTAAAACATTTTCTGGAACGATGCAGTCAGTTTGTTTTACACATAAACAAAGACTAAAAATGTATTCACATACTTATACTTGTTCAAACATACAATTACTTTAGTAAGTCAATACACATTTACATTTCATTAAAAGTAACACAGTGCACTGCATCAGAATGGCATAGCATTGAAACATTTAGAAATGTTCTTCTTTCAAATGAAATAATAATAATAATAATAATGCATGTTGTTGGTATGTATTTCTATACATTCTTGAATAATACTTTCATGATGTCTTTAAAAATTCTATACATTCTGTGAATCTACTGTAACAATAACAATACTGCAGAGAGAGAGAGAGAGAGAGAGAGAGAGAGAGAGAGAGAATACAATATTACAATATTTTACAAAATAATTTTACAGTATGCAAAGGAAAATGCAGGTACATTTCACCAGTCAAGTGGATCATCTAAAATGAGCCCAAATTGTTTGAAATGAACCTTCTGCCCTTTTCTTAAATATAACCACAGTGTGAGTGACATTTCTATTTATAGCACGGATTTAAGGATCACACAACACAAAAGGATTATCACTCAATGCAATCAAGAGATGAAACCGTGGATTGGTACTGCTTGGATTTTGGTTGAATCACAGGGCTGATAGCTTAAGAGATAACATACAGAATGCTCTACAATGGAAAGTATCAAACAAATAGAATTATGGGGGGACAAAACTTTTGTTAAATCCCATGTTTTTTAAAGATATTTTTGAATTCTTGTAATACGCACATTCACTTAAAAGTAAACACATTATGACTCAACATTGCTCAGTATCTTCATGTACTATAATTCAAAGCAACATTCACCAAATCAAAACAATATTTGTATTGAAAAAAAGAAAAAGAAATCATCACATGTTCATTATGTGTTAGACCAGAATGAACCTCATGTAAAAGTGGTACTGACACAAACACAGACACACGATGCACTATGACATTTGAATAGGTTAATTTGTGGCACACTTAACACCTACAATACAATCTTCTTTATGGTGTAACTACAAGCCACATTGCTTTTCAGTGCTACAGCAGCTTCGAAGCACATCTTCAGAGTCAAAGAAAACATACAGTTGTTCTCTGAAAAAAAGAATCAAACAAAACTGCTCTGCAATCCAACTATTGGCACTTAAGATTTAATATGAACCTCACTGAAGGAGATTGATAAATGAATGAATACGCTCCAAGGTTGTATGTTGTTGAACATACCAAACCCAAGATCTGGACAATGGCCGGGCACGTAAGCAAAAACAAAACAGTTTCCCTATATTTTCACCTTTCCCCAAACAATTTGATGAGAAAAGTATACAAACATCATAAAAAACCATACATTCCAATTGGATTCCATTCCAGTGGAGTCATATTTTCCTACTGTGCAGGCTGCAGCACATTAAGACTTCTGGTGTCTCTCATAAAACAATACCCCAGCCAAAATTAGTATATACAACCACGCTGAAGAGAAATTAATTGGCAAAGCAGTGGAGGTTTGTACAGAACCGCCTCAAGCAGAACCACGGGGATTTCAAAGCTTCAGAAGGTGAAGCAGACATAAACACCAGGAAGTGTGTTTCTCTCAACCCCCGGCAGCAGGCACCATGAACGTCATCACTGCAAACAACAGACCCTGACTTCCACAGGGAAAGACGTCTCATACGTACACACAGAGGAAAAAAACCAAAAAGTGGGTACAATGAATTTACAAAATTAATGAATGCAGTCATAAAAAGAAAAGCAAATTCCGATTGTATAATGTTCTTTATAACAAAAGGAGACCAGGAGGACAAAAAAATATGACAAACACAGTCACATAAAGCAACTCACAGCCCAGCTTTGGCTTTTCAGTTGAACGGCAACAGTCTAATTTTCAGATGGGGACATTTCATAATAACTGTTTTAATAAAACATGGTGTAAAACTAAAATAAATACCATAACAGACCAATTAAGGGTAGTAATAATAGCATATCACTTAAAGTGCAAATACGAGGTAGCATAAGTATAGCACACATAAAAAATAAAAATAAAAAAAACTAGCTAAATTTGAACCACTGTTTGGCACACACTGTAAATTACTGATTGCTACAAATTTAGCATTTCATGCATCTTGATATATATGTGTTTTGTGCAAAGCCACAGAGATTAGGTTGCATTCACTGAAGGAGAAAAAAGAATTATTAAATAAAATAAATAAATAAAATAAGAAAATCAGAAAAAATACATTATGTAAGAACAAGAACTGTCGTTCCTGTAGTAGTGACACAGTAAAAACAAGACTGAAGGAGAAAACACTGAGAAAAAAAAAAAAAACTCTGGGTTTTACAACACAGGTATTTAATTGTAAATGTATGAATACCCTGGCTTTATAGAATTTCCGATGTTCGGTCCTGACGCATGGTGTGCATGCCGAAAATCTGTTTTTGGCCTACTTTCTAGCATTTAGCGAGTCATTCATTTAGCTGTAGTCTGTGAAAATGGAGGTATAGTCTGTGAAAATGGAAAAATGAAAACGGTATTCAACGTGTACCTGACTGATGGATTTTTTGGCAGCCCAGTCGCCCCAAGGGAATAGGCTGGAACAAACATCGGCATACACAAATGTGCCAAGCCTGACTTTCGGAAGCTCTGTCTTTAAATGGTACAACCTTCCGAGGAACTGTGTAAATACAACTGTTGCTTTATCACAGTACAGGGTATGATTAGAGATACAGTAACCAAAAGCCATTAGAAAAAGCCATATGTGCTTGTCGGATATGACCATTTGTATATACATCTGTGGTTGAAAAACTGAATAACACAAAATGGAAACATTTAGTTATTTAGAAAATTTTAAAAGCAGAAGTGTAGCAGGTCTTGTCTAAAGATAATACGCATTACACACGCATACGCATATACAGTGGCCTGAGGTAGCCAAATATAGTTGACTCCATAGAAAGGAAACACATAAGCATTCATGAGAGTGATTTTTCATTATAGAGAAAGAATATAATGTAAAAATTAAACAAATTCAATAGGGTATGGCGAAAAAAATGCATGTGTTATATATAACATATTTTCAAAATATTCAAAATTATACATGCACAAATATTAAAATGTCCAACAACAATATATAAAACTAAGTATATTAATCATTATAATTTATTTGTCAAACACGACCAACACATTCACAAATATTCAAAAATGAACTTCATAGTTTGACGGAAGTGTTTTAGATTTTCCTAGACAAACATTACATTTTATTAGGGAAACAGTCATTATTAATTTCAAATACAGATTTTATATTCTCAAATATAGGTTTCCTTAGATCATAAATAAGCCAAATCATTTCCCTAATAATAACACATTTTCCACAATCTTCTGTGTAACATACAGGCAAAAACAAAGGGTCATCATTCATTTCAGGGTTTGGACAGGAGATACTTCATGCACAATCTCCCGCTCCAGGTACCATCTGGAAACAAGGGGATATTCTCTACTCTTGCCAACTATATGAAATACCCTGCACAGCTGAATGGCTGCTAAGAAATGATAATTAGAGCCCTGCATGGGCTTTGTGCATTAGTCTGGAATAAGTTAATTAGATTTTATGCCCTAACATTAATGACACAGTCTGAGTGATGGGTAAGTCTGCATATGCTCGAATTAGAAAATATTTTTTTCATTTTTGTTATTGTTAAATAACGACGATTGCTGGAGACCATGAGCAAACAAATGTGACAGCAGCCATTTTTTTCCCTGCATACAACAACCGCTGCTGCTTCTTCTTCGGCAGACTTGAAGATGAGCGTGTGCACCACTCAATGCCCTGACAACAGTGCCACTCATGATTCAGGGACAGCATGCAACAAAGAACAGTTGGGGGGGGGGGGGTTCACACAGTAGGTCAGTGTTCTGCTTGAGCAAGGTATTCCACACATTCTCTGAAAGAATGCGCCTCTCATTTCATCTCAATGAATCCATATTCTTAGCAATTTGATATGATTTATATGTTATACTGGAGCATCTTCTTACCATGAGAGTTTGGGGGACAGCGAGAGATAAGAATATTCATTTCAGACTTGGATTTATCAATAGGTAGGCAGATAAATAAGCTTGCAGTAAACACCAGGATAGCTAGGTTCAGATAACCACTGGACCATATGCTTACAGCTAGAAAACATAAGCCAGCAAGCTGACCAACTGTTATATTTTATTGATAAAGGACTCTTGAAATAGAAAGGGGTTGTATTTCTCTATGTATTTACTTTACATACTCAATGTTTGGCAGCCACACTCTCAATTCCATATTTTGTTAAAAAACGAAAACTTAGAACCTTTCTACTGTAACATAATAAAATTATCCGAATCATTCCAAAAAGCGAATAAGAGTTAAATATTATGGCATCCACCAAGAGCAAAATAATTGGCTAGAAAGATTCCAATTAGAGAACAAATCATAAATTATAAATTCTTGATCTGGAAAATAAATACTGTATGTTTGACGTCCCCTGAAAAGTAATTGCCTGCAGCATAAAAAATGTGTGGGTTTCTTTAAAAATACTAATTGTTTCTTGAAAACATAACTTTAAGACAGGTATAAGCACGAAACAAACTCTTCACAAGCTCCTGGGGAAATGAAGCATTCCAATTAACCTAGGAGGAATCATCGGGAAATATGCAAACAGAAAAACAACAACGACAACATGAATACAGATTCCCACAGGAATCCACCATGCGTTAACAGGGAGGAGTGAATCCCTGGGAATCTGCGTTCCTGGAGTAACTGTGTGATGCGTTCCCCCCGGAGACCAATCCCAGCAGCCTTTTCTCTGATGCCGTCGCCATCGCCCTTCAGGAGAACTCCTCGGGCGAGGCGTTGGGGGCGCTGTAGAGGCCCGCCCTCGGCGCGGGCTTGGCGCCGTTGGCGGGGCAGCCGTTGGCGCCCGTGTGGCGGTGGGGGGCGCTCTTCTTGCGGGCGGCCTGGGGGTGGTCCCCGTCGGCGGGGTCGTAGGCCACCGCCACGCTGGACTCCACGCGGGAGAGGGTGTACATGCTGCTCTGGCGGGTGGGGTGCAGGCGGGTGCTGCGCAGCTCCAGCTCGTCATAGCTGGACACCTTGATGAAGGGGCACCAGCGGAAGGCTCGCTTGAACCCCGCCCGGAACCTGGACGTGCCGCAAAAGGAGACGGCGAATGAGCAGGAGTCCCCCCCACAACTGTCACCCATCCGCGTTTACAACAAACAGTTATTTACATGTAAATGTATGAATACACTGGCTTTGCAGAGTTTCCTACACTCACAGTCACACACAGTCCTGACCCACGGTGTGCATGCCAAAAATATGTTTTTGTCCTATTTTAATTTAGTCATTAATTTAGCTGTAGTCTGTGAAAATGGAGGTATAGTCTGTGAAAATGGAGGTACTCAATGTGTACCTGACAGATGCATTATTTGGCGCATTCTCTGTCTCCTACAACATAAACTGAACGCAAATCTCATGAATAGACTTGAATAGACTTGACTGTTGCTGTCATTACTTCCACTTATTGAGCAGAGTGAGCATGCTGAGGGGTGCAGGTTAAATTGCTCTGGTTCCCACAAGAACACATAAGAAACATATTTCCAATGCACTGGTTCACGTCAGGACTCTTTCAACCTGACAAAGGGCAGTACTGGAAGGAGGACTGATCTATAATATGTCTTGTTATTGTTCTCTTTTCTTCTTACACCTTCCTGAACAATCTTCTTTTGAGGTCTACCACACTGTGAAAAACCCTTGAAAGGAAAGCCACACACTGAAGGGGCAATAATTGGTGCAGGCTAAGAAGGGATAATCGCAAGGCTTTTAATGCCCGACTGAATACACACCCGGCATGGATTGCAACTCTAATTTTTCCGGAACATAACAGAAAATCTAACTTCAGCATGACCGAATGGCTTATTAGTTCTGGACACCCTGTACAATGCTTCTTTTGGTGGAGGTCTTAAGGTGACCCATGTTTCTTGGCAAAAAGTTAATGCATTTCTACAGAAAAAAGTTGATGTACTGTAGCTGCCTCATCCCTGCTCCCTGCAAATTAATTCAGCTACACTGGTGGCACATCTTTTCGCTGATGTCCTCTACAGTACATACTGTACCTTGCCTCAAGCAATAATTCTGTCTTACCGGGTCTTCAAGACCTGCTGTTTCACAACTTAAAAGGGAAGGAGCTGCACTCTCTGGGTTGCCATAACAAAACACTTAACTGTGAAGAAGCTATAGGGAAAAAATGAAACTATAGACATTTAATTTTCCATGTATGGAATGAGGTACACATTCACAAGACGATCCAATACATAGCTGAAGAGCTGGTGCACTAAAGGCCACAATAATAAAAAACCAAATGGCTGTTGAAAAAAGCCAATCTTCAGACAGCTGTAATTTCACATCAAAACTTAGCTCAGCTATACAGAATGTATTCCCACAAAGACAGAATGCTGGTTTAAAAAAAAATGTTTGGGGAACACACTTGTTATTCAAAGCTAAATAAAACTAGCAGTCTTGTTTGCCAACACCAAGCACCCCCCCCCCCACCCGCTACCTACCTTACTAAAAATATACTGACAACAAGTTCATCAGCATGCATTGCACACATCATTCACAAACGAGAGCTTATCACTAGCAGAACTCAGTCTCAATGTTAATCTGTCACAATGCTCCTTTCACTTAGAATTTTAAATTGTTTTTTTTTTTTTGTAAATGGTATCTCATTATTTTCTCAACTTTAGGAGATGGGCAGCCAACTGGAAAAATCTAAAACGAGGAGTCAAAAGTAGAAAAAATATCACTGCTCATTCCAAGTAAAGCAGCATTGTGAACAGATTGATAAAACTCCCTGCCCGTTCACTGGCCCTGCCACAGAGGAACCAGCTGCAGTGGAGGAGTCCCCTCTGCACCTACCTGCTATTGAGGCAGCAGTAGATGATGGGGTTGTACATCGTGGAGCTCATGGCCAGCCACAGCACGGACAGGTACACCTGCTGGATGTACTTCCACTTGTTCAGCAGCTTGTTGACCCCGGTGATGATGAAGTAGATGTGGTACGGCAGCCAGCAGATGGCGAAGGTCACGACCACAATGATCATCATCTTCACCACCTGCACAGAGAGCGGAGAGGTGACGTTTCGTCCGCCAGGTTGGATCTGCACCAAGGGACACTGGGGGTGGTGCTGTGTCCTAGGGAAAACCCTTGTGCTCTGGACCTTCGATCTACCGTAGGTCTAACCGTCCTGGAAATGTACATACAATTCAGTACTAGAGCAAACTGGCCACATACAGCTTGTTTGCTTGGCACAGTTCCTAAGCGTATGGTGAAAATGCACATACACTGTGGTTCACGTAAGTTTAGACTGAATTTAAGTGGTTCAGCAACCTACATAGCCAATGGAAAGTCAGATAGGCCCATATGATACACAAAATCAATGTGTAAACCGCAGTGACTGCACCTGTAAATCACTGTGTGCACACATTCCAAGAGGAGACAGCACTATTTATTTGAACCCATAAACTTGAACGGGTAAGCGAAGACAGACAGCCCCGGAAAGTAGAACAGCGTTAAAAACCTGTCCAAACAAGTTAAGAGTCGTGAATGACACCCCTCCCCCTCATGTTCCTCCACAACCCAGCACACCCCCTCCCACACCCAGAGCCCCCCGCGGACCATCTGAAAAAGAGCTTAATCTTCTCAGAAACTTGCACTCTCCGGCTACAATTCAGCAAGCAGCAAACGCCTTGCCGCCTTCCTGCTCCGGAGCCTAATCGAGCGCGAAAGAAAAAACAGTTCGAGCGCCCACTCGCGCGGCCTCTGCCACGGTTCACGACGTCGACGGACTGCCGCGAGAGCGCGGCGTCACGAGCAGGCCATTACGTGCGAGGCGTGCTATCTGGAATTTCCCCCCCGCGTCCGCGCCGGTCGAAAGGCCCTCCCGCTCGGCTTGACGAATGGCGGTAATTAAATCGCGCGCGGTCTACTGTGGCCGCCGAGGAGGAGCCGAGCCCGGAGTTTGGCCCCGGCGGTTCTCTGCCACGCGTCAGCGAGCGCAGCCACACACCGCTGTTTACATCCGCGCTTCCTTCCCTGCGCTCTACCGGCGGCCTCACAGAGGTATTCGCAGAGACCGTCGGCCATAACCGTGCGTCGGAAACCGACTGAAGACGTTCGCTTTCGAAATCCGATTTAGAACATTTGTCAGCAGAGCTTCCACTTGGGACCGGTGTTAATGTTATTTTTGTAGAATGGACTGACGGGTATTGAAGTCTTACAACTGAGTCACATCACACCCCTGTATGAAAGAAAAAAAGCCGTCAGGGCGAAACTGCAAAGTATAAAGAAACTGTCCATTACATTTCTTCGTCTTTTCTTGAGCTCATTGTAGCCTGTGTAATCAGGCGTTATAGCATGCACTGTTTACTCATTAACAGACTATACTCAAATACAATTGACGGCATACTATTTTGCAAGCTGGAGATGTCTTTTATTTAAGACCATTCAGGGGTTACTGATGGGAAATAAAACTAATTCCGGTCAAAATTCTGAATTCACAAATCAAGGAATACATTTTCTGTGTCAAATTATATAGCAAAGCAGTAAATTGGAAGCAAATCAACAAACTAATGCCAGTCTCTCCAAAGTAAACTTTTCTGCAATAGCAATAGCTGGACAATGAAATATATTGCAAAAATACAGAACAATGCATATGTTATATTTTTGTCACTAATTCTGCTAATTTTAGCATATAATTTTAGCATATATGCAACAAACTGCATTTTCATGAACTACAGATGAGGCTATATTGAAATATATTTTTTAAAATCCAAATCATAGTAAGAAAAATAAATGTACAAGTGGTCTAAGGGGAGAAAGGATAAAAAAAGCTTTGAAAAAAAAGCAGTTGCGTGAAGTGCCATTGCTGAAGAGTGTTGAGATTACTGCTGCAGAACCTAGGACCACATGACCTGTTCCACATGTGGTTGCCTCACATTCATTATTTAGGTTGTGTGTCTGCACGGTGTCAGTATACCGTGCTTCAGAAATCCAATCACAATGGTAAATGTACACAGAGCTCGGACTGTGGCAATTTATATCTTTCATCAAGGACCCGACGGCAGGCCATTATTGACTCATTTAATATTTATTAGTCAATTATAACTGAATTACAATTTGTGTCTTGCGTGGGCGCCAGATCAAAACATCAATCAGTGAACTGATCAAATTTCACAATGGCCAATTTCTACAAATCCTCTCAATTAGAAGTAAATTAAGTCCATTAAGGAGCTACAGGCAGGAAAATTAATTCACCTTGCTCAAGTTGCTTGGTGTGTGAAGGGAGGGGAGACAGTTTGTCCTTGTTTTTATCAAGAAACACCAGAAATAATTAGGCAAGTTTTCTCAGGTGTCCAGTAATTATTGTGGAACTAAAATTAAAAACTATTTTAAAAATCCCTTGTAGTATAGGTAGTCGAGGTACTGAAGCTACACTTAATGCAATACACCAACCACCTAGAATGATAAACAACTACGGGTTGAATTTAATTTTCACAGTTGGAAACATGCATTTGCAACATATAAAATATTAAATACATAAATAAATAAATAATGACAAAGAAATGAAAAGACATCTGTAGAAGTTCCACAGAAGTTGCAAGATATAGGTAAGTTTAGTACTTCAACAACAATGTATACAAGGTGTAATGCAATTCAAGTTAAACATCAAAGTTTTATTTTGAAATGCATATTGGTGCAGTTAATAACCTGGTGTAGCTGATTTCAGTTTTTTAAGCTGACCGGAACTCGGAAAAGCATTCTTAAACCATTAATAAACATTAAACTGCAATTTAAAGACAACTTAGGGAAAAAATTATTATTTTTAAATAATGTGCTATTAACTGGAATCCATGTCAGTGACTGAAGTTAAATGTGAGCCATAACCAAAGAAGTTAATTGTTCTTTTCAAATCGTTCTCTCAGTTCTATAGATGCTGAAAGGGTAGTCTTGTCCATCGTCCTTTTTTCATAGCCCATTTACAGTCAAAGAAAGGGCTAATCAATTGGTACACCTTTTTTTAAACGTAACACTTACATCCAGTATAGGTCTACTATGATATAATTGTCATCTATCTGTCAGAACTGCTTACTGTTTACACAGAAGGGCTCTGCTCTTGTCTAAGCAGAGTTGGATTTACTTAGTACTTGAATGGGTGGATTTCTGTGAAAATTAAGTTGTTCCTGGAGGAGACAGTTGTAGGAGGCACTATTCCCTGTAGACAACTCATTTTAATCAAGTATTCCATCTCAGTGATGGGTTAATATCAGACTGGCAACATGATCCAAGGCAGTCAAATAATTCTGGACGTTATGCGAGCCTCCTGAACTTAAAATGCAGTTCCTACTCTCAGAAAAATATCTCTTATATTGAAATCTCCTGAAAGATTGGCAGTTTTGTACAACTTCCTGTTGCAGATCACCATTGTTACATTGAAATTGTCTGAAAGATTTTCTGGCTTGCTTTTAAAGTACTTCTGAACCCCCTCTCTCACACACACACACACACACACACACTTTAACAGATCTTCTGTCCTGTTTTCAGCACAAAAATGCAGACAAAACTGCATCTGAGCAGCAGAATAAAATGATTTTTACATGCTGGAAAAGAAGTAGAAATACATTATAAACTACGGGCTACATACATCTGCCACTATACTCTATAAGAGTTGTCAGTTCCAAAGTCATTCCAAAGTCAAGTTATTATCTACAACAAAAAGACGACCGTTTCACCAATTTCAATCCAAACGTGTCCATCCTTTTTTCCCAGAAATCCCTTTCATGGAAGGATGAACAAACGTATCCTCTGCTCCACCTACCTGTGCCATCAGTACGAGTAATAAATACTGAATGCTGTGTACTTTCTTTCAGGGGTTCAACAAAAATACAGTGGGTGTGCCTCTGAACACATACTTCCACTTTGACACTAGTGGAAAATCTTATGACGCAGGATTTCCCCAACTTCCTGAGATGGTATGAACTTGGGGACTGAAACTCCCCAATGGCACTGGAATATATTGTAAAATATATTGAGATCAATGTATTATCTATCAGAACACTTACTATATTGGCAAATGCAATAATTATTTCCACTTGAACATATAGCACTATATTACACTTCTGTGAAATATATTTTCCACATAGATCCACATATTTATAATATATTGCAGTACATTATTTCTGTAAGCTGACCTGAGGGCAGAACCTCTGAAGATTGCGCGGAAATCATTTGTGAATAGAAATACCCAAAAGATGATTGTCTAGTGATCTAGCAACTTTAGGCACTGCTTGTGTTCTTGGGTGTCAGCTGACAACCACCATCACCCCACCTCAGTCCATTAAATCTGCAACAAACACTTGTATAGCAGATCTAGTAGCCCTACACGTGTCACATCTAACACTATATCTACAAAAACCCATCTGCTGCTTAAAGCACTATATTCTAAATCTCTCTTTTTCACCGAGAGTGACAATTAAAGTTATGTTTAAGTTTCAGTACTGACTATTGTGACACAGATGACTTAGCATTGGCTCTGACTGTTGCAAAAAACCTGTATGTAAGCATTTTTGCAAGTTGCTATGAGCATCTGCTAAATGAATGAATGCAAATGCAAAGCCAAGTTTGCCTAGGAATTCTGGAGATAAAATACATGGAAACTCATCATCGCATGCAAGAGAGCACCTGAACTAGCGGACCAAAATTTAGCATGCATGGAAATTGATAAAAGTGGGAACTACTGAAGGATAACTGAGTGAGAGCATTGACAGCCTTGCTGTATATGTTTCTAGAGGGAGATATTACAAATTCAAATGTATTCCGAAGTAGCTTTGACTAGAACTTAGGCCTTAGAGATGCAAAAAAGTCACACTTTGCCATAATATAGCATAGCGCAAAATAAAAAGATAACATGGAACTGCACAACTCCATCATTGCTGCTGTGAGATTGTAACTGCTGAGGCAAATCCCCCTTTTAGATGCAGCGGTGTGACCATTATGAGACATTTTCTGAAATGAGACACGCTGGAAAAGTGGCTTCGTGACTGCAGATCACGGAGCCTCCCTCTCACACACGCGCCCCCGATAAAGGCTTGAGAATGTCAAAAACGTACAGAAAAAGACACCCTTTTGTTTCCTTTATCACTACCGATCCACCGAAAGCCCACGGTTCTACGAAAAAAAAGAGCTCAACTTGACCTAGAGCCGTCAAAAAGAAAGTGGAAAAGAGGTGTGAACCTGTTTACCGATCTGCCGGCACTGTGCCTGATTCTCCCCGCCAATCCATCTTTGATAATTTCACAGGACCGCAATGTGAGCTAAACGCTAAATGGTTGCAGGTGCCGGTCTTTCTTTTGTGCAAGTGATTAGAGGACTGCGCGAGTGTCTGTAATGTGCAATTTAGCCCAAAGAGCCGAGATTACCATCAACCGGAATGTGATTAAAAACCTTCACAAAGCAGAAACAAAGTGGAAAATACAGTTCCTTCCAAAAGTATGGGATGGGTAGAGAGGAATTTGTTATTTTTGCTATATAGTTAAGGTATCTGGATTTGAGACCAAAGGTGAATATGATACAAAAAATACAGATTTTATTTCACTGGATTTACATGTGTATATGTATTACCATTTTATCGATTTTCATGTTGAGCCCCTTCCTTTTCAGCTGTGCAAAATTAGGATACAGATGACACACAGGTGTTAACAGTTGCTCAGGTGTTATATTTTGCATTAAATATTCACACAAAAAATGGCACCAAGTGTCTAGTCTTGGTTTTAACCTTTGTTTTCATCTGTGGGGATTTCATTTGGAGTCAGCAGCATACACCTTCATGAAGACCAGGGGACCAACTATGGCTGAAAAACAACTCATCTGTAAGCTGAGAGGACAGAGGAATTCATTAAGAAGGATAGGACAGAAACTGGGTATATCAAGCAGAGCAATTTGGAAAGTCTTGAAAAAGCAAAATTACTGATAAAACTACTGGTGGACTCAGAAATAAACACCATCCAGATAGGCAAAGGAAGACAATTGCAGTTGATGACAGACAAATCCTAAATGCAGTGAAGAAAAACCCTAAAACAATGGTCAGTGACATTACCAACAATCTCCAGACGACAGGGCTGACAGAATTATAGAGCCAATACGCGAAGATGCAACCTCTCATCAGCAGCAAGAATCTAAAGGCCTGATTAGAATTCACCAAAAAATACAGATACGAGTCAGAAGAGTTTTGGTTGTGGACAGATGAGACCAGAATGAACCTTTACCAAAGCAATGGGAAATCAAAAGTGTGGAGAAAGGAAGGAACAGACCATGATCCAAAGCATACCACCTCACCTGTGAAAAATGGAAGAGATACTGTCAAGGCATGTTTGGCTGCTTCTGGAACGGGCTGACTTATCTTTATTCATTATGTAACAGAGGATGGCAGCAGAAGAATACATTTGGAAATGTAACATATTTTGTCTGGCTAGCTACAAAGAAATTCCTCCGACCACATCAGCAGGGGCTTTATCTTGTAACAAGTCAATGGCCCCCAATACACTGCCAATGCAACCAAGCATTCAACAATGGGAAAAAGTGGAAAGTTTTGGATTGGCTAAGTTAGTCACCTGATTTAAATCCAATCAAGCATTTCCGAAGAGGATGTGTAAGGTGTAAAAGTTCTAACCAAACTGCACCTTTTCTCTTCATTCTGGACTTTAGTAATTCCATTGCCCGCACACTGTCGGTTGTAAACAACATGCAAATGGCAGCTGGAAAGACCAGGGGTGCGTCCCATTACTCTTCACTCCTCACATCCTTCCCTCCACTCCCCCACTGCCGCTCCTCTCCTACACAGAAGTATGCGTAGAGGAAGAGAGGAGAGGAGGGGAGGAGAGAATGAGGAGGCGTGAAGAAAATTGGGACAGCTTATCTGCTTCTCTGTCATCAAATGTGACGGTGACTATTGATGAAATAGACCAGTCATGATTTTTATATTTTGTAGAGTCCACAAATAGTCCCAAAGGCAATCACAGACCGTACACGTGGTCAGCCAATTTAAAGCTGCAAAATACCTTTTAAGTTTCAAGTAGAAGTAATTGCTATTGTAGCTGGTACAAACATGGATCTAATATTGTTTTTCACGTCAAGACACCAATTAATACATAATAGGCACAGCTAAGTATACAAACATAACAATTTACAGTAATTCCAGAATCCCAATGTGCCCAATGTCTGAATACACAGAGAGCAAATTCACCCAGCTATATCGTGGCAGCCTACATTGCCAGTTCATTTCATCTCACATAGACACATTAAGAAACATTTCAACAGATTAGTGAAACAGATAGGTTGCTTCATATTATGTGTTATGGTTATCCAATGCTCGCCATTAACACTGAAAAACAATTATTTCCCACTATGACATCGGAAATCAAATTTGCTGGTAATAAATACATCCTCTGGAAATGGTTGGTTGAATAAATTAATTAATGCATATTCAAAATATTCGTAGTTTCCATGTTTACCTAACATTCATGTACAAGCAAATAAATACACCTGCTTGCCCGTATTAAATGACCAAATTTGTCCATAGGATATGAGCCACAAAAATGAACTGGCATTTTGTTATCTGTTGTAGGAAATCTAGCTTTCAGGTAGGACTTGATGTGTGATAACCTACTGAACCACACACAATGTCTTGCAGAATTGGGGAAAATGCAATTTCTCTGCCATCTCCGCTTGGGACTGTGTCAGATTCTGTGGGATGGTCTTTAAATCCCACAGAATCTGACACTGTGAGTGGGCAGTGATGTCACCTATAAATATGAAAAGACCGCGGTAGCATACATCGATGTATCCTTCGCCAGAGGAGGCGTAGAGCCATATTTGAAGCCACTTCGCTCATCTCCTGCGATATTGGGACACTGGAGGGAGCAAGGACGAAAGGATCGGCTTCTGGGGCACAGAGGAGAGGAGGTGGTATAGATTTTTTATAGTATTGTGACGCACTCAATATAACAGAACCACAGCAACCCCTAGGCCGTGGGACAGTCTTGCAACCTTTTTAACCCACCAACACTACCAGCCTGGAGGAAGGAGAATAAACAGATGGCCAGGACACCAAGCGGCACCCCTGGGTCAGCCGGGAACTGGGCTGACTAATACCCACATTACGGACAGGCACACGGAGCTGTTATGATGTGGTACAGGGAGGTTATGATCCCAAGTATGCAAAGTAAAGAATATGTACATACATGTGTACCTATGTGTCTGGATCACAAAGGGACCTCCATAGAAAGGTATCGAGAGAAATGATAGGTGCAATCATAAGATCACGCATCGTCATACAAAGCATCTTATTACTATCACTATCGCAAGTATACTATGTAGTTTCTCTCTTGCTGGAGGATTAGTGGGGTCTCTTGGCGGTGGGGCAAGGTGTTATAGGCCTGTTCCCATCCAGCCCTTATTTGTGTAAACAAAGGGAACAGTGGAGTGTGGAAGGCTTGCTCAGGATTGTAGTAAGGGAAGTCCAAAGAAACATTGAGGGAGAATCTGCTTAGTAGTTCTCCTGGTACCATAGTCATTGCCATATGGAATAATTTGGTTATGCACTTTGTTGGTAAACATGATCATGTCATGTCACCCCGTGTCTAGCTATAGGCATTGCATGTGTTCATATTCGCACTAACTGACATAACTGGTTATTATGTTTATTAATAAACCATCATATTTTTACCTCATCTGCACCTTCCTCTCTAACTCTTTTGTAGCCTCACAAATACTTACAGCCATGCTAATAAGAACGTTCTCTAGCCAGTGCATATGTCCTAATCCAAATTCAAATTCAAAATGCTTTATTGGCATGAAATACATTTGTAGATATTGCCAAAGCATACACACAATCCTCTGTCTCTGACTCCTGACAGTGTGACAGTGTCCCGGGCACTGTGGTATGCATATGCTTGGATCTCGGAGTCAGAGCCTACGGCTCACTCAGAGCTAGATTCAAAGTCTTAAGGGACCTCTGAGTTTGGTAGCAAGTCTCAAGATTGAGTTTTTTATAGCCACAGATTCAAAGTCATAAGGGACCTCTGAACATTGAATTCGGCAGCACGTCTCAAGATTGAGTTTCCAGCAACAGATTACAACTCTTAAGGGACCTCTGAATACTGAATTAGGTAACAAGCCTCAAGACTGATTTTCTGAAAACAGATTCCAAGTCTTAAGGGACCTCTGAAAACCAAGCCAGATGACAAGTCTCAAATTTGAGTTTTTAGCAGCAGACGCTGGTGCCAGGCATGAACTCCGAGGTGCAAGTTTGCTGCCCAGCACCAAAGCATACATACCAGGTCTCTAATGTTTATATTTGTTTAATCCTTCCTGTGATAAAAATCCAAATCCTTAGAATAGAAAATATTATCCGCATATATCTGGTTCCAACCCATATTTGGATGGGCTTTGTCCCCTAAGGTTAAGGTTGACACCAGGCAAAACTGTGGTGCACAAGATTAATTAAGCCATTTTCCAACACAAGACACTTCACTGCAGGAACAGTTTCCTGGAAATAAAAACCCAGGTACACCAGTGACAATGGTGGCAGGACTGGGAGAGTGCCGGGGTCAGTGCTACATATATGACGCACTGCTGTTTACTAAGAATCTGTGGAGAGGAAAGCAGGCACTGTAAAGAGGCACTTGATTAAAAACAGGAACAGGAACAGAAGGACTATTTACACCTTACACTGGACAGACCCTCTTTTCATAACCCTGCATGGGCCCTGTCCAGTTTAGAGCAGCCAAATAGTATTTCACTCTGAAACAACGCTTATAAAACACAAAGCATTCATCTTCCTGCCTTACTTACTCTTCAGCATTAACACTGTGAACCACAGATTCATAACCTCCATCTGTTTTATTTTATTATTATTCTTTTTGTTTTTATGACACTGTCATTTTTGAATTTATGGAAAGTAATACACTGGCAAAGGAATTTTTTGGAAATAAATGCTCACTCTAGAGCTCCTAAACCTTGCACTTGAAATATTGCCTGAAGCAATCACACCAAAGTTTATTCATAAACTCAAGGATTATGGGAGTCCCATAATTAAGAGAAGCAGATATGGATACGTATGGCTCAAGAAGCTTGCAAATATACTATATTCCCTCCGTTGAGAATGTAGCCTATATCTTTCATATAGTAGATCCATGGAGAAAGCCAGCAGATTTATTTTGTGTCTAAATAATCCCCGCCCTGCAAAAACACACCCAAGCTCTACGGGAGCCTTCAGGAACGGATATGCCCTTATCCAAGTTGCCTGGTCGAAGGGTGGTGCTTTCACACGTTTCAATCAGATAGCCTGAACATAACCTGCCTCGAACCAGGTTAGCCAAAGTTACCGTGGCGATATGCCCCAATTTAAAGTGAGTCAACTTTGCGATATGAAAACCCCAGGGTTAGAGTTTAACAGCTCACTAACCCCGTAATCTCGCTCCGTAGTACACCCCTCAGGTTTCAGCAGAAACAACAACAATGCAGAGAGGTTCGTTCAAGAGCTAGAGGGTTAACCCTGGAATTGCTTTTTCTTGGCGTCAGCTGAATTTCGCCAAGGCGATGAGAAGCAATGCAGAGTTGGTTTGTTTTCTGTGGACCTGTACGTAATGTGTCTCCAGTGTGAAGCTAGCGACAATAAGGACTTTCGTGAGGGTCTGACATGTTCAAAATAGAACCCTCCAACGATAAAAACACTATTACATTTGCCATAATGGAATTCATTAAGCATAATGAACATAATGAATTAAGATACAATTGGATCTGCCTTATTACTTTTGCTCAGGGTTGCTCATTTCACGGTACTAACATTACAGTACCTCTAGTTATCAAGCTCACTACGTTATGTGGGGTATTTGAAGTGAGTGGGTGGGGCTGAAGACAGAGGAGGATACTTCTTTGATTGTAAACGCAGGACCATAGCAAGGCTAAAACATCCTGCATAGTATACCTTTAATGACACACCTACATTACTGCAATGGGAAACATCTACTCTGATGGAGACTCATACAATATGTACACATTTTAAGACACTGAGACTTGGATTTGAGGCACTGGGATAAAACTGTGTACATCATGGTCTGCTTTGTTCAAAACATTTAATCCTGTTTACTAGTTCATTTCTTGCCAATATCCTTTCTGTCATGGTCTGTGAAGTGAATGACATGGGATGAAGTGCAAACAATGTACACGGGCATAGACCTTCTGAATAATGCTGCATATAAATGTCCAATGTACATAATTAAAGTACATATTCTGCTCTTTGAGGTCATTGCACACACCGCACTAAATGATATAGGTTTTGTGGTTCTGTTTGACTTGGCTACAGAAAAAAAAATAAAAAATTGAAGCGCAAACAAATTAGAACAACATGCAGATAATGAGCTGAAATCCAGCACCTGGGTAAATGAGGGACTATAAGTATGCAAAGCAGAGGCTCCCACACAAGCAAGGGTAATCCACCCAATTAGGAAAGTAAAATCCCAGTATTAAAAATTTTGAAGATGTCCCGATGACATTAATTATGGCTAGCATGGCTGCAAGAGGAGACCTCAGTGACTTTGAGACAGGCACAACCGTTGGGGAACTTTCGGCAGGAGCTTCAATGCGCAAGACAGTTCAACTTGCTTATCTTTCATGAGAAACTGTGCTTAAGGTGATGTCACCATGGAACTCTGGATACATACATTGCATATTTGGCAGGGCAAATGAAAAAAAACACACTGCTGTTGGGCTGTATTAGAAATTTAAGGATGGTAAATTGAGATGCTATTATGTAGATCGGACTAGTTCTTGCTAGTTTGGCTTTGTTTACATGGGTGCATCATGTAAACTATGTATATACATGCCAGTCTTAATAACTAATGTTTTATTTTAATAATATATTAAAATTAGTATTTCACAGCCTGACCTTTAAAAGTTTTTTGCATGGAGATTAAAACCATAGGAGTATTTTTTTTACAGGAAATCATAAAAATGGAATAAAGATCTTGTCAGATTTTAATACGCTTACTTTATACCTGTTCAATGTTTCCCAGAGCACTGCACTTTTTTTTATATTGTCAAAAAAATGTATCCTTGTGGCTGGAACCTGTCTCAACTTGCATAAAGTTACCTCCAGAAATAATGGTTAGTTTGCCAAGGTATGGTGAAAAGTCTTTCCTTCTTGTGACAGTTGTCACAAGATGGCATAACAGACAATGTCAGTTTGACATAAAACTGTCATGCTTTTGCCGGTAAATGTTATGACAGATGTTATCGTCATAACATCTACCAATGAAAGTGATGACAGTTTCATGTCATTTGCCGTAAACTGACATAATCTGTTATGCCATCTTGTGATAGCTGTTAAGTCATGCGTATGACAGTGTTATGTCAGTCGTATGTCGAAGGGTTCAAGTAAAGTTTTACTGAAAAAATCTTGGCCCTTTTTGAGGAGGAGATTATATATAATATACTGCTTGCCATTTCCAGGCCTGTGTCCCTACCTCAGTCCTCACCGATCTGTCTGATCTGATTCTGTGCGAACTGTGAGTGAGCCGAATTTCTGTTGATGATTCCGTGCTGGAGGCTTGACAGTCCACTGATTTGTGTGGCTGTTTTGACTTTGAAATGTTGGTGTGAAATGGCCATTTGAAAAGCTTGGTAAATTGTTTTCACTTAAACTGAAAATACACACAGCACTATGCTGTCTGTCATTATGCTGTCCAGTTCCAATGGCTTTCTGAAATAATTTTGCTTATTTAATTCCCTTGAGTCATGATACGGCAGATTAAGAAGGACCAATGTAAGCTTCTTAATTAATTTTCTGTATGTTGTAATATCCTCAGGTTTAATAGGAAAAACAAAAACAAAACAAAAACTGTCCATGACTTGGATATATTCTATGTGGAGGTGACATGGACTGTGATTAATGACAAGGAAAACACATTTTATTTCAACCAGGTTACCTGAACAAAGAGTACATGGAAACTGTAACTGTTTAACAGCACATTTGCCTAGCAGGCGGCAAAATGAATAATTAACATAAAACTGCTGCTCAACATGTGAAAAAAGCAAGTGCATCTCAACTAATTGGAAGGCTTTTGGAACACTCAGGCTAGCCGTGTACATTTTTGGAACATCAGTCTGTTTTTTAAATTAAACACAGAATACTGATGAGTGTCTTAAATGCACAAATTATGTATAATGCAGTGAACATCCCAGAAACCAACGAAAACATTTACCGCATGGTGAATAAAACCTTTGCATAAAGATGAGAGGAACTTTATTTACTCAAGAGAGAAGGATTAGAAATATATTCCCCAGTGAAAAATGTCAGAGCAAGGCAAGCAAGGATCAGGTAAGTTCAGGTCACAGACCATATCACAGACCATACCCCCAAACATAGCTAATACCAGACCACAGACCAGGATACAGAACAGATAACTAAACAGAACACAGACTAGACCACAAACCAGAACACGGACCAGGTAACTGACCAGAACATAGACCAGGTCACAGACTAAAAACACAACACAGACAAATATAAACACTGAGGCTGAAAACCCATGTTACATTTTTTTTTCTGGTTTTAAATTTCCTCAGTTACAAATAAAAGTGCTATATCAGACTTTCTTTTATGCTGAACATTTTCCTGTGTGTGATTTCCACAATGATTTATGTTACTTACAATAAATGCATACAATGCACTGAAGGAGTTTAAAGCAACATGAATTAAATATAGCCAAGTTATACTGGTACTGAAAATAGCAGAAGAAAAAGCTGTGCCGTACAAAATACAATGATTAATAAATACATTGTCCAGACAAAGACAAAATCGATGAAGAATGCATTCATTATGTTCAGTGACATGCAGTTATCTTTTGGTTTTAGGGAGGACAGAGTGACCACAAAACCACCGGCATCCAACGCACTATTAATGCACCGCATGTTCAGTCCTTTCAAAGAAAAATGCATTTTGTCATATGCAAATGAGCCAAAAGGCCCTGAAGCTTGAACTCTGTCAAGATGGCTACCTCTAAAAAGATGACATCAGTAGCCAATTGACATGCACAGAAACTCAACCACCCCTTGTTCATGCACCCCTTTCTTCAGTGAAAAATGTTTTTTTTGGCTGAGGTTTCAAAGCAGACAGCCAATGCCTGAGGAAATCCTCAAACGGTTTGCATTCGTTACATGCTCCTGTATTGGGATTTACAGCCATATGCTTTGAAGGCTTGCCACTCTCATCCCTCTCCTGCTGATACATTTCACGTTCCGTGCGCCATTTCAGTCAAGCATAACTACAATTAAAGAATCTTTCTCCTCCAGCACCTGTGCACCACTCGCACGCCTAGGTAAGCTTCTGAGAGAACTCAGCTTAGAACCCACAGTAATCCTCTCTAATCAAAATCAAACATGGGCCAAAGAGCATACAGTGAATGGGAGGAAGGTGGTCAGAGCATACACAAATCCTGCTCACGACCCCATCTCCCCCTCCACACACACACACACACACACACAAATCCAAGAGTCCAGGGATTGGCAAAACAGTTTAAGGTCACCAGCTATGGTGGTTAAAGGGATAGCTGCCATATCCTAAACTAACACACAAGATATCAATTACAAGATGTCAACTCGGAGGAGGACGTCAGGTAACATTGAAACGTCAGTTCCTGTTCTCCGTGCATTACAGGCCTGAGCGTAAGAACAAATTTGTTCTTTGCCGTTGTCATTTATGTGTGCTCCGAATTCCTTAAGAATCAGTCCACTGTATTCCTTTTCGTCTCAGTACTTTTCCACAGTTGGTGAGCACCCCACCTTCTCTCACTGATTGCTGGAGTGCGCAGGCACATCTGTTTTGTTTACTTATCAATTACACAATATCTATTTATGCAAGCAAACAAACATATGACAAATTGTTTATTTAAGTTTAATATTACATACAAAGGAAAATTATTAGGCAATGCATTTGCTCTAAAGCCTGCAAGCTAAAATGAGCTCAAACGGCAATGCTATCAACAACAAGCTATTTTGATATTGAATATAGATGATAAATGTCATCACTTTGTATATTCCTTCAAGATTAATTATAGATTTTGTAGCTTACTTTATAAACAAGTGGATCTTTGTTTGTGGAACCGACAATGTTATTAATGCCACTAAGCCACTGGATGGCCATGCCCAATGGTAATGGGACTGGACCTGTTAAGATGTTGAACACCAGATATATAATAGACCTTTAGCTCAGGATCGGGGTCCAAAAACCTCTATTCTCAAAAAGTGCAACGGCCCTGTACCGCAACAGAACCCAAGTATGCCTAAATGGTGATGCCATAATACTGGATCAATTTATCACAGCACTGGCAAATGTGTCAATACCAGCTAAGGTTAATTTTAAATCTATAATATGGGAAACGTATAAAAATTGCTAATGGCCCTTATCTAACTCATAACTCCATCTAACTGCCACCATCAGGTCACTACTATGAAATTCCAATGACATAAAAAAACAGTCATGGCCCATTTAATCTCTGCAATGTCCATGTAAATCAGGAAATTAAAGTAGCCTTCCTTCAGCTTATTATGTAGTACCGATATGTCTTGGAACCAGGAAAGGCGATTAGAGCACATGCAGTTAAAATGAGTCCATATTAAATTTGAAACTTGTGAAGCAATTATGAATATATTTTTTTTACGTTTTCTCTGGTGAGTGCTGTGCTATGTTTTATTTATTTTTAATTCAGCTGATACACCAAGACAATTTTCCATCAAAAATCTTATGAGATAAAAAGCATTTAAAACTTTGTACTAAAATAAGTTAATTAATTTCAAGTTTAATAAAACAGTAATATGACCCACTTCCATTTTACCTCCTACAGTATTCACTCCTAGGAGTTCTTGGACACAAGTTTTAGTAAGCCTGCATTAAATTTCAGTACAGGTCAACTCTATTGCCAGACTAACAGGTGTCTTTGTTTGCTTGCTGTCATCAGTTTTAACCTTACCAAGCAGTGCAGAATACATTTATTTTCAGCTTCCATGGTTACCACGTCAAGCATGTTCCAGGCTTACTTCTTGTAAATCACGAGGTAACTTGAATGATTGGTGCATTAGCTAGAACATTTTAATGACAAATTGCATTAATGACGCTGCATTAACATACCATGCAGCCTCTTTGCTTAAGACTAGAGCCTGATCCATCAGTTGAAGCATCTACTGAAGAACAAGATGGAGTCTTTATTTTCTTATACATATCTGACATTTGTTCACTAAAAGATTAATGCATATACTAAATTTGACTCAATGTAATGACGTACACACATTTAACATACTATCAGTTTAAACAGGTCTGTATTAATACAAACTTTATTAGTTTTGTAAAATGAAGTCAGTTAAAGCAAATTAAATTGTTGTGTGATTAACATAAAAGTACATTTATTAGGTTGCGCAAAATAAAGGAATATGTTAGCAAACCTTACAACCCTAAAAGCAGACTGAAATTCCACCTCTGACACATCTTAAAATTATGATGTATAGGTATACAAACGTCAGTTTACCAAGCCCAGCCATGCAGCCTGTCAATTAAAACCACAAATTAATGGCTTTTGTACTATGAATGAAACAAATACAATCCACAGTGCAGTGTCTATATTAGGCCTTAATGAGATTGTACTACCTTGCACACAGAAGTGATTAACATTATAGATTGAAGGCAGTGGTAAAATTTCATTTTTATTATGTTTTCTTTTTTATTTTTCATTGGGTTTGTGGAACTTCATTAATCCCTTTCCCAAACACAATTCTTTGAGATACCATTTTGGATCAGTGATATTTCAATCATGTGGGTGAGCTGGATGAGCTTAAATGCGGAATTATAAGGTAGGCATTTGTCAATGACCTCTGATGAGCTTATTCTCTCTGCGCATTAAAATTTAGACATTAGTGGACAAATACTGTCAAATACTTAATCGTGCTTGAAGGACAGTGTAGGGAAAACCACTTTGAAAGTGTAGTTTTACAAACTACCAATTACTTCACACTGAAACTCCAGCCAAGGTGCTAACCTGAAGATAACTGTAGCTTGAAAACTACAATTACTTAAAAAAAATGGTGTTCAAATGTACTGGTTGCATTTTTAGGGAAGCTCATATGTGATAATTTTTTTACTTTTTTCCATTGAGTCAGAAATTTCACATACTGTATATATGACTGCAAACTTAGGTCTCCACCAAAAAAAAAAAATGAATGGCTTATCTATTGAATGTGAAAATAAAATAAATAAATAATAATAAATAAACTTGTAATTATCTATTTAATAATCATAACACAATGCACACATCATAAGGCCTAACCAAAAGAGGAGAATACTGAAAGCCGCAGTCATTCTCTCCCTATTGAAAGGACTGTCCACTGTTTAACTTGACATAGGGACATACTACTATAAGACTTCACAATACTGAAGAAAAAAACTGAAATGGCAACACTAGGCTTCATAGTGAGGCAAAAAATAAAACAAAATAAAAATAAAATAACAAAAAGCTGAGCCCGGTGACCCATTGCAACTTTACAAAAAACAAAAAAAAAACCCTTAGCTTGAAAAGTAAAGGAATGCAATTTCAGAGGCTATTGCAAGTTCATCCTCCACTGTCATTTACTTTGGTCACTCTCACTAGCCAATAGCCAAACCCATTTTAGATGACAATCGCTCTGATGACAGTTTTTAGCATTCGAGATCCCATCCTGGTGGCTCCTGGTGAGCAAAAATCACTCCGATGTAAGGCTAAATGGATTTCATATAACTCCCCATTCTTCAACCTAATGGCCAAAGAGATGAACTAGCATTACCATTGTTCCTGAAGTATATGACCTCCAATTAGGTCTGTCAGATATCATATAGAGCCGAGACACTAGAGCAGGGATGCCATCACACGGCCAGGAATCTAATCTGAACTGTGCGGGTGGAGACTGTGAATGGGAACCCATGCAGGGCAGTACATACATCAGCCACGCCATCATTCGGAGAAGGAGGGTTTCAGTAAGTAGGGCACTAGCAGGTTGCACTGGCTACTTTTAAAAATATGCATATTTTTTGGGAGCATGGAATATGGAAATAACATAAATAATCAGTGCATAGACAGGAAACTAAACAAGAAATACTCACTTCTGTCAAGTGTCGCTGATGCAATGACGTTTTATTAATCATTTATTTAAAAATTTTGGATTATTAATTTTTTTTTCCAGGAGAATATCTGCATTTCAGAATGCATCTGTTAAATCTTGAATGAAATCCAGCTGTTGCTTAAGGCTGTCTTTTCTCCTGATGATACACAATTTACATTCGGTGCAGATCTCAGTCTTTATGTGATGCTTGCTTGTTTTTAATTGTTAGGTCTGTTGCTATTGTCCTTGCATGATTTATTTTTCATTTGTAAGCTATGCAAAATAAATTAAAATCACCTGGGTGAGGTGTAGCAGATGAATACTGTCACACTCATTCAGTCAGACAGTTTTTTGTAGTGTATGCATTTGACATTGATCCATGTTTACCTTTCTTCCTTTGACTCTTCAATATTAAGCCAACAAACTCTTTTTTTATAAGTGACACAATTGTCCACTGAATTGTATAACTGGTCACTTCATTAAATTGTCAACTGCCTATAGGGTCCCCTGGAGGATAACAACTGAAATACAAGTTTAAAACCCAGCATTACATGTGATAGAGTCTAACTGGTGGCCCTAGTTATGGAGCCTCATGTCAAGTTGTAAGGTTTATTATTGCATAGCATAGTGTGTAAAGACATTATGAAAGATGCAATGGCCCAGATTTTACATTCATTATAATAAAATCATGAAGATTTAGTGGGTGCATTGTGAACTTTTCATACCTCAAATGATTTACACGGGACAAATTATAGGCATGCAGTTTACTTTTGGTATTGTAATTAGTTATTAATGATTTTAGCTGTTCCGACGTGACTTGCACAGCTGAGCATGTCTTTCACACGTTGCCACTGCCGGATTGTCATTTGGAGAGAATCCAAATGAACGCTGAAACAGGTGCAACCGTACACTATTATTTACCGCCAAAAAGCTGTCTTACAGCTGCAACACTATATGACAGTACAGCGGACACCCCTTGGTCTGGGACTGTTTTTCATGTTTTTAGATAGGCCCCTTAGTCCCAAAAAAGGCAAATATTAATGCCACAGTATGCAATGACAACATAGATGATTCTGTGCTTCCCTAACAGTTTGGGGAAGCCCTTGCCTGTTTCAGCATGACAATGCCCCCGGGCAAACAGTGAGTACAAAGTGAAACAAAAACATCAAGTACAAAGCATTTCCAGAAGAGTGGAGGTTGTTATAGCAGCAAAGGGTGGACCAACTCCATATTAATGCCCATAATGTTGGATGAGATATTGGATGTCAGGTGTCAAGATACTTTTGGCCATATAGTGTATTTTTCTTTCTTTATTCTTTCATCCTGTCCAATGCAGTATAAAGGCATAAAAAGAGCCTATGAAGTTACGAACACTGGGGTGGTACCCTAGAGGTACCTAGCCAGCAATACATAATTCATTTGTACCTTTTTTGCTGGTAAAAAGCACTTCTTAGAATAAATAGAATAAAATTGTACGTTCAGGGTACAGTTGGGACATGTGTTCCCTAAAGGACAAAAATGTACCTCCGTGCACCTTTATTTTTGAGAGTTTCACACAGTAACCGAGGCATACTATCAAGACATCATAGATGGAATCCCTCAATGTAACTATTATGTAAGCCTTGCTGGGGTCCTTATGGATGCATTATGAATGCATACCATTCTTATGTCTGCGATCATTAGGTCAGGTCTATGCCAGCCGGTGACAATGCATACTCAAATCCATCCATCTATCCATTATCTATATCCACTTAGTCCTGGTCAGGGTTACGGGAGGTGCTGGAACATATCCCAGCATGCACTGGGCAGGAATACACCCTGGACAGCTTCATACTCACATATTATTTTTTATGACGGCAACAAATGTTTTATGGATAGCTTAATATGTACTTATTAATATGTTCTATTCCCCAACAGAATGGTCTCAGGAAGTGAGGTGATGTAAAACCTATTATAAAGTATTCATAACATCCTATGCAATTGCAATGCTTTTGTGATCCTCATGGCTGCATTATGAGTCCTTCATGAAGCAAGGGTTAAAAAGTAATCATTACCAAATGTCCTCTTTTGTGTCAGATGGAGAGTTCAGACAAGCATTAAAAGGATAGAAATGAACTCTCTCTGAAAATTTAAACCAATCCAATTTATGTTATCAGACAGCAGCACCTTAGGACATTTGTACTGGGTCAGAGTCTGATCTCTTGTTTTCAAGAGGAATAAATTGGTTTACTGCCTGCCTTCCTCAGATGACAATGTTTCAGCATCTTTTAATCTGGGACACTTGAACTAGGACCCTGCTGCACATAGTAGTTATTCATTTTCACAGACAGAAAGGCCAAAAATAACAAATCTCTTGGTGCCACCTGTGGAATTTGTCCGCAGGTATTAAAAGCCTCCCCAAATCCTTACATTTTTATATTTGCTTACATCAAATATGCACTCCAGCTGTGTTTTATCACAGATTCTGCATATACTGTTCCTGCCAAAATACACAGACCCCACGATAATTAGAAGTTACATTTTAAATATGTATGTTGTTTTACAAACAGGTTTGTAGAATCCATATGGAATCATGGCTTCAATCAACATTTGTTTTAACCTTGTATTGCAAATAAATGTGAGTCTTTTTTTTCCCACAAAAACACACGAAACTTGTGCATGATCACGTTTGATCGTAAACTGTAAGAAGGTTCCAAGAACATTTCGGCATTTATCATTTTTTCTTATCTGTATTTGTTCATGGCTGTTTCCTTATGCAAATCACATGAACAGGATTACGCATACAATTTACAAACAGTCTGCATTCATAAGCTCATATCAATGCAATTTCATATTTGATTGTAAGTCAGTTAAGGAAAATTTCTAATGAATACAGGATCAGCTTCCTGTTCTATAGTCTTTTCACTAACACACCATATAGCCCCAGGATAAAGCTTTAAACTGTACGCTATGCTGCAGTTGTACCAAAGGTTTTGCTGAAAAGTTGTAGCAGAACTTATATTAATTTCCAGTGCAGTGCAGTGCAGTCTTAGCACTAACACAAGCACAGCCACCAGGATACATTTTTAAGCTTTAAAGATGAGGGCGTATTAACTTCCTGTGTTGTTCAGTGCACCGTAATTAAATTCTCTGATAGCATTCACCTGTATTATTTGCAGATCCAGGATGCAATTTCCTCCAGAGTTCAAGCCTTGCATTTGCGCAAGATGACACACTAGAATTTATTTAACTGCATGCTGACAATGAAATGGTAATGAAAAAGAACGCCAGAAAAGATGTTTGGGCCCTCAAATGAATATTAGCATTCACAGAAGGAAGTCCCCTTAATCAGAAAACCCTTGCTTTGACTGACATTATTAGGTGAAAATATTCCTGTCCCTGTTTTGTTAATACTGCACAGCACTTTTATTAATAATGTACAAGCACACACATATAAGCACACACAAATGTAATACACTCCTGACACGCATGTGCACTCACACACACACACACACACACATCAATCTGTATTTCTTTCACATCTGCAGAGATGTGAAAACACAGTGACCCAATGTCAAGGCACACGGTATCATATCGTTCCACTTCCACTTCTCCTCCAGAATCACAAAGGACCTTCCCTTGAGTTTCACAAAATGTCATCTTCTGAATTATGTGTGCTTTTATCATGTGCAATGTGGATGCACTAAATCCTCTATTAATCAGCTGGGTTCGCATTTAGGAAGCCTGAAAAAACAAGGCATAATTCACTGTGGCCATAACAGATCCCATGGGACTCTTTAAAGTCATTTCTAAATCATCCTTTTAACTCTTTTCTGTCCCAGAAGATTGACAGATTCAACTCACTCTGATTAATCATCTGAATTTGGCCAGATGCATTATAACTGCTAAGCTGCTAGATTCTTGGAATCTTTTCAAGTGATTTTTAATTTTTTTGTAATGAGGAAATATGGACAGAACATAAACTGTAAATTTCTTGGGTGGAATTGGCCTTTAAGTTGTGCAGTGGCTCAAAACTCATTCTAGCCCAAACAATCTGGCATGCTTTACGGTGGTCTGCACTCCACATTGGACCTTGATAAGCAGAGAAGAGCACCTCACTCACGGTGCTCTGCGATTTACGGATGGCAAGCTCTAAATTACTGCACATAATATTTATTTATTTATTTAATAATTTATTTCTTTATTCATTTGGTGATTAATCACTTAGATCTGGTGTGATCAATCCTGATCCTAAAGTGTCTGCCGGTTGTCCTTGTTACTCAGCGCTTAATTAATAAATTAAACCACTTTATTACACAGTCTGCTCATCCGATTTGTTGGTTACTTTCATTGTAAAACTTAAATCAACAGACCATGTGGCTCTTAATGACCCCTGAACTAGTCACAGCTTTGGTCCATAATGAGTTAAAATGTATGGCCCACGGGTGACTTGCTTGACACTGCAAATCTGTGCACCATTTAAGTTCCAAGCAAGTTGAGGGTAAAGCAGCAGCCATTGCATCTCAGTCTCAGTTACTCTAGAATTCACCATTCTAAATTAAGCTCCCCTCCTTTGTGAACTTGACACAGCAAGCGCTTTTGCACCTGCATTCGAGAAACTACACCTCCCAAGTATCACCACATCAGTTATTATGGGTGGGTGGTGAGAAATGTGCATTGTAGTTTTTAGTTTTATTTCTCAGCTTCCCAAAGCGTTGCTTTAAAATTCCTCCATGTGTGGCCTCTGCTGAGACTGCTCCCTACCTTCCGCTTGGCTCTCAGCTGTCCGTGGTAATTGTCTGACGAATCTCCTGGGATCTCCCCTCCCCACAGGGTGATTCCCACCATGGTGTAGGTGATGCCCATCACCACTAGGGGCAGTATGTACACCAGCACAGTCACAATGATGTGGTACCTGTGCAAAGTGCAATATAATGTAAAAAAAACAAACACATAACTATGCTTGTCAGACATAACACAGAATCAAAACCACAGCTGTATGAACACTATATGGCACTTAAAACTACAATGGAAAAGAACTGTACCATTTTTTCTCAAACTTAAGCATTTACACGTATGTCAGATACTAGATAGATCCAAATCATGACGGATGCAATGGTGTTGGATGAATTGTGAAGAAAGTGGAGAAAAAAGCATTTGTTTTTTGCATAGATAGAAGAGTGGGCGGGGCCTCACGTGAACGGGTCCTCAGCTGGGCGGGGCCAGGCCACATAGCAGAGGGTCCTTCGGGGAGTCTTCTTGATGGTGGAGTAGAAGCACAGTGGGAAGGCCAAAACAATGGCCAGTGCCCAGATACAGACAATCACCACCTTGGTTGCCGTGGCTGACAGTCTGGGCTTCAGTGGGTGGATGATAGCCATGTACCTTCACAAACCAGGAACAAAAAGACCGCAGCAAGGTCAAGGGTCGCGGATATCAAGAAATTGTTTACCTCACGGCAGACCAATGGCAAACAAGGTCTACACCCAACTGCAATGCGCCTCTGTGTAGCATTACTATTTTACAGACCAGTGAACTGCTACTACTGAACAGTGATGGTGTATTTTTAAAAGCATTTCTGCTTTCTGTCTTGTTTGGAGATGAGACCAAAAAAAACCTATGACTGTAAAGTGCCACATTCTGTTTAGACCGCGAAATGATATTTTCGGAAATCAACACAACACAACACAACAAATGTTAAGCTCAATGTTTTGAACTGTTATTCAAAACATTGAACTTAAGGAAATCAAAAAATATTTGTACAAGTTTACTCATAATCTGTTTTGTAGCATGTTGTCTTATTTTACAATAGTATGAAATTAACGGAACATCTTATTTGACTGACTGAACCTGTAACATCCCATAATTAATTTGTTTTGCCTGTAAATAATAGATCACTGTACATGCTCTATGAAATGAAACTTTTGATCTCATTACTGTGACTTCAATGTGTACAATTGAATTCATATAACAATAAGGACTAAGGACAAAATATAAAAAGGCAATAACAGTAAAGTGAATTTTCCATTACCATGTTATTAGGTGTACCTCATAAAGTCATAGAATAAAACACATATGTATTTGACCTTGTCACAAACATGAAAGCTACATAGTTACATGACAAGCTGCACAATTTAATTTTTACTTATTTAGAACTGCCTCACAGTTTTGAACCTTGCTCAAATGGTTATTCATTTAGCTTCAAGCTTAAATTGGAGTTTAAGGCTAACAGAAACTAGGCAGAAGCAACAGTGCAGTTTGTGATCTTTTCCTAACTATATTTCGTGAAAATGGCAAACAGTAACCACGGCCACAATAATTTGTTTGTACTTGGGCTTCTCTGTCTAATGCCAGATCAAATATTTACGCTTCAGGCAGTTCTGTACAGTAAATGCAGAGTGGAGAAAGGTGCGTGATGCTCTTCAATCTCATTTATGTGATCTCTGAGAATAGTCTGGCTAGGACTTTTATATGCTGACTGAAAGTAAATCGCCATGGTCAGACAGGCAGGAAATTTGCTTTCATTCACCTTTAAAGAGAGCAGTAAAAGAACTGATCGGTAGATTAGAATCGCATGGCATTCACTTGAGGTCATGAATCTGATGTGGGCAATTTCAGATGTTGTCCATTTGATGTAGCTCTGTGTGAAAACGTGGTCCCGCGTGTGTGTGTGTGCGTGAGAGAGAGAGAGAGAGAGAGAGAGACAGACCGACAGACAGACACTTTGACTTCATCCCTTTCTCTTTCCATTATGCCTCTCAACACACGAAGGTTCACTTTCAAGGATCATAAAAATAAAAATAAAAAAGAGGTTTCATGCTGAGACAGGCGAGTTCACATGACATGTAGTGTACTGTAGTTAATCAGTTAATCCACTGTGATTGTGGAACTGAGACCATTCAGTGTAACATGCTTGTGCTGTGAAATCACCACAAATCTCAAAAAATTGTGGCCTTGGAGGCACAAACAATTCATCGGTGCAAGACAACTACACATTAGATTTTTCTGTCACTCACAAACAATAAATCACCACTAGATGATCACTCTAGAAGCCACTACACAATGACAGAGATAGTTCTTTCATGTACAGCTATTCATCGATTCTTGATTTGTGAGACCACCCAGGTGTAAGGTTTAGATAATACAGCTGATAAAACTGATAGGACGTTTATCGCAGCACGAACCTTCAGTAGTACACCATGTTTTGCAACAACAAAAAAGAAACAAAAGCAACTATCATCGTCATCATCATCAACATCTTGGCTCTGGCCTATTAAAAATAATTTGCTGACAAAAAGGCCACTGGCGTCTTATACTGTTAAGAAATGGTTTGAAAGCATTTTTGGCAGCTAACAAACAGACTGAGGTCTATTTCTTATATCAGGGACGATAATAAAAAAATAAATTAAAACAACAAGAGCTTACACTTTATTTAATTCTCATATTTACGTTGTCCTCGTATTTCAGGTTTTTTCAATTTGTAAAAGTTTTTATTGTTTTTTTTTTTTAGTTTTTATTATCTTTTTTTTTTTTATATGCTCTCAACATTGTGACGCAGAAATGAAACCTTGGGTATGTCTCCTCCTCAACATAAAACAAAAGGTAGTGACACTGGTACACAGTGAATTGTTCAGTTTTAAATCAACTCTAACGGGCTTTATGTGAGTCCACTATGGCCAGAGTGGCCTCATATGAACTCTGTTACGCTATGTCCAGATTACAGGCTGAAGTGGCCCAAATCCAATTTTTTGCCAACATGTGACACAGATCAGATTTTTTTTCTGAGCTGTGCGAAACACATTTGATCGTTTCCGAGCAGATTTGGGCCACTTCCATATGTGATCCTAGGCTGAAAACATAGCATACTGTCAGATCGGAATTCCTGTGTTTTTTAAACCTCACTTAGATGCGCAGGTGCATATCACTATCACCATCACTCCATTGGCCTTCCTCCACCTTCTCACCCTCATCTTCACCAGCTGATGAAGCGTCATCCGACCTCCACAAAGCTTGAACCGCTATTTTGTTTGTTGCCACGATGGACTGTCGCAAAAAATGTTATGTTTTTGTTGTTGTTAATGCGAGCAAGTGAGCTCTTTCAGAGCAGAGGTCTGTTCTCACTTACGTCAGATATCGGTCACTTACAAACATGAATGCGAACAGTCAATGCAAAAGGATCGGACCCGAGCAAAACATCGGAATTGAGCATTAAGGCCTGTAATGTGAACTTAGCCTTAGAATTGAATTAACACCGAACATTCTACTGTGTATGAACCACTTTGTTTAAATCCCTTCATCCTCCTTCAATTTTCTTTACAACCAAAGGACCCATCAGGAACAACAATGAAATGGAGTATTGATCAAGTCTAGTAAGGAATCCTTGAATGCTTAACAAGTTCTGCAGGCACACAAGTGGCATGAAATGATGAGCCATTTAAGAGTCGAGTGTGGAGGAAGTAATCTGTATCGAGCTTCATCTGTGACTTGTTTGAGTAACAGGATATAAATGGAGGTACCAGACATAAATTACTTTCATTTATTTGCTTGTCGACTACTCCCACCCAATTTACAGTAAATAGTTCTCCATTTAATAAACCTGTTACCTAGTTTCGTGACTGTTCAAGTTGTAAAAGCAGTCCAGGGTCGGTTTTGATTGGAATTGTCTTTGGTTTACAAAATATAGCTCCCAAGCCACTGTGCACATAACAACGATGTGACCCAATGTGTATTTCTTAAACCTCATTTTATTGAACTCTCTGGGCAAGTTTGCATTGATGCCAACTATACATATGCTCCAATGATAACAGAAAAAAGGTAAAAAGGTATTATTAAACACACCTGAGTATAGTTTTATCAGTTGATTTATCGGTTATTATATATTATCGGTTATAAGCTACCGGCCGGTAGATCTCCAGGAACAGGTGTGGGCAGCCCTGGTGAAGAGGCTTCTTATTTAAACTTAGTTCCCTGAGGTACTGTATCGTAGACAAGTTATTTAAATGAGAGAATGAGTATTGTGAGAGCATGGTGAAATTTGCTTTGTAATTCTCATCGGTTGCAATTTGTTTATGCAATGCTATGTGCGTATCCAGGTCTATGTTTATTTAGCCATTCCCTGATCTACACAGTATGACAAATCCATCTCCGTTGGGCGTTCTTTTCTCGGTAGAGCTTAATGTTTGTTGGGACCAGAAAGAGCAGGTGTGTTATCTGCTTTGTGTATGAAGGGACCACATTTTAATGTTACCTCATTTTGAGAAAGGCTTTCTGGGCTCAAATGCCAATACTGTCAAAACCCATTTTAAGAATGATCAATATAACAATAGTCCTTCTCAAATGTACATATATTTCCATATTTGCACTCAAATTTGTCGGCATAAAACATGGCCCCATTTAATGCACTTTCTTATCGTCCAACATCAATATTCAAGACATTTAATTGACACATTTTTTGCAGAGTTGCACTGCTTGATTTGGAGCAGAACAGCACATGAGAAAGCAAAACTGGCTTTGTGAAAACCAAGGGGAAATTCATTTTATTTGCTCTGGAACTAAATCTGTATTTGCTGCAAAAGCATTTTACAGTGGAATTTAGAGTATTTAATGAATTTAGCAATGAAATTCAGTTCTTCCTCCAATTGTATGAACTAAAGTGTGTATGTCTAATAATAATAATAATTATAATAATAATAATAATAATGGTATCGTATACATTGTATTGTTATTGTGTGTGGCCTCACAATTCTAAGCATATTCCTTGGTTCAATGATTCAATGAAAGGGCTGTAGTTCTTGGCTCACTATCACTGAAGGTTTCTTATCCCTCAGCTTCCATTCATTCATGCAACTGAGTGACACCATGAGCTTCCATATTCAAAATGGAACATGCACGCACGCTCGCACACACACACACACACACAGAGAATATTACTGACATCACCTCTTTCTCCAGGACGCGGTTTTGACACAAACAACACTGCATCAAGATGGCAAAAAATCTAAAATAGCCGAAATCATAATCCAAGGTGAATGTATTACTAGTCCTGCAGTTTATCAAACAACTATTGATCTTATTCCCAAGCCTATAGCAATTACTTTCTCTCGCTTTTTATAAAAGTCAACGACATGTAACTTTTTTAAAGAGGATAATTTCCGACTATTTGCCACTGATCACACTTTAAATAAGAATTGATATTACATAAACCCGTTAAGATGCAAACCATGGACTCTGGCACTGCATTTAGATAGCTATCCACTTAAAATCTCATGTAACGATTACCCATGGATATTGTATTCTATTAAAGATATTTAGTGCGTAGGTATGTAAAGCTTATTGAAAATAATTTACACGTACGGTAGCCTACAGTGTTTCTATGAATGGGGAATGCGATTCATATATTGCGTATATATGCTGAGCCCATTCTGTTGCAGGGACATTTTTGCTTGCAGACTGTTGTCAGATTAGAAGCCGAGAAATGGGGTTAACATTTCCCCCCAACACCCATTATCTGTAGGCTACACACTCTAACCCAACGCGGGGCGTATTCCTATACCCTGTGGTTTAAATTCAAGTTCGGCAGTACAGAAAGCAGTATATGGAAATGGTAGGAACCGTACAACAAATGCGCACCCTACTAAAGTCATTACTGCATATAAGGCTATAGTTTATCTAATATAAATTAGGAAATATTTTTGTAAGCTTTCAAGTTAGTTCATGAAAGGAGGTGTAAAATCTTATGATTGTGTATTTCTAGTTGCCTATAATCGAAAACAGAAATTGTGAAGGTCCGCATGTCGATGTACACTACTCGCGCTTGCGAATGACAAGCCGCATCATCTCCAGAACAGTGTACTGAATGAGCGAATGAATGAAGGAATATACGTTAATGCTGTTTGCCTGGAACATTACTACAGCGAATATAGTCTCGCAATGCAAAATGTAAAGCTGCGCGCCTACTGAAATTCCGCAACTGGATTGCAACTATATTATTGGCACAGATAACATCATGTTTCAGACCCGCATCTTTTGTCACATTACGATCACGCAGAAGCGACCAATGGTCGTTAGTGATATTTTAAAATAACATTTTTCCACTACTATCATAACCAACTGTAAATTTGGGTTAGGGTTTTATAAGGACCTCCTTGTTATACAAGCTCTTCTGATATTTACACCATGCCCTTACCTGTCAACTGCTATCGCAGTCATGGAATAGATGCTTGCAAACACTGCAGTGACAGGGAAAAAGTTGTGGAAGTTGCAGTACGATTCTCCAAAGTACCATTCACCATGAGCGGCATATATAAAATTAATGAGAGTATTGAAGGCGGCCGTCGAAGCATCAGAGAAAGCCAAATTCAATAAAAAATAGTTGGTAACGGTTCTCATTCGCTTGTGGGCCAGTATTATCCATATTACAATCAAGTTCCCAAAAACTGCCACAGCAACAACGGAACTGTAGGCGACAGACCACAGCGCCACTCTCCACGGCGGCTGCACAAACTGGTTCGTAAAGTTCCCAGTTATGTTGGATGTGCTGTTTGATGCTTCCATTTGGAAAATTCTTTTTTCTTGGTATTAAAGTAGAAATCTTCCCAGAGTCTGTTCGCTGAGCCGGTGTGCACCGGTGGACAAGTTTCTTTGCAGTGATCCACACGACAACTGGCTAAAGCGCACGGGGTCCCTCTGATCACCACTGACAACTAGAAGCTGTCTGTTTCGATGTGTAGTCTTTTGGGGGCATCTCATTAGATTGCAGCACTGTGATACTGTTATGAGAGCAGTTTCTGAAGGCAGTCTCCGGTGAATAGAGCGAATGCAAACAAAACAGATGGTAGCCTATGCAAAAGCAGCAACAAGTGAACCAGTCTCTCGTTGAATACAAATGGGCTGTTGAAAATTGAGTTTATTACAGGTACAGCTACAACGTTCGGTTTTAATCAGCCATGCCCACAGTGACGCAACTGCCTAACTGGTTACTGGTGCACAGACGGAAGTGGATCGATTTTTTTTTTGTTACAAAAACCAACTGCGTGGAAAATAGCGCTGCACTAGTACATTTCACATGGTAATCGACTGGGACAAGAAATCCCATCCGCTTCGCAGTAGCGTACTACTAACTAACTACATGCAATCTGGAATGATAATGGACAGATTTAAGGAAAGCACAGTTATTCGCTTCGCAGGTATAACAAATCAAAATTGATCTCCAATTACATAGACTGACATATATAAAGTAGCCCAAACCAGATGTGTGTGTGTGTGTGTGTGTGTGTGTTGGGGGGGCTTTTTATTTAAAGTGTGATCAGCACCTGCAATAAAAATAATAATCAGCATAATATTCTTATGATGTCAGTTTGCCATTTTGACCTTCTGTAGAATGATTTCTCAGTCTAGTGTTATAAATTGCTCTGAAAAGCCTGAGGGTGGAAGTGTTGTTTCAGCCCAGACCATATGAGAATTGTAGACCTAAGGCTGGTTTATGACAACAGCTTTATTTGTGTTTGTCAATGACACCCATCACAATCTCTCAGTGTCTAGTAGAGTCCAATTTAATGAGAATCGCGATACAATGAGCATTTAAGCACCAACACATACAGTAAGAATAACATATTTTGTCACTGACATTTACCTTCTGATTCTTCATGTTCGGTATCTGGCAATCTTGGATGAGTCAATGATGGGGTGGGGGTGGGTGGTGGAGGGGGGGGGGGGGGGGGGGGGGGTGGGTGGTATGAGGACAAGGAAACCTTCCAAATGTCCGTCCACAGTGTACATGCACCATGTAGCCAGGAAGATAACTGCACTGCACTTTCATATGGTGAGTACCGCAAAGATGATGAAACCACCGACAGTTCTTTTGTGAAGCACCAGCATATGACTTCCATACTTCATATGCTGCTGCTTCTAGTTAATTGTGACAATAAGCCACAGAGAAGCATTAAAAAAAAAAACATAAAAATGGCTTCTATTCACTAGAGAATGAAACCGATTGAAACTGATGCTAATTAACAGCAAGCTAAGAACAAATACAATCAGGAAAGTTTAGACAGAGTTTGCATAGTCAACATCTAAATATATCAGGGGTTAAAACATTTAAACAAAAAAAAATTAAGTAATAATTATAGTTCTAAATAACCTACAAACACATATAATAATAATGTGCACTTCATGTACTTTGTTTGATGTGCTTCACATACTTTATAGTTCCTGTTTCATATACTACATAAAACATGTATTATGTGATAAAGGAATCAGTCTGAAGCTCACGGTTATTCAACCATATTGTTTCTGGAAAGCAGCAGATCAGTGTGTCATTTGTCAGGTGCTTGTGATTTCCTGCCAGATGTGTTCTATTATCTTTTTCTTCACTTACTTGGACTTATTCTTCTGAATTTCACTTGCAATAATAAAGGTGGACATATATGATGATAGTTCAGACAAATATAATGCATGGAAATGATATTTATAAATATTTGCAGGCACCATCTTTCTGGAGTTAAATATGTTCAATGGTAAAATATATGTATATTTTTTTTATGTTGCTACAGTACACAGTATTTGTTATGAGAAGCTAAACTTCATTTATCATATACATAACTCATAGAGGTAGTTTGACTACAACATATGCTTTGAGTTTTTTTCTTAAGGACCAAATTAATTCACTTTTCCTTAAACGTGAATGGAGTGTTCTCCACTTTGAATGGGTAGACAGCCTTTATTTCATTAACTAAGCAGCGTTGGAGAATGTATGTTGCCATCAAGCTCATGTGCTTTAGCCAATGTTCTCAACAGCCTGATCATAATACAGTGCAATCCACAGCAGATGTGCATTTGCATAGCATGCACTTACACCTGTCCAAATAATCAATCAAGCTAGCTTGCGACCAAAGAAGTGAAAAGCTTCTTTTTATAGTTTCTGTGAAGATACAGTTTTGCTGCAGATGGAATACACCTGGGAGGGTTGATGTGCTCCCACCGCGAGTGAACAGGGCCAAATGCAGGCGACCAAGCCTAATGTTTCACAAACAATAAGGGCTGTTCTTCAAGTGACATCACTGATCACTTTAGCAGTTCTGGCTTGTTTAGAATTTTCCAATTGCGCACGTGCCTGATACACGCCTTTTAGTTGCAAGATTTTATGAGACAGCATGTTTTGCTGAACTGATGTCACTGGGGGAAACAACTGATGCCATTTGTTAAAATCAGACCTATCTATGCAGCCTTCCTCGCCATACATTGAGTTCATAAAATTGATTCTTCCTTATTGGCTTTTAAACATTCGTTATATGCTAGCAGATGTGTTGCACAGCTAGAGTGTGATGTCAGTAGTCGGCCATAAACGTTAACTATGAACTTGCGGATGCTCTTGCCAGCTTGAAAGCCGTATTGGTGCAGTTGGTACAAATGCCTGTCTCGCTTCCTCCGAGAGGACCCAGTTTCTAACTGGATGTATCATGCATTGTTCAAGCATATTTTCCAAATTTTGAAACGTGCATGTGCTTGAAATGGTTTATTTTCTTTTTAAGAGCATAAAGCACAGCACAGAAACGTTCCAGCAAACAACCTCACCAGCATCAATGAACAAATAAAGACATGTTGTTATCTCTGCTGAGCTAGATTTGAATAACTGATGACAAGTGTTCAAAGCTAGAGGGGATTTATATCGGATCCCTCCCACTGAAGAAATGTCCCTTGGCTGAACAAGTCCTTAATATAATGACCCCTGTGATTCAGCATTTCTTGAAGCATTTGGGGTTTTGTTTGTTTCAAAGACAAATGGAGATAAGACAACCAATCATATACAGTGAGCTCCATGATGTTTGGGACAAAGAAATTGATTTTTATTTTTTCATTTTTTATTTGGCTGTCTTTTTTATTTGGCTATCTGTACTCCACAATTTTATATTGGTAGTCAAACAATATGCCGTTTGACTTGTATTAGAGTGATGGCATAAGCAAAGAGCCATCAAAAGGAACATTGAACTATATTACAACAATACCATTCAATGAATTAAGCACAAGTATTGGACTGCATAAGTATTGAGACAAATGATACTTATGCAGCCTCAAATTTCACAGGTTTGCCATATTACTTGCATTATTTAAAAATGGAAAGAGTGAGTGTCGGGGCATGGGTTATATCCTTTGGAAGCGTTCGTACAGTTTACTTTTATAATTCAATTCACTTTTCAACCTTTAATTAAATCTTGGAAGATCATTGAGGGAAGCCCTCATTTACAATGATGCCAGCTTACAGAAAAAAAAAAATACATATTCAAACAAACAAACATAAAACAAATAAAACAATGTGAACAATCCGTTAAAACAGCTGCAAACTGAGGCAGTAATGCTTAGGATCAAAGTTCTAAAATGCCCAAAAGGTACGATACTTTTTTGAAATGTTTTGAAGCTTGTGCCACAAATCTGGTGAACACAAAACTAAAAGCAGTCTTTCCAAGCTCTGTGTTAACACGAGGAACCTGGAACACATGCCAGTCGCCAGAATGGGCTTTATAAGGTCCTGAAGACCAGTGCAACAATGATGTAATATAGGGAGGCAATTTTCCAATAAGAGATTTGTAAATAAACAGATACCAATGTTTGTTGCGCCTGCAAAAAAAAAAAAAAAAATAGCCAGCCTTCTCATATAATATACAATGATGAGTACCATGTGCGTCACCAGTGATAAATTGTAGGGCAGCAGGTTAAGTATTGTAGTGGCTGCACGCCTATAAATCATATGGCCATAATCCAGACATTGTCATAAATACTGCTTCAACAATTCCTTTCCTACGAAACATGGAAAGGCTGGTTCTGTGTGTGCTCAGGAAGCCATGTCTTTGCCACAATTTGCTGACAAGATTTTCAATATGAAATGTGAATTTTTCATGGAGGCACACGCCAATATAAGCTTTTGTTTTTCTAGTTTTGTCTTGTGTCCACAGGTCTTCTAGAGCAGCTACTTTGGCATCTTTCTGCCTCTGCATCTGCCTCTCCCTGTATTGAAAATGAAGGATATGATGAGTCTTCCAGTACAGTTATGTAAAAGGAGTAAGATAAGATAAGCTAAAAGACACAAGATGAGAAAACTGCAGATACAGGTCAGAGAACTGAATATGACATCCAAGAAAGCTATTGTGAAGATGAAAGAAGAGAAACAAAAATACATTTTCAGAATTTTTGTGTATTCCAAAGTCAACAGTATATAATGTCCAAAAGAAAAAACTAACAAATGAAGGACTTAGGAATCACCAGTGATCAGCCCAGCTGCAGAAGACATCAGGAAATGATGACAGGATGATTATAAGAGCTGTGAACAAAAGTCCTAAATTGTCAGTTTGAGTAATTGCTAATTATATGCATACATTAGGGGATGAAGTATCATAGGTGCTCAGAAGACTGAGAGATGCAAATTACAGAGGCTACAATTCCACATGTCACCACCAAGAACAAACAGCCGTGAAAAAAATAAATAAATAAAAAATACCTTAAACCTTCACCAGAGTGATGCAAAGGTGAAAGTGTACAGAAAAAGAGGGACTTTTCTGGACCCTAGGCATACTACTTCACCTCTCAAGCATTGTGAAAGCAGTGTAATGGCCTGGGTCTGTATAACTGCATCTGGAACCGGTTCAGTGGTGTTTATAAATCATGTAACCAGTGATGGCAGCAACAGAATGACAGCTGAAATGTACAGAAGCATATTTTTCACCAACATTCAGGGAAATGCCACCAAACTCATTGGATGGAAGCTTATCATGCAGTGAGATAATGACCCTAAAGATACAGGAAACTTAACTGAGCAACTTATCAGAAAGAAACGGTGGAAGAGCTTGACGTGACCCAGTCAGTCACCAGATTTAAACGCCATTGAACACGCTTTTCACTCGCTCAAAATGAAGCTGAAGTTCGAAAACCCAGCACACAACACACAGCAACTGCAAGAGGCAGCAGTATAAGCTTGGCAGAGAATCTCAAACGGACGCATCATGAACCTAGTGAGTCACAAACTTGATGCAGGCATCAATTTTAAGGGGTATGCAATGAAATATTGACCTTGCAAGTCAGTCAATTTGTCAAAACTTACTTTGTCCCGATACTTATGCTGACTTAAAATAAGGAGGCTTGACTCATTGAATGGCATTGTTGTAATGTCATGGAGAATGACCACTTTCCATTTAGGGCTGTAAGGCTTCTTTATGAATGTGCACATGGAGAGATATCTACACTTAGGAGTGAAAAAAAAAAAACTTTGGGTGAGAAAAGGCAAATACAAATGGTTCATAGTACTTCTGTGTAAATGGAAAAACTCCCTCTGAGTTGAGATGGTAGAAAACAAAAGTGTCACAGACAGTTTAAAATGGCAGTAGCAGCTGCAGATAGCGCAGGTGGCTAAACCACAGCCTTTTTGTGTATTACCAAAAATATAATTTATACACATATCTTTAGTCACTTGTGCCATAGTTCATCTAAAGTTCATCGAAATATAGTTAAATATATGTCAAACAAAAGTCATGAAATAAATGCAGACATCAGAAGTTTGCCTTGTAGTCTTTCATTGATTTTAAAGACAAATATAATTAGTACAGAGGAAAAACAATAACATTTCCCACGTCTGTTTTTACATTTAATTGTATATATATGGACAGATATTTTTGTCTTATCTCAGCTGTTCCTTCCACCCTCCTCTGTATCTCTTCATCATATTTCTCATTTAACTACAACACAAAGACATGTCAGCACCATTGTCTTTACATGACACTGTAATCCCGAACCATCTCTTATAATCAATTCCAAGTTTAAATATGCAGAACGGTGAAGAACTGTGCATTCTCATAAATTAACCTGAATGCACTTTGTTCGGAAATGTCTTTTCCAGACAATAACTGTGCACAAAAAAAACTGTGCATGCACTTAAAAAAAAAAAAGATCTGTATTTTTATTTTGTTTTAATGACACACTATTGCCTTTTCAATTTGTTGCTCTAGTGACACTGTTCTAGATTTAAGGTTCCTTGGTTGTTCACTGTTCACTGATTTCCCAAGGGATGGATCTTGCATATGAACTTTGTGGCTCATTAAAAATGTTAATTTGCCCAGTGCAGCATACATTCTCTTCCAGATCACTCAAGGGCTAATATTCCAGTGAGCATGTTCACCTTATTTGATTTTTCAATGATGCATTTGTTAGCTAGGAGTGTTATCACAGGAACTATATGATGATTATTATGGGTCATATAGAAGGAAACTTTGCAAATAATGTCTGCTATTTGCAGTAAAGCCTATTCAAGCCTACAGTTCAAAATAATTTAGTTGACAATATGTGGCATATGGTACATGTTTCTCTTTTGATGCTTTCACAAAAGCTCAGGCTCTGCAACTATATATGAATGAAAAGAAAGGAAGGGTATGTTTTTAGAAAACCTTTGAAAAATCAATGTAACATGGTTGTGTATCAGTCCTTACAATGACCACAGGTGGATCAATATCCCTGAAGGAATTGCTAGTGTGCATCATGTGTGCTGATTATCAAGTTCTCAAAATTGTCAACACCCTGTGTCCCCCTGTAATGGCAACACCATTCAAATGGAAATAAGGAATATTCAGAAGTGTGCGCTTAAACGGCTCTCAGACTATTCCACTTCCATTTAGAGCTATTAGAAAAAATAGAATTTCATTAGAATTATCAGGACCATCACAGTTCAGCTTCTTCTCCAATGTTTCCCCGAGTCACAACCACGCAAGCATGATGAGGGTGATGAAACAATTTAATACACGAGCAGCCTATGTCTTGTAATGTGCTTTGACGATACGGTGTGTGATGGCGAATGCATTGACTTATTTTCATTGCCGAGTTAATCCGCTAATGCGCTCACAGGCACAGGCTGAGGAAAAAAAAAAACATTAAGATTTGCTTTGAATCAGACCCTTAATTAAGAATGTTTAAATGAATGTACCCACTTTATAAAATTCATTTCTTTCACCCGACCGCTCCCAGCTGTGTTTGTGTGCAATTAGCCGAGGTATTATTAGACTTTTCCAGAACCTAATGAGGGAAATGTATTGATTTTCAAAGGTCACACGGCTTCAGCACATATAATGCATATTCAAGGTGAAGTGTCACAGCCGTTCCCAAACACAAATATTGTTTTGCACTAGGAATTCTGGTAGGTATCTTTATAGCTTAAATTTATAGCTTTTTAGAAAAATGTATAATTGAATAATTACATACAATAAAGCCCATCAAAGCATCTAAAATATTAATTCAAAGTTACTGCTGCTACAGTCGTAGAAGTTCAAGTTCTGGTAATGGTATAGTGGCAGTAACATACTATTTAAAATGCATATTTGTCATGGAAAGCAATATCATTAGAGAGGTTTGAAATGTTATATCACATATGGGGAACACATCACTCCATATCATTTACATGGTTAGAGAGATGATACTGAATACATTTAATGCCTTCATGTGGTGGTGAAAGGTAACATTGCATAATTAATGTGTATTTTAATGGAGAGATGTGCCAGTCAAATACATTGGTGATGGTTATTTTAAAATAAATGCAAGTCTTTTTTCAGTTACCACACATATAATCAGTAACAATCAGTAACTCATTGCATAATCCAGACATTTAACAATCAGAAGAATCTGTACTAAATTATCCTATATGACCCCATGATCTCTCTCTCTTTTTCTCTATATATGGAGCTGGTCCACCCTTTGCTGCTGTAACAACCTTCACTCTTCTGAGTGGATGTTGGAGCATTGCTGCAGGGATTTGCTTCCATTCAGCCAAAAGAGAATTAGTGTGGTCGGGCACTGATTTGGCAATTAGGCCTGGCTCGCAGTTGGCATTCCAATTGATCCCTAAGGTGTTGGATGGGGTTGAGGTCAGGACTCTGTGCAGGCCAGGCAAGTTCTTCCTCACCGTTCTTGACAAAACTCGACAAAAAAGGCAGAAGAGAAATATCTTGTTGTCTAGCAAACAAAAACATTGTGCAACTGCACCACAACATGGTGGCGGGAGTGTTACTGTTTGGGCATATGTGGCTGCTACAGCTACTGGCTCACTTGCCTTCAATGATGATGTAACTGCTTATTGCAAGAGCACAATGAATAGGACAGGTGTTTGTGGGGGTTATCTTCATTACAATGTGAAAGTGTTGCATAAAGCTGTTGTACATAAGCAATCTCACACTCAAGGTTGTATATTATGGTGTACATCAGCACATTGTGACCGCTGTACAACCATGCTGATATAAACCATAACCTACTCCCTGTCGTGTGATATTGCTTTAGCATTATCATAAGCCATCCCTTGCTTGCTATTGACTTTATTATAAATGCTATTTTTATGTAGCATTTCTTGATGAGTTATGAATGAATTTTCTGGATACCCTTGAGTAATGTGACAATTATTTTAATTGGAAAGAGTACATTCATGGACATACTCAAGCATACACACAAATATTCCTGTTATCCAAGCTCTAAGGTCTCTTCTATGTCTCTGATTGACTACTCGCATTTTAGATCCCTGTTACTTGCTATAAAACATATAATTTCTTTGAGCTATTTTTTGCGATGAAAACTGAATGTGTCTCCAATTTAGGCTGCAGTCTGCCACAACAGGTTACTGTCATTACCTTAGATAGAGCGACCAAGTCAATGTTTGCACACGTGCTTGTGCATCTGCGTATGAGTGTATATGTGTGTTTTTTTTTTTTTTCTTTTTGTATACAATGAACAAAGGACAGTGAATCAGTGACTGACTTTGCTATGCAGTGGCCATTCAGACAAATAGCATATGAACTCTACCTTTGGGGCACCATTAGGCAATCAATGCTTCTCCCATTAACAGTGCAAGCACAGAGTTATGTTTCCATAGCCAAAACCTGAGGGCACCTCGCATATGCTAACAAGTCTTTTAAGAGCGGAACATATTGCGGTCACAATTTACATGGCATGCGCAGGGCAGCATTCCAAAGGAACGGCCTTCCCTATGGCCAGCTATGCTTTGTAATGATCTGATCCTGCTACTCCTAATGAGGCCATTGCGAATGCGACATTTAGTGTGGGGTGTCCGGGAGTGGGAGAGCTGTTGCATCGCCATTGCCTGCCAGTTAACAATAACATGAAAAAATTTCCCCTAATAAAAGAACTGAATAAATCGTGCACACTACGGCTCGCTGTTATAGGCTCCACCAGGCCTGGAGAGCTGCAATGCTAAAAGCTGCAATGCTAAAAGATCCCACTTCCTGAAAAATAGTTAACAACTCACCGTAAACATACTATTTGGTGTGTTTAGAAAGCAGAAGAAAGAGGACTAATGGTCTGGCTAATTTTATAAAGACATTGTTCCAGTGTATGGGTAGATGTCAAGGTCTGCTTTTGAATACTGGCCATGCTGTTTGTGATCGTGTCCAGCTGTGCAGTGTGGCAGTAAATGATTGGCTGTAACAGTGCCCGGAGAGGGATGGATTCTCTCAGTGGAACGGCTGTGTCTTACTGTACACCAGCAGCCCCCTCTGGTCAAGTGCCTGCTAGCTGGCTGGCCAAGCTGTCACAACTGGAACAATCAAAAATGGGATTTTTTTTATTGATTTATTTTTTTGAACTACAAACCTCTTAAAGTATATTTCTTGGAAAAAAAAAAAAACTCAAAGGTGTAAAATCATAAAAAAAATGTATAAGTGTAAGAGGAGAGATAGAAGCTGGTATTCCAATAATACAGAAACTGCAATAATCACATCCCTGCAATTAGGGGATTAAATAATGTTAATACAGATACATTATTATTCCAAATGTAAGTTTAAAAAAAACGCAGGAGCATCAATAAAACATTTTGATTAGAGAAATTAAATTACCTTATGGCTATCTGTATCTTACATTCAGAGCCAGACCTTGGGTTTTGGTGATACTGAACAAGAATGTTGTGGCCCCAAAGTGCTCCAACATAAATCACACTCACCACTTAAAATCTGAATTTTGTGGCCCTAAACGACTGCATAGAGTGTTTATGCCGATGGTAGCTCTGCCACTATCAATGATATATGTGTTTAATATACACTGTTCCAAATTCCATTCAACCATTGCATAAAATGTGCATTTTGTTATACAACAACAGCTTTTACATTTCTGAGATGAATGTGCACTATATATATATATATCCTACACTACAGAACTGTATTCTTGGAAGAGCTACTCTTTATTTCACATTCAGATAGCTGTTCCAGTTGCAAAGTTCTGTAGTCTAATGGTTCAAACCTGAGGTTTAAACTCTAGCTCAGCACCCTGCAATTGCCACATAATTGTTAATGTTTATTCACAATTATAAACATAAACTTTTATTTTTATTTTGTGCCAGTTTCTTTCCATAAGGGCCACAAGATATTCACTCCCAATGTAAAGGACTAGACAGCAGAGGTGGAAAGTCTAGGGGTTAGAATGTAAAAGTCCTTCCATATGCATCTTTTTCACTAATTACTTCTACCTCCTGGCTGAAGAATTGTGCTAATTAGCAAATCCAGGTGATTGGAACAAAATACTGGGGAGGATGTTTACTTTTTTAGCCTGGATTTTCCACTGATGATAGACAGACTTTAGTTTACATCCAGATGGTCCGGCAAAGATGGATGGCACAGCCATTGTACTGCCTGTGCATGCCTAATGTTAGCTAAGATACTCACAAATTTAAACCGGAGACACTATTTTGTCTGACTCTGTTGATGAATGGTATTTAGTTGAGTCTGAATTTGAGGATGAGGAGTCGCGATGGTTTGAGGGTGAGAGGTTGAAGAGCGAAGGTGAACTGGCACGCAACATCTTGTTTGAGGACACCTTGTTACATTTTCAATCGATCTGGGTTGCCTCAAGATACTTACTGAAAGTGACATAAAGATGTTTTGGTGATCTGTTTTCTAGCTTGAATTGCACAAAAAAAAAAAAAATCATTTTCTGCGTTGGAGCATTGCTGCCAGGATTTGCTTCCACTTATGGCTGAATGGAAGCAAATCCTGGCAGCAATGCTCCAACATCTAATTGTTATATCAGCAAAGGGTGGACCAAAAGTATGTTGGATGTTCACATACTTTTGGCTATCTAGTGTAATCTAATCTAAGCTCTAAACAGTTTTTCTAAACAGTTTTTACAAATACACAGTGGAATGGTAAATGTTCATTTAACCTGGTTTATACAAGTTCAATAGGGATCAAATGTACTTTGTCAGAGTTTAATGCTGAACATTTATTGTGCGCTAATTTAGGAGTATAACAACTTTTAGCATTGAATTCACCCCATAGATCACATAGTTATGGCTCCTGAAAGATGATCATCCTTCATGCAGAGAAGTTATTTGCAGGTCAGGTCTACATCATTGGTGCAGCCAAAATCCCAGTAGTTAACTGTGGTTTACTAAACTGGGCATGAAAAATAAGCTATAATGTATGTTCTGGGACACAGTGGTGGATTGTGCCCACTGGCAGAGGAACTGCAAATCTGCCATTGCAGATTGCTTGGCAAATGATGCAAATGGGAGGGCAATGAGCTTTAATGCGCTAGTGGATTATTACACTTATGGCAAGGGACCCCCCTCCTTCTACCCCCCTCCACACCTCAACTAGGTGCTTCCTCAAGGAGCGGGATACACCTCTGAGCCCGCCCGCCCCTCACATTTATTTCCTTGGGAGTTCTAGGCGGGGCTGCATGCCACATACACACAGCCAGCGACTTCATACGTTTCCCTTCACAAACCGGGGAATAAATTAGAATGACAGCGGTGCTGTGAAGATTTCATGGTTGTCACTCTTGTTTTGAGGAGGACCGGGGCCTTCTCCCCGCTGCACATTTGCTCCTGATTCCGAGTACGCATCGGGTTTTCAAATTTTCAAAGCTCCACTCCATTTTTCAATTAACGCCTCCTCAACGGCATGCCGATACTCGCCCTGAGTAGCTACAGTGGCATTCCTTAACACAGTGAAAATGAACTGACACCCGTTGTTTCATAAAAAACAAAATTTAATTTAAAAAAATGAATAAATAAATAAAGTACATTATGTATGTGTGATGAATGTTATGCAATAAAGACGAACAGTTATCCTTTATCGCTGACAGCAGAAAGATTAAAGATTATCATAACCACATTTTAAAAGACATATGCTCACTGTCCCTTCTGATGTGAACCACGCTATTAATATGAAGCCGTTTCTTGAGATTAGTGTAGGCCAATCACTTTGGGGCAGTAACAGCCCGGTGGTGCTTGTCGCAGTGTGACGCTCTGGCTTGCGGAGGTGTAAATTGAGGGTTTTGAGCCTGTCGGCGAGGTAACCTGCCGTAACGTCCCTGTGATTACCTTTAGAACCAAATTACAACCAAGACTCCTGAGCAGGACCCTGGGGAACTTTCTGGGATCTCTGAAATGCTAATTACAGCATGGGAGGCATTAGGACGGGCGATAATTGGACATACCAAATTAGGGTGAAAATTAGACGTGTTCAGCTCAACAGTGAGTGCAACAAAATGCACTTATTCTGGAAAGGAGCACTAAACACATTCAGCATCAGAAAAATGTATATGGCACATGCATAACTTAATTCAAACTAGATTCATAGGCCTATAGAGAAATGTTAAATATTTTAACCTAATAATGGCATTTTTATTGCCATTATATATTTCAATTTATATATTTTAAAAAATGCCATTTCTTACAATGCAATTTTATACAAATGCATTCATGTGCAGTACTCATGCAGTGCGTACACGTGAATGCAAATACTAATGCATAGTTAGTATGCTTTCACAATTTAGCTGGTGAACATTGATAAACTGTATATCGTATGCAATTTCACATAGGAGTATACACATATGCTATCATGTATTGAATGACAGACACATTGTCCATGATTTCATTGTATCAGTTTAAATTAAGTAAATGTAATCAGCATGCAATAAAGACATGTGTCAATGTTAAACTTCAATACTCAGCTATCAACGGCATTGTACAATGTGTTTCTCACTTGTAATTCCTTATTTCATATTCATGGGTAACATTACATTCAATGCACCTATTTAAACATTTTGTAGGATATCAAATATGTACCTCTATGTATAACAGAAGTGGGTCTCATTGAGGCTTTTCCCAGTGTTAAATTACAACTTCATGGTCTGACTGTGAAACACTTAACTAATGTCAGATGCTTTTAATTTTCAAATGGACTGTTTGGAGTGAAAGGTCAGATTTGCTTCCAGAAGATTCAATAAATGGGCATTCTTTCAGGGCTGATAAATAATTAGAGCAGCCAGCTAGCTGTTCATCTGAGATTGCCTCTAACCTCAGGTGATGTGCAGTTGCTTGCTGAACACAAGTTTGCAATAAGAACATACATGCATTACTTTATTGTATTGTATTGTTCGGTTGACTGCTGCTGTTATACACGGCAATACACATCGCTTACAATTAATGTTTCATCCACATTCACGGTTGGACATTCACCTGACATGAGTTATTTGAAACTCATTAGATCACGCCGGTCAAACACTTTTGTTAGTTTTCCTGGAAACTTGGTATTAACCAAAAGGGAACAAACAAAAATTAATTTATTGAGAATATTGCTGAAAATAACAATCATTTAAATAGTTGTACTCTTTAGCTCAAAGAGGTTCTCAGTCTTTTTCTGACATCTAAACAAATAAAAAAATTAAATTAAATTAATCTTTATTTTAATAAAGGCTCTCATCAGTCCTTTTGTCTTTCCATTGTCCTGCTTTGATTTCACCATCAGAATATTGGCTATGTAGTTATGGTTAGCAACCCCTAAATTATGCTTCTCCTTGAAATTGAGCACTCCATGACTCTTATTAAATTGAAGACAGCCTTTGTGGCCTCAGTTTTTCAAGTATGTGAATCATGCAATGAGGTTGAAGAAACAGTTTGATCACAGGTCTTTAAGTTTAGCCAATCACAGAGCAAGTTCAGTATTATTTCCTTCCTCTTCATAATATGAAAAGCCAAACTTATGAAATGATGTGGAATCAGCCAAAAACGTTCTAGTTCTGCCTGCTTACTTCTCCTTTATAAGGAATTTTATGAGTCCAAAAGATATTATCTGTACTATATCAGAGTAGAATATATACACTATCAAAATGTGTTGATGAGAATTTTATGATGGACATTAAGTATTATGCATTGGATGTGTTCCTACATTGTGTAAGTAGCCTGCGTCATAACTGCAGTGATTGTACATCTGTTAGGGAGCAGCATTACCCCTCCGTAACGCATCGTAACTCTTCAGCCAAGCACCTCGCGAAGGCTCGCGTACAGCTCCTAACAATCAACTGACGCCATGTTTCCTTGCTTGAGGTACAATGAGGTTCATCAGAAATGCACATGATGTAGTCAGCAATCAGCAGCACTCTGATTTTCACAGGATGAAATCAATACTTCATTAGAGGGATTATATGAGCTGTAACTGGAGAAATAAATATCCATAAAACGTGGCCGTTAGAATCCCAGGAAATGTTCCAGCTCAGTGTTTCCTACTTAATTCTAACCAACACCATGGGCAGGTCTGGGATGTTGGGAGTATTGTGAACCATAGGTTATTGCAAGGGTATCATCACTGAAACCACGACAGTGAATGGATCTTAGAAGATATCGCTGTCAAAACAGAATATATTTAATGTTATGTCACCAAGCTCATGAGTTCAAAAATTTATAAGCCTCATCGACCTTGTCATTCTCTGTTATCTGCCTTTCTTTTTGCCATTCTTTACAACTTGTCACGTGTTCCCTCCTCCTGGTTTTTGTTTTATTGTTTCTCACTGTTTTTATGTTTTCCTTTTTATCTGTTCAGATAGGAGTTGAACGACACAGAGGAGGTATTGGGCAACACCCTCATCTGGTTTATTATCGATTCGGCTATATGATTACACATGGTGAGCTAAATTGTTCTCTCCGTGTAGGTCCTTTCATCTTGTTTTCGAGGGTTTGGTTAAGCAGCATTTTAATCAGAGTATCTGTGGTCCCATAGATCTTCCCACTCACTCCCACACTGTGTTGGGCTCTTTGCTACATCTAAGAAAATGAAACTGTGACCATCGGTTTATCGTTGCCCTAACCGCTTTCATTCCATTTCATCTCTACATCATTTAAAGGGATAGAATCGCAGGCGAATTGGCTGTGTAGAGTTTGGTAGTCTTGTTCGCCACTGCCCTGGAACACTGCAATTTCATTCCGGTACGTAGCCTAGTGGTCTCGTTCACAAAAATCAGGACAACAACAAACAGCCACAAAAGAAACAGAAATAGGAAAGAAACGTGGTAGATCCCACTGCTGTACAGCTTACGTACATCAGAGGCATGGAATATTGCCATGCAAATAGTGTTTAAAGGGAAGTGTTATCATTTCACTACATGCGCTTAAATGGATTGAGGGGAAATCGCAAGAACCAAGGTACTATTAGCTGGCACGATAGTTATCAAGCAACGCTGTTAATTTGAAATGTTCTAATTAATGAGGTGCCCATGCAAGCGCCGTCTCTGATTATGAGGAAATGCGAAGTGGCTCATACGGGAACTCTGTTTTGTGGATGGAATTGCAAACGATGTCACATAAATGATTGTTTGTGATCACCCAAGCTCCACGGAGAGTTTAGCGAAACGTGCAATTGCCACACATTGTTTTTGGTTCCCTGAACATATACAAAAGATCATCGCATGGCTTTATTTTTATTGTGGGACAAAGAAGGAGGAAAGGGAACAGGCGTAAGAAAAGACAATATGTAAATGAGAGAGAGGGGGTGGGGTACCCTGCCATCCCAGCAGGGTTTTTTTTTATTTGTGCTTTCAAAATGCTATTTCAGTTTAGCGTACAGTATGCTTCTGACCGGCCTTTTTTATGCAATTAAGGATATTTTAGATACTTACAGAAGTTTCTTACGACTTGGCAGGTTCACAGACGCCGGAGTAGAGGCATTAATGGGTCTGTGGTTTAAAGCAAGAAAATACAGGTAACTCCAAATGGGCTAGTACATTGATGTTATGCTCGCAGACACAGTACATGTGTATATTATTATTATCAAATTGAATATTATTACATTTTGAAATTACATTTAATCTCATCTTTGTTCAGACATATTCTTTCAGAGACCGCTGCATCCAAGGCACAGCTTCCTTAATCAACAGGACACGTGACAGAAACGCCTCAAAGCAGCAAAAATTCAAAAAGGCTGAAAATGTTTTTTTTTTTTTTTTTTTTTTTTTTTTTGTGCAGTTCAAGCTAGAAAACAGATCACCAAAACATCTTTATGTCACTTTCAGTAAGTACCTTGAGGCAACCCAGATCGATTGAAAATGTAACAAGGTGTCCTCAAACAAGATGTCACGTGCCAGTTCACCTTCGCTCTTCAACCTGTCACCCTCAAACCATCGCGACTCCTCATCCTCAAATTCAGACTCAACTAAATACCATTCATCAACAGAGTCAGACAAAATAGTGTCTCCAGTTTAAATTTGTGAGTATCTTAGCTAACATTAGGCATGCACAGGCAGTACAATGGCTACCGCTTGGCCGGACCATCTGGATGTAAACTAAAGTCTGTCTATCATCAGTGGAAAATCCAGGCTAAAAAAGTAAACATCCTCCCCAGTATTTTGTTCCAATCACCTGGATTTGCTAATTAGCATAATTCTTCAGCCAGGAGGTAGAAGTAATTAGTGAAAAAGATGCATATGGAAGGACTTTTACATTCTGACCCCTAGACTTTCCACCTCTGCTGTCTAGTCCTTTACATTGGGAGTGAATATTGTGTGGCCCTTATGGAAAGAAACTGGCACAAAATAAAAATAAATGTTTATGTTTATAATTGTGAATAAACATTAACAATTATGTGGCAATTGCAGGGTGCTGAGCTAGAGTTTAAACCTCAGGTTTGAACCATTAGACTACATAACTTTGCAACTGGAACAGTTATCTGAATGTGAAATAAAGAGTAGCTCTTCCAAGAACACAGTTCTGTAGTGTAGAGGTTAATACCTGAGGTTTAAACTCCAGATAAGCACGCTGCAATTGACCGACTGTGTTCATATGTATAGCCTGTAGAAACATAACATTGTTGCACAAGCTACTTGAAGCTACTTTTTGTTTGAAGTTACTTCATTTTCTTTGTTTAAACCACAAACCCATGATGTTCTTACACTGGCTATCAGTTGGAAGAAATTGGAAGCGAAGAGCTTTTGTGGCTTATTAACTGAGATGGAAATAAGTACTCGCGCAAAATAAAAAATTGATTTTTTTTATGCTCAAAATTTTAGTGAACCCTATGAAAATAATGTGTCCTTATGTGTAGCCTCTAGAAACATATCTTGGCTGTACAAGCTGCCTGGAGTTACTTTATTTTT